>NC_092375.1:143178931-143485541 GCF_030028105.1 Mobula birostris | reverse complement strand
TTTTGGTAATATCAGCTTGTCAAGAAATACTGCGGCAGATAGAATCAGGGACCTTGCAGGAGATTTGAACAGTCAACTAAAAGACAAAGTGAAGTCATTTATTGCCTTCCCTATTGCAATTGATGAGAGCACCGACGTGACTGATGTAGCTCAATTGGGAATATTTATTCGTGGTGTTGATGCATCTTTGACCGTCACCGAGGAGTTTGTGGAGATGGTGCCCATGACAAACACCACAATGGCGAACGACGTTTTCTCCAGCCTCGTCGAGGCTTTGGACAGACTGGGGGTTGACTGGAGTCACGCTGTCAGCGTGGCAACAGATGGTGCACCGTCCATGGTCGGGGAAAAGGCAGGTGTTGTTGCGAAACTCAGAGAGAAAGTTCAGAGAGAGAATCCAGAGCAGGAATTCTGGAATTTTCATTGTATTATACACCAAGAGGCGTGATGTAGCAGGAGCCTGAAAATGGACAATGTCATGGATGCAGTAATCAAAATGGTTAATTTTATTAGAGCTAAGGGACTCAACCATTGGGAATTTGACACTTTTTTGTCCTAAAGTAATATTGGACGTGGCCTACCCCACCACACTGAAGTCCGCTGGTTGAGCAGAGGGGTTGTGCTCAAACGTTTTTCTCAATTACATGCGGAAATTGAACTATTCATGAACGAGAAAGGGAAGCCAGTGGCAGAGTTGGATGACCCAGACTGGCTTCATGAACTTGCATTTTTGGTGGATATAACAGAGCACTTATATGTGCTTAATGTTAACATGCAAGGCTGCAACAAACCTGTTACGGAATACTACCACAGCATTCGTGCCTTTCAAGTTAAATTAGGCCTGTGGGAGATGCAACTATCCCAGAGCAACCCAGCTCATTTCCCCTCTCTGCAGTCTGTGTGTGTCGCTCATGGGAATAATGACAACATGGACAGGTACAAGGACAAAATATCACGGCTGAAAAATGAGTTTCAGAATCATTTCCAAGTCTTCACTCAGCTCGAGATGGAATTCTCACTATTTTGCTCACCGTTTGCCGTCAACACAGCATCAGATGTGCCAGAGGGACTCCAAATGGAACTAATTGAAATTCAGTGTAGCTTGGCTTTGAAATATAAATTTGAGACTGTGGGTCTGGACTCATTCTATTAATACCTGGGACCGATGTACCCCAAGATGACAGACTTTGCCTCAAAGATCCTTTGCATGTTCGGAACAACATATCTCTGCGAGCAGGCGTTCTCCATAATGAACATTAACAAATCCAAACTGCGCTCGCAGCTGACACACAGACATCTAAACAACATTATGAAAATCGCAACTGCCCAGAAACTGGTCCCTGATGTTGACAGGCTGGTTAAAGCCAAGAGATGTCGGGTGTCTGGAAGCAGCAAGTGAAAAATGAGTGACACGGTTCGATGCACTGCGACATGTAAGCAAAAAGCATTATGAAATATTGAGTGTCATAATATTGTGATTCATTCATTTTCTGACTATTCTATTATTGTAAATGTGATCACTTGAATAAAAATTAGAGGCTAACTGTGTTCATTATCTGAGTTTGATTGCTGGAAGCAGGCTAATAAAAATTAGATGCAGTTGTTTAGCCTACATTTACAATCTGTTTCGTTAAGTCTCCATTTGTGTCTGCAAATGTTCAATTTCAAATGGTTTATTAATGGAAAGGGTGTGGCTCCCAAAACAATCTTAGCCAAAATAGCATCGTTTTTTTCTCTCTCTCATCACAACTTCCTTGTAGCCTACGACTGTAAGTTAATACGAATCACAAAAAAAATAATGCTTGTTAGGCAATCTTCTTCATAAGAAACAAAATTTGTAAAGTGGAATACTTTGTAGTTATAGCAGAGACTGAGACACATGAGAGCAGGTTGAAAAAACAAAGGCAACGAAAGCTGTGGGAGCACACGCGCGCACAACTGATCCAGCCCGCATGAAGTCACATTTTGCCCAATCCGCCACGTGACCTAAAATGAGTTTGACACCCCTGTCCTAGACTTATTGTTAATCCTTTTATCAGACATACTTTAAGAATATGGGCTCATATGGGAAGATATTGGAGTCAATTGTTAAGTATGTGGTTTTGGTGTACTTGAAGGCCCGTGGAAAAAAACAAGCCATAGTCAGCTTGATTTCCTCAAAGGAAAATCATGCCTGAAGAGGTAAAATATCTGGTAAGTTTCTCTCTTTCTGTTCTTACTTGTTAATTTCTCACCTCTTAGGGCATTATATTTTAGTGAGAATAGCTCCAGGGACAGTATTTTATACTCTTTGCGGGATGTGGGAAGTCTGGGAGACATTAAATCTCCTGGATAAACACATCAGCACCCCGTGCGCCAAGCTGCAGCTCCTGAAAGAATGTATTAAGGATCTGGAGCAGCAGCTCAATGACCTCCAACTCATATGGGAGAATGAGGAGGTGACAGACAGGAGCTACAGGGAGGTAGTCACCCCTAGGTTGCAGAAGGCAGATTACTAGGTGACTGTCAGAAGGAAGGGAAAAGCACAGCCAGTGCAGAGTACTCTTGTGGCCGTTCCCCTCAATAATAAGTATACAACTTCAGATACTATTGAGGGAGTCGATCTACTGGGGAGGAGCCACAGTGACCAGGTCTCTGGCACTAAGTCTGGTGCTGTGGCTCAGAAGAGCTGAGAGGGGAAAAGGACCGCACTGTTGATAGGAGATTCCGTCGTGAGGAATAGAGATGAGGCTCTGTGGGTATGATAGGCACACCTTGATGGTACGTTGCCTCCCTCGTGCCAGGATCAGGGATGTCTCGGTTTGCATCCATAGTATTCTTAAGAGAAGGGTGAGCAGCCAGAAGTCTTGGTGAATATTGGTACCAACGACAGAGCTAGACAAGATGAGGAGGCCCTGAACAGAGATATTCAAGAGCTCGGTTGAAAGCTAAGAAACAGGACCTCCAGGGTGCTAATCTCTGGACCGCTCCCTGTGCCACATGCCAATGAGGGTAGGAATAGGATGATTTGGCAGGTGAATGTGTGGCTGAGGAACTGGTGCAAGGGGCAAGGGTTCAAGTTTATGGATCATTGGGAACTTTTCTGGGAAAGCTACGACCTGTGAAAAAAGGATGGGTTACACCTGAACCAGAGCGGGTTCGTTATCCTTGTGGGTAGGCGGACAACAGAAGAGATTCAAAGACATCTTAAGAGTCAACATGAAGAAATGTAACATCAACATCAACAATTGGGAAACCAGTGCCAAGGACAGGAAACTCTGGCAAGCCATCATCCGAGAAGGAACAGCAATTTTTGAAGCCAACAGATATGCAGAATTAGAAGAAAAGAGAAGAAAATGGAGAGGCAGCAGCAACCAAAGCCCAGTCTGCCATCTGGAGCTACCTGTCCTGAATGCGGAAGAACTTTCAAAGCCAAGATTGGACTCATAAGCCAATTGAGAGCCCATAAGTAGATCAACAGAACGAAGACCATCATCCTCGTCCTCGAGGTATAGCCATGACAACGAGGTTGGATAGAGTTGTTTGGGAGGGTTTAAACTAATTTGGCAGGGGGTTGGGAACGAGAGTGATAGTGCTGAAGATGAGGTAACTGGTTTACAAACAGAGGTAATGTGCAGTGAACAGAGGCTGTTGATAGGACAAAATTGCAGACAACAGGACAAGTTGCAACCTAAAAGTCAGAAAAGGTCAAAAAGGGTGAACACAGGACTAAAGGTGTTATGTTTGGATGGACGCAATGTACAGAATACACAGAGTTTCAGATTGGCATGCACAATGTTGTAGGCATCACAAAATCATGGCTAAAAGAAGATTATAGCTGGGAGCTTAATTTCCAAGAATGCATATTGTATTGAAAAGACAGGTAGAAAGGCATTGGTGGCATTGTTCTGTTGACAAAAAATGAAATGGAATCATTAGAGAGGGGTGACATTGGGCCAGAAGGTATTGAATCATTGTGGATACAGCTAAGGAACTGCAAGGGTAAGAAGACCCTGTTGCAAGTTATATACAGACGCCCAAACATTAGTAATGATGGAATCTAAAAATTACAATGGAAGAGAGAAAATGCATGCCAAAAGGGCAATGTTACAATAGTGATGGGGGACTTTAATATGCAGGTAGATTGGGAAATTCAGGTTGGTGCTAGGTTTCAGAAGGGGGAATTTTTAGAAAGCTTATGAGATAGCTTTTTCGAGAAGCTCTTGGTTGAGCCCACTAGAGGATCAGCTATTCTGGATTGGGTGTTATGGAATGAACCGGAATTGATTAAAGACCTTAAGGTAAAAGAGCTTAGGGGTAAGTGATAATAATATGATCAAATTTGCCCTGAAATTTGAGAAGAAGCTAAAATCAGATGTATCAGTGGAGTAAACAAAATTAAAGAGGCATGAGAGAGGAGATGACCAGAATTGGTAGAGTAGCAATGGCTGGAATTTCTAGAAGCAATTTGGAAGGCACAGGAAATACTCATTCTAAAGAGGAAGAAGAATTCAAAAGGCAGGATGACACAACCGTGGTTAACAAGAGAAGTCAAAGCCAACATAAAACCAAAAGAGATGGCATATAATACAGCAAAAATTAATGGGAAGTTAGAGGATTGGGGAGCTTTGAAAAACCAAAAGAAGGCAACTAAACGTGTCATTAAGAAGGTAAAGATGGAATGTAAAAAAAAGCCTGCCAATAATATTAAAGAAGATACCAAAAGTATCTTCAGATACATGAAGTGTAAAAAGGAGGCGAGAGAGGATACAGTATCACTGGAAAACAATGTTGGAGAGATAGTAATGGGGAACAAGAAAGTTGTGGACATACTGAATAAGCATTTGGCATCATTCTTCTCTGTGGAAGACACTAGTAGTTTGCTGGAAATTCCAGAGTGTCAGGAGTCAGAAGTGTGTGAAGTTGCCATTACTAGGGAGAAGGTTCTTGGGAAACTGAAAGGTCTGAGGGTAGATAAGTCACCTGGACTAGATGATGTACACCTCAGGGTTCTGAAAGGGGTGGCTGAAGATATTATGGAGGAATATGTAATGATCTTTCAAGAATCACTCGATTCTGTAAAGGTTCCAGAAGACTGGAAGATTGCAAATATTCCTCCACTCTTCAAGAAGGGATAGTGGCAGAAGAAAGGAAACTACAGTCCAGTTAGTCTGACTTCAGTGTTTGAGAAGATATTGGAGTCAATTATTAAGGAAGAGGTCTCAGGATACTTAGAGGCTCATGATAAAATAGGCCATAGTCAGCATGGTTTCCTCAAGGGAAAATCTTGTTTGACAAAACTGTTGAAATTCGTTGGAGAAATAACAAGCAGGATAGACAGAGGAGAATCGGTTGATATTGTGTACTTGGATTTTCAGAAGGCCTTTGATAAGGTGCCATACATGAGGCTGCTCTATAAGCTATGAGCACATGGTATTACAGGAAAGATTCTAGCATGGATAAAGCAGCGGATGATTGGCAGGAGGCAAAGAGTGGGAATAAAGGCTGCCTTTTCTGGTTGGCTGCCAGTGTCTAGTGATGTTCCACAGGGGTCTGTGTTGAAATGCTTCTTCTTACTTTGTACATTATATGTCCATAATTTGGATGATCAAGTCAAGTCAGGTCAGGTTAAGTCAAGTCAAGGTACGATTATTGTTATTTAACTATATACATGTATATAACATATATCACCATATAATGTATGGTGGCGAGTACTTGGTCCATAATGACTGATGAGGAAGGTCATTAAACTCAACAACTATTTTATTGTGATATACACAAAACAGACTGGGCAATATGACCCAGAGAGTGAACCTAAATAGTCTCATACAGATGGGGGAGGTGACCATCATACACCCTAGTTACTGTTAGGGTGACCCACAAATACACAAGCAAATAACTGTATAACCCAGCTAAGATGTAACAAAAATCCCACAAAAATAGTCCTACCATAATCCCACAAAAATATTTTAACACCAAAACAATAAACAGTGCTGGTCATTAGAAATACAGGGGCGGGCTGTCGACCATGCAGCTCCCCTCCCCCCAGACTGGCACAGTATATAGAAACGAGATGGTTTCTTTGAACCACAAAAGTACAGTCGTGCACATAGCACATACTAACTTATGAATGGAAGGATAAAACCTACAGCTGAATCACACATAAATAACAAACTAAAGTGCATTAATATTAGATATTGTAAGGTACGGACCAGATTAACCAGTGACATTTTGAATGAGTTCAGAAGCCTAATGGCCTGGTGAAAGAAGCTCTTTCTCATTCTAGCCATTGTTTTTATGTATCGTAGTCTCCTGCCTGATGGCAGAAAGTCATAGAGGATGCTGGATGGATGGATGGGTGGGATCTTTAATAATGCTAAGGGCCCTGTGTACACAGCACTCCTGATAAATGTCCCCAATGGATGGTAGGGAGCCCCATATGATCCTCTCAGCTGTTCTCTGTAGTTTGTGGGGACTTCTAGTTCAATGCTCGTCTGCTCCCATGCCAGATAGAGAGGCAACCTGTCAGGATGCTTTCAATGGTGCTCCTGTAATAAGCAGGTAAGATGGGGGGGGGTGTATTCTTGCTTGCCTCAATCTTCTTAGGAAGTGGAGACTGCTGTGCCCTCTAGTTCAGGGGTATTAAGGGACCAGGTGAAGTCATTCGTGATGTGAACTCCCAGGAACTTGGAGCACTTACCTCTCTCTATGGAGGAGCCATGTATTCACAGATGGGGATGGTTCATCTGCACCTTCCTGAAGACCACAATGATTTCCTTGATCTTCCTATGCTCAGGCTTAAGTTGTTCTTCTCTCACCAATCCACCAGTTGCTCTACTTCATCTCTATATTCCATCTGGTCATCATTCTTGATAAGGCCACACACTGTTGTGTCACCTGCAAACTTGATGAAACAGTTTGAGCTGGATCCTGTGACACAGTTGTGTGTCAGTAGGGTGAACAGCAGAGAGCTGAGCACACAGCTTTGGGGTGCACTAGTGCTCACTGTAATGGGACTAGAGATGTTGCTGCCCACACGGACCGACTGTGGCCTTACTGCTCAGAAGTCCAGTATCCAATTGCAGAGGGAGGTGTTGCGACCCAGCAAGGACACTTTCCCCACCAGTTTCTAGATGATGGAATTGATGGCTTTGTTGTAAAGTTTGCAGATAGGTGGATGGGCAGGTTGTTTTGAGGATGTAGAGAGGCTGCAGAAGGACTTAGATTATGAGAATCGGCAAAGAAGTAGCAGATGGAGTACCATGTCAGGAAGTATACGGTCATGCACTTTGGTAGAAGAAATGAAAGGGTTGACTATTTTCTAAATGGAGAGAAAATCCAAAAAAGAGAAGTGCAAAGAGACTTGGGAGTCTTTGCATAGGATTCCCTAAAGGTGAGGGAGGGAGGCAAATATGATGTCAGTATTCATTTCAAGAGGACTAGAATATAAAAGCAAGGATGTAATGTTGAGTCTTTATAAAGCACTGATGAGGCTTCACTTTTGTGAGGAGTATTGTGAGGAGTTTTGGGCCCCTTATATTATGAGGAGGTTCATGAAAATGATTCCAGGATTGAATGGTTTGTCATACAAAGAGCATTTGATAGCTCCAGGCCTGTATTCACTAGAATTCAGAAAAATGAAGGGTGACTTAATTGAAACCTATTAAATGGCGAAAGGCCTTGAAACAATGGAGATGGAGAGTATGTTTCCTATGGTGAGTGAGTCTAAGGTCAAAGGAGACAGCCTCCGAATAGAGAGGCGTCCTTTTTGAATGGAGATGAGGAGGAATTTCTTTCACCAGAGCGTGGTGAATCTGTGGAATTCTTTGCCTCAGGCAGCTGTGGAAGCCAGGTCTTTATATATTTAAGGCAGAGACTGAGAGATTCTTGATTGGTCAGGGTATGAAGAGACATGGAGAGAAGGCAGAAGTTTGGGGCTGGGAAGAAAATTGGATCAGTCATGATGAAATGATGGAGCAGATTCAATGGGCCATATGACCTAATTCTGCTCCTATATCTTATGGTCAAAATTGCTTCGATTATATTTCTTCACCATTCTGATGCTTGGTTCAAACAACAACTGAAATGTCGTTTCTTCATTTCCATTGATGGTGCCTGATCTGCTGAGTTCCAGCAGCTTTTGTGTGTTGTGTCGGATGTCCAGCATCTGCAAGCTTTCTCGTGTTTATGATCAACTGAACCTCATGATCACCACTACATACTTCTATGCATTGACTTGTTCCCACATGATTGGCTGATTATTTGCATTTAACAGATCTACCTAATATAGCGGCCACTGAGTGAATATAGCATGCATTAGGAATTAAAGATACTTCTCTAGTTTGAGCACTGGATCTTATGCCAGGGAAACAGGTTCTAAATAGAAGTCTGCCATAGAAGATGCTCTTATTACATTTTCTTAAAATATTGGTAGCAAGTTGGCTTCATAATCATCCGCAGATCTTGTGAGTACATTTTCATGGAGTTGTCAGCAGAGTTCAAATTAAATTCAATGCCATATTACATTTATGTTACCATATACCACCTTGAGATTTGTTTTCTTGCAGGCATTAACAGGGAAAAAAAGAAAGGAGTCCATGAATAATCAGACAGAAGCAAAGACCAGCAAATAATGTAGGCAGTGGAAAGGGGCAAATGGACAAGAATACTGAGAAATTAGTTGTAAAGAGTCCATGAAGGCATGTCTGTAGGTCGTAGCATCAGTTCTGAGTTGTGGTGAGTGAAGTTACCCACTCCCATTCAGGAGCCTGATGGTTGTCGGGTAATAACTGCCCCTAAACTTGGTGGAGTGGGACTTAAGGCTTCTGCACGTCTTGCCTGATGGCAGTGAAAATGGAGCACAGCCCCAGCTGGTGGAGGTCTTTAATGGTGGATGCTGCTTTCTTGTGGCAGCGCTCCATGTAAATGTACACAGTGGTGGGGAGGGCTCTGCCTGTGATGGACTGGGCTGCATCCACCACATTCTGTAGCCTATTCCATTTCTAGGCAGTGGTGTTTCCATACCAGATTGTGATGCAACCAGTTGGAATACTCTCTACTGTGCACCTTTAGAAATATGGCAGAATATTTAGTGACATGCCAAATCCACAGAAACTTCTAAGAAAAGAGAGGCACTATTGTGCTTTCTTTGTGATGTGTGCTGGCCCCAGGATAAATCCTTTGATACTTCTGATATACTAACAATATGAAATACCAGTTTTAAGGATTTCACCACAGAACATTACCCAGTTTCAACAGTTCCAGAGAACTTTTGGGTAATTTAACTTTACATTCAGTGGAAAGACTTGAATTCATGTCACCTTTCACTTCTTCTCAGTGTGCCCCAAACTATTGTGGATTTCCAGCAATTGATGTATCTTCCATCTAACAGTAGCAGAATTTTATATCACTGGCTCTTGCTCTCATTTGTCTTCTTTATTTACACTTCCCTGGATAGGTTACTGGCACCTTCCTTGTTCATTTTGCTCCTCCCAAACACCACAGGTCAAAGCATAATCTTGTTGTCGTGAAAAATTAACTTTCTCTCTCCACTGATACCACTTGACCCGCTGAGTGTCCTAGCACTCCATTCTGAATACATCCAAAGATATATTTAGGATTCATTCATTACTGTAGTGTACAAATTCACAGCAACAATCCCATAATCAATAAGGTGTCTAAGGCAAAATAAGCCATTTTCTTGAGCATTTGCTGAGTGGTATCAGTCAAGATGCTGCTCAAATCAAGATCATGGGATTTTTCTTCTCTACAAGAGAACTACTGGGATCTTGGCTTCACATTTTACTTGAAAGACAACAAGTCTGATTTTGCAGCTTCCCCAACCTAACACAGTACTATAACAAAGCCTCACTCTCTCTTCCCAATTCCCATCTGGATCCAGCGGCAAGACAAAGTTGAGACGGCTCTGGGGTATATGGGATGTCAGGGAGGGGTAGCACCTCTGGTGGGGGAACATGTCGTGTCCTTTTCAAGGCGGTTAGTCCACCTTTGGTCCCCACCTGGCACTCAAGCTCTCACCTGTGGCTCCCCGTAGCTGTTTGCATGCGACAGCGGCCACACCCCGGGCAACGGCTTCGACAAGCAGGCTAAACCAGGTGAGGATAGTCGACGGGTCTCAAACCCTCGGTGAGATAGGGAGCTGTCTATCCCAGCATGTGAAGACAGATTCCGGCGGATTGAGCGGACGAGACCAATGGAAGGTCCAATGGTCAAGAAGGCGGTCTCTGCAAGCGTCGTGGAACGTGTAGAGCAGAACAAGACACAGAAGACGTCCTGGTCATCCACTGCGTCTAGTCCCATCTCCAGCCGTCTCCACTCTGTCTCGCCACTGGATCCAGTTGGGAATTGGGAAGAGAGAGTGAGGCTGACGCTGCACAACTCTCGCTCACTTAAATCCAAATCATGCGCTAGTCTCAACACCATCATAATGGTGTCAAGGTCCTCATCGACGATGATGGACGAACACAATAACAAAGCATCAATCTCAATTCTGTAATGATATCTCTGAAATGGGATTTGAACCCAGATATCTTCAACCCAGATATGAGGGTGCAATTATTTAATTTCCTGTAGGATATTAGTGCATCGGATATGCTTTCATGAAAACTCCGTTTGAGAGATCTCTTTTTAAATTTGATTTCGAAAGCCCAGCAGCTGTTCTTAGGATATTACCCAGCTTCTAACATTTACCATAAAGTGTGATGCAGAGTTAGAGAAGGCAGATGTATCCTATCAAAGAGGCCAAGTTAATGGATACTAAACTTGTGAGCAAATCTTCCAGAATGCACAATGTAAACATGAATTGAATGATTCATACAGCTATGCAATGTAATGCAATGATTTTTCATCCATATAACTTGCACAACTACATAACAGCACTTTCTTTTAAACAGAGTTGGATAAAATATTAATGGCAAGTCAGATATTATTCATAAATATAGACAGTTTAGCAATTGCATAAACAATGGATCAGACTCAGTGTTTGCAGTCTATACCTTGTCATGAATTGTTCTAGGCAATTGATAATGAGCCCCAGCATCTGAGCAGTAAAGACAAGCCTGAAACTGTCCATAAGAACACAGGAGCAGATTTGGACTGTTCGGCCCATCGAGCCAGTTCTGACATTTCATCATGTCTGATGCATTTCTCTCTCAATCCTATTCTCCCACCTTCTCCCCTTAACCTTCCACACCCTGACTAATCAAGAACCTATAAACCTCTGCCTTAAATACACCCAATAACTTGGCCTCTACAGATACCCGTGGCAGTGAATTCTACAGATTCACCACCCTCTGGCTAAAGAAATTCCCCTTCATCTCCATTCAAAATGGACATCGCTCCATTCTAAGGCTGTGGTCTCTGGTCCTAGACTCCTCTACTATAGGAAACATGCTCTCCACATCCACTCTATCTAGGTCTTTTAACATTTGATAGGTTTCCATGAGATCCGCCCACCCACTCTCCCATTCTTCTAAATTCCAGTGAGTACAGACTCAGAGCCATCAGACACTCCTCGTACGATAATCCTTTCATTCCTCTCAAATGGCAGCCTTTATTAGGAAAGAGACCCAGAAATGCTCACAATACTTCGTGAGGCCTCTCCAGTGCCTTATAAACCCTCAGCATTACCTCTTGCCTTTGTATTCTAGTCCTCTCAAAATGAATGCTAACATTGCATTTGCCTTCTTCACTGTGTAATCATGAGTGTGTGTACATAATAGAGAACTTCAATTCACAGTGTGCGATGCGGATGGTTTATCTAGAACTGGAAGTTTTGAGTACCATGTGGTCAAGCTGAAACCATTCTGTAAATAGACAATACACTTGTTTTTTTTTTACCTACTGTTTGCCTTTTATCAAGAACAAACATAACATGGTGTCAGAAGTTGGATATATGGTCTTCAAAGTGAACAGGGTTGTGATTCCAGTGTCGCTATGCAAGGATTCATGAAGGGCATCTTAGTGAGGAAAAATATAAATGAAGAGCTCATGAAGTGATGTACCAGCCAAGAATGAACCAAGATGTCAGCCAGATCACTGCTTCATGTGAGTTATGCTTTACTTATAGACCAAGTCAGCAAGCAGAACTGCTTACACCATACCCTGTACCAGACAGGCCATACTTCAAAGTTGGAGTGGATTTGTTTGAATGTAATGGGAAGAGTCACACTGTTCTAACAGACTACTTTTCAAATTACCCAGAATTTGCAACACTGCAATCACCATCCAGCAAAGCAGTCATCACCTTCCTGAAAGTTGTGTTTGTGAAGCATGGAGTTCTGCGTGAAGTAGAATCAGACAATAGTTCACAATTTGAGCTGTGAATTTGAGTCCTTTGCCAATGATTGGGGGTTGCAAAATATAGCTTCAAGCCCAGATCACCTAAAATCTAGTGCAAGATGGACAAGAGGGTTTCCACAAAAGTCTGATGACTTACAGAAGTGCAGCACTGTAGAATGACCTTTCACCAACCCAAATGCATAAGCACTAACCTCCCAGTGCATGAAAACTTTTGGACACATAAAGAAGCCCACAAGATCAAATTGGCTGAAAAGGGGAAGAAAAACAGAAGCAGTACCATAAAAAGACTGCTGAAAGCCTCCCACTCCTGAGATCGAGTGTGAGTCCGAGACCATGATGGTCGATGCAAGGATGTGTGCAAGAGGAAGCTACACCACATTATCACCAGATCCAGCCAGCGCAAAGGACACTTCCGCGAAGGAACCACATGGGTCTACAAGCTCCAACCCATAGCTGTGACACATCACCCGTCAGTACACCAAAGGGTCCAAAAGAGGTAAAAAATAAGTTTGTTGATCAGAATTGTCAGAAAGACACAAATATTAATGCACTAAATAGAAGCAATGCGCATGTGGAAACATATAGCAGACCAAAAAGGATCATCAAACTACCCCAGCAAAACACATCAAAGTTGCTGGTGAACGCAGCAGGCCAGGCAGCATCTCTAGGAAGAGGTACAGTCGACGTTGCAGGCCGAGACCCTTCGTCAACTGTACCTCTTCCTAGAGATGCTGCCTGGCCTGCTGCGTTCACCAGCAACTTTGATATGTGTTGCTTGAATTTCCAGCATCTGCAGAATTCCTCATGTTGTTATCAAACTACCCCAGAGACTAATTAACAGTTAATGAGTGGATAAGGGACTGCATTTGTTCCTTACAATTGAAGTTCATGTAAATATCTTTGTTGGAAAGTATTTTTTCTTGCAGGTTTATAAGGACATAGTAATGTGTTTGTGTTTTTTTTGTTTAAAGGGGGAAAATGAGTCTTATCATGTGTGTACATAACAAAGAACTTCAGTTCCAGTGTGCTATGTGGGCTGTTCACCCTGAACAGGAAGTAATGTTGGTGAATGGGGGACCACATGCTCTTGGCAGGCTGGGGTGTCCCAAGTACAATGTGGTCGAGCTGAAGTCATTCTATAAATAAACAATGTGTCAGTTGTTTTACCCATGCAAGTTTGTCTTTTATCAAGAACAAAAATAGCGCTCACCACTGACTTAAACCATAAATTAACCTTTAGGTTCACATGAGAATCTGCACAAGAATTCTCATGTCCCTTTGGACCTCGGATTTTTGAATTTTCTACCGAAGTGCATAAGCAACCACTTCCTGACAAACATTCTATCTGCCACTTTTTTGCCCATTCTCTTCATCTGTCTAAGGGTTGAGAAGCAGTTCAGTAATAAAATGTTCTAATGTAAACCCACATCAACTTTGTCTTTATTAAGAACAGTCATAACATTGTGTCAGAGGACAGCATGAGATCTGAACACAGAAAATGAATACTGTGTGCGACTGAGAAAGACTGTGGGAGTATGAAAGGTGTTCGCAATAAGTGGGGTTGGACTCAAATTACGATAGAGGGAATTTGGTCAGCGAGGCAAGGGAGCATGTTGTTCCCAAAGTTCAGCAGTCACCAGACTCCTGGAGAGAGATTCAGGGGAGAGGCTGAGAGCTCCTCTCATGGATAAGCTAAGTCCTCCTGCACCTATGCAGTTTACCAGCAATCTAACTGATAACTAGAAATGTTTCAAACAGCAATTCAATATATACTCAGCTGCTAGTGGAGTGGGGGGGGGGGGGAGAAACCGATGAAAAATTGAAAGCATCTATTTTTCTGACTGTAATTGATGAAGATGTTTTGGGCATCGATAACAGCTCTCAAATTGATGAAACAGCTTTCACATTGGACACTGATAACAAAATTTGAGGAGTATCTTGTCCCAAGTGAAAACATGATGTTTGAGAGATATAACCTGATACCAACTACAAGGTGTTAGCTTTGACCACTACTTAGCTGAGCTTCACACACTGAGTAAATCCTGTGAATTTGGAGATTTGAGAAACTCATTAGTTAGAGAGAGCAACACACACAAAATGCTGGTGGAACGTAGTAAGGCCAGGCAGCATCTATAGGAAGAAGTACAGTGACCTTCAAGCACAAGGTACAGCACCTAAGGTCACCGCTGCTGATTGTAGAAAAGAAAGCACAACCAATATTAGGTCTGAATGCACGTGAAAAGCTCAACCTGGTGAAAAAAGTTTTCATAATGGTTTCAGACCAAAGATGTCCACACCACACTCATGGAAGAGTAAGCAGATGTCTTTGAGGGGCATGGATGCTTACGTATTGTACAGCAAATTCATATAGATGAGACTGATTCCTGCTGTCCATGAATGCAGGAATGTTCCATTTCTATTTAGAGACAAACTTAATCAAGAACTAACCTGCATAGAACAGATGAATGTCATGCAAAAAATTGAAGAAACAATAGATTGCATGAGCACATGTCATTTTATAAAAGAAAAAGGGAAGATTGCAGACATATCTAAACCCAAGAGATCTCAGTAAAGCCATCAAGAGAAAGCATTTTAAATTGCCAAGATGGGAGGAGATCACGCCCCAGTTTGCAGGTGCCAAGTGGTTTAGCAAGCTTAATGCATCAGCTGGGTCTTGGCAGATGAAGCTTGATGAGGCACGTTCAAAACTGTACTTTTAACACACCACAGGGAAGATATCACTTTATTTGTGGTTTAGAAGGGTAGGGAAAGGAAGAGGAAGGCTGCAGTGATAGGGGACTCTAGTGGTTCAGACAGGCAATTCTGTGGATGCAGGAAAGAAATGCAGATGGTAGTTTGCCTCCCAGGTGCCAGGGTCCGGGATGTTTCTGATCACATCCATGACATCCTGAAGTGGGAAGATGAACAGTCAGAGGTCATGGTACATATTGGTACCAATGACATAGGTAGGAGAAAGGAGGAGGTCCTGAAAACTGACTACAAGGAGTTAGGAAGGAAGTTGAGAAGCAGGACCTCAAAAGTAGTAATCTCAGGATTATTGCCTGTGCCATGGGACAATGAGTATAGGACTAGTGTGAGGTGGAGGATAAATGCATGGCTGAGGGATTGGAGCAGGAATCAGGGATTCATATTTCTGGATCATTTGGACCTCTTTTGGGGCAGGTGTGACCTGTATGTACAAAAAGGACAGGTTGCACTTGAATCTGAGGGGCAACCAATATCCTGGCAGGGAGGTTTGCTACAGCTATTGGGGAGAATTTAAACTAGAATCGCTGGGGAGAAGGAACCAAACTGAAGAGATGGAAGAAGGGGCAGCTGGCTCACAAATCAAGAAAGTTTGTAGACAATATGAGAGAGAGGATAAGCAGGTGATAGAGAAGGGATATGCTGAGACTGATGGTTTGAGATGTGTCTATTTTCATGCAAGGAGTACCATGAACAAAGTGGATGCGCTTAGAGCGTGGATCAGTACTTGGAGCTATGGTGTTGTGGCCATTACATAAACTTGGATGGCTCAAGGACAGGAATGGCTGTTTAGAGTCCCAGGCTTTAGATGTTTCAGAAAGGACAGGGAGGGAGGCAAAAGAGGTGGGTGTGTGGCATTACTGATCAGAGATAGTGTCATGCTGCAGAAAAGGAGGAAGTCATGGAGGAAATGTCTCCTGAGTCTCTGTGGGTGGAAGTTAGGAACAGGAAGGGGTTAATAACTCTACTAGGTGTTTTTGTATAGACCACCCAGTAGTAACAGGAACATCGAGGAGCAGATAGGGAGACAGATTCTGGAAAGATGCAATAATAACAGGGTTGTCGTGGTGGGAGATTTTAATTTCCCCAATATTGGACAAGGAGTTTCGATGGGGTGGAGATTGTTAGGTGTGTTAGGAAAGTTTCCTGACACAAAATGTAGATAAGCCTACAAGAGGAGAGGCTGTACTTGATCTGATATTGGGAAATGAACCTGGTCACGTGTCAGGTCTCTCAGTGGGAGAGCATTTTGGAGATAGTGATCACAATTCTATCTCCTTTACCATAGCTTGGAGAGGGATAGGAACAGACAAGCTAGGGAAGTGTTTAATTGGAGTAAGGGGAAATATGAAGCTATCAAGCAGGAACTTGGAAACATAAATTGGGAACAGATGTTCTCAGGGAAATGTACGGCAGAAATGTGGCAAGTGTTCAGGGGATATTTGCATGGTGTTCTCATAGGTACATTGCAGTGAGACAGGGAAAGGATGGTAGGGTACAGGAACTATGGTGTACAAAGGCTGTTGAAAATCTAGTCAAGAGGAAAAGAAAAGCTTATGAAAGGTTCAAAAAAACTAGGTAATGATAGAGATCTAGAAAATTATAAGACTAGCAGGAAGGAGCTTAAGAATGAAATTAGGAAAGCCAGAAGGGGCTATGAGAAGGCTTTAGTGAGCAGGATTAAAGAAATCCTCCAGGAATTCTCAAGTATGTGAAGAGCAAGAGGATAAGACGTGAGAGAATAGAACCAATCAAGTGTGACAATGGAAAAGTGTGTATGGAACTGGAAGAGATAGCACAGGTAATGAATACTTTGCTTCAGTATTCACTATGGAAAAGGATTTTGGTGATTGTACAGATGACTTACAGCTGACTGAAAAGCTTGTGCATATAGACATTAAGAGAGAGGATGTGCTGGAGCTTTTGGGAAGCATCAAGTTGGAGAAATCACCGGGACCGATGAGATATACCCCAGGCTGCTATGGGAGGTGAGGAAGGAGATTGTTGCACCTCTGACAATGATCTTTGCATCATCAATGGGGACAGGAGTGTCATAAGGGCGGTGGCTGGGAACGGACCCAAGTGTAAGACACAGACACTGAAGTACTAGGGACAGGACTAGGATACAGGCTGAGGGCAAGGACATGGACAGGAAAACCAAGAACCTAGAACAGGATTGAACAAGAGAGCTAGGAGCTCAGGCTTGGACTCTGAGCCAGAGACTGGACAAGGACCCAGTACCTGGGTCTTGCTTCTGGCTCGGACCCCAGAACTAGGCAAGGATGAGGCTTGGCAGGCAGGCAGGACGAGGCAGGAGGCTGGGGTCTTCAGGCTTGGGGCGAGGCAGGAGGCTGGAGTCTTCAAGCTTGGGGCGAGGCAGGAGGCTGGAGTCTTCAGGCTTGGGGCGAGGCAGGAGGCTGGAGTCTTCAGGCTTGGGGCGAGGCAGGAGGCTGGAGTCTTCAGGCTTGGGGCGAGGCAGGAGGCTGGAGTCTTCAGGCTTGGGGCGAGGCAGGAGGCTGGAGTCTTCAGGCTTGGGGCGAGGCAGGAGGCTGGAGTCTTCAGGCTTGGGGCGAGGCAGGAGGCTGGAGTCTTCAGGCTTGGGGCGAGGCAGGAGGCTGGAGTCTTCAGGCTTGGGGCGAGGCAGGAGGCTGGAGTCTTCAGGCTTGGGGCGAGGCAGGAGGCTGGAGTCTTCAGGCTTGGGGCGAGGCAGGAGGCTGGAGTCTTCAGGCTTGGGGCGAGGCAGGAGGCTGGAGTCTTCAGGCTTGGGGCGAGGCAGGAGGCTGGAGTCTTCAGGCTTGGGGCGAGGCAGGAGGCTGGAGTCTTCAGGCTTGGGGCGAGGCAGGAGGCTGGAGTCTTCAGGCTTGGGGCGAGGCAGGAGGCTGGAGTCTTCAGGCTTGGGGCGAGGCAGGAGGCTGGAGTCTTCAGGCTTGGGGCGAGGCAGGAGGCTGGAGTCTTCAGGCTTGGGGCGAGGCAGGAGGCTGGAGTCTTCAGGCTTGGGGCGAGGCAGGAGGCTGGAGTCTTCAGGCTTGGGGCGAGGCAGGAGGCTGGAGTCTTCAGGCTTGGGGCGAGGCAGGAGGCTGGAGTCTTCAGGCTTGGGGCGAGGCAGGAGGCTGGAGTCTTCAGGCTTGGGGCGAGGCAGGAGGCTGGAGTCTTCAGGCTTGGGGCGAGGCAGGAGGCTGGAGTCTTCAGGCTTGGGGCGAGGCAGGAGGCTGGAGTCTTCAGGCTTGGGGCGAGGCAGGAGGCTGGAGTCTTCAGGCTTGGGGCGAGGCAGGAGGCTGGAGTCTTCAGGCTTGGGGCGAGGCAGGAGGCTGGAGTCTTCAGGCTTGGGGCGAGGCAGGAGGCTGGAGTCTTCAGGCTTGGGGCGAGGCAGGAGGCTGGAGTCTTCAGGCTTGGGGCGAGGCAGGAGGCTGGAGTCTTCAGGCTTGGGGCGAGGCAGGAGGCTGGAGTCTTCAGGCTTGGGGCGAGGCAGGAGGCTGGAGTCTTCAGGCTTGGGGCGAGGCAGGAGGCTGGAGTCTTCAGGCTTGGGGCGAGGCAGGAGGCTGGAGTCTTCAGGCTTGGGGCGAGGCAGGAGGCTGGAGTCTTCAGGCTTGGGGCGAGGCAGGAGGCTGGAGTCTTCAGGCTTGGGGCGAGGCAGGAGGCTGGAGTCTTCAGGCTTGGGGCGAGGCAGGAGGCTGGAGTCTTCAGGCTTGGGGCGAGGCAGGAGGCTGGAGTCTTCAGGCTTGGGGCGAGGCAGGAGGCTGGAGTCTTCAGGCTTGGGGCGAGGCAGGAGGCTGGAGTCTTCAGGCTTGGGGCGAGGCAGGAGGCTGGAGTCTTCAGGCTTGGGGCGAGGCAGGAGGCTGGAGTCTTCAGGCTTGGGGCGAGGCAGGAGGCTGGAGTCCAGGCTTGGGGCGAGGCAGGAGGCTGGAGTCTTCAGGCTTGGGGCGAGGCAGGAGGCTGGAGTCTTCAGGCTTGGGGCGAGGCAGGAGGCTGGAGTCTTCAGGCTTGGGGCGAGGCAGGAGGCTGGAGTCTTCAGGCTTGGGGCGAGGCAGGAGGCTGGAGTCTTCAGGCTTGGGGCGAGGCAGGAGGCTGGAGTCTTCAGGCTTGGGGCGAGGCAGGAGGCTGGAGTCTTCAGGCTTGGGGCGAGGCAGGAGGCTGGAGTCTTCAGGCTTGGGGCGAGGCAGGAGGCTGGAGTCTTCAGGCTTGGGGCGAGGCAGGAGGCTGGAGTCTTCAGGCTTGGGGCGAGGCAGGAGGCTGGAGTCTTCAGGCTTGGGGCGAGGCAGGAGGCTGGAGTCTTCAGGCTTGGGGCGAGGCAGGAGGCTGGAGTCTTCAGGCTTGGGGCGAGGCAGGAGGCTGGAGTCTTCAGGCTTGGGGCCAGGCTGGAGACTTGAGGCGGGGCCAGGCTGGAGGCTGGAGACTTGAGGCGAGGCCAGGCTGGAGGTCGGAGACTTGAGGCGAGGCCAGGCTGGAGGCCGGAGACTTGAGGCGAGGCCAGGCTGGAGGCCGGAGACTTGAGGCGAGGCCAGGCTGGAGGCCGGAGACTTGAGGCGAGGCCAGGCTGGAGGCCGGAGACTTGAGGCGAGGCCAGGCTGGAGGCCGGAGACTTGAGGCGAGGCCAGGCTGGAGGCCGGAGACTTGAGGCGAGGCCAGGCTGGAGGCCGGAGACTTGAGGCGAGGCGAGGCTGGAGACTTGAGGCCTGGCTGGAGGCTGGAGACGAGGCGAGGCGAGGCTGGAGGCTGGAGACTTGATGCTAGGCCAGGCCAGGCCAGGCTGGAGGCTGGAGGCTGGAGACGAGGCCAGGCCAGGCCAGGCTGGAGGCTGGAGACTTGAGGCGAGGCAAGGCCGGGCCAGGCTAGAGGCTGGAGACTTGAGGCGAGGCCAGGCCAGGCTGGAGGCTGGAGGCTGGAGACGAGGCAAGGCGAGGCCAGGCCAGGCTGGAGGCCGGAGGCCTGAGATTTGGCTCCTCCTAGACAGGGCGTGGTTCACCTGGGCAGGGCGCGGTTCACCACCCGATGGAGGCAAGGGACAGGAAGGGACAGAACCAACCCCAGGTAATGGCAAGACGGCCTGGTTTACCTGGGCAGAGGCAAGGGACAGGAAGGGAGCTAGGTACAGGATGGCTCCAGGACCAGACAGCAAGACAAGGCAAGGCTACAGGTAAGGCAAGACAAGAACTTCAGGCAAGGCGAGAGTTACCGGCAAGACAAGGCAGGGCTTCTGGCAAAGCAAGGCGAGACAGAACTTCAGGCGAGGCTAAAGTTACTGGCAAGACAAGGCAGGGCTTCATGCGAGGAAACAGAAGGCAGAGGAAGGGATTCAAGAAGTAAGGACAAGAACAATCCAGCAGCCACACCCTGGTCTCTGGAGGTATTTATGCAGCCAGCCCCAACTAGCATCAGCTGACTCAATTAGAGCTCAACAATACAGAAACAGGGTAGATAGGAAAACCTGGAACAAGGGTCGATGGACCGGACCGTGAACCGGAATATGGACTTCACAGACTGGACTTCACAGACTGGACTATGACAAGGAGAGGTTCCGGAGGATTGGAGGTTTGCAGATGTTGTTCCCTTATTCAAGAAAGGGAGTAGAGATAGCCCAGGAAGTTATAGACCAGTGAGTCTTACTTCAGTGGTTGGTAAGTTAATGGAGAAGATCCTGAGATGCAGGATTTATGAACATTTGGAGAGGCATAATATGAAAGGAATAGTCAACATGGCTTTGTCAAACGCAGGTCATGCCTTACGAGCCTGATTAAATTTTTTGAGGATGTGACTAAACACACTGATGATGGTAGAGCAGTAGTTGTAGTGTATATGGGTTTCAGCAAGGCACTTGATAAGGTACCTCATGCAAGGCTTATTGAGAAAGTAAAGAATCGTGGAAATAAGTAAGGGGAAATTGCTTTATGGATCCAGAACTGCCTTGCTCACAGAAGGAAAAGCGTGGTTGTAGATGGGTCATATTCTGCATGGAGGTTGGTGACCAGTGGTGTGCCTCCCGGATCTGTTCTGGGACCCTTTCTCTTTGTGATTTTTATAAATGACCTGGATGAGGAAGTGGAGGGATGAGTTAGTAAATTTGCTGTTCAGACAAAGGTTGAGGGTGTGTGGATAGTGTGAAGGGCTGTCAGAGGTTACAGTGGGACAACAATAGGATGCAAAATAGGGCTGAGTAATGGCAGATGGAGTTCAACCCAGATAAGTGTGACGTGGTCCATTTTGATAGGTCAAATATGATGGCAGAATATACAATTAATGGTAAGATTCTTGGCAGTGTGGAGAATCAGAGAGATCTGGGGGTCCGTGTCTATAAGATGCTCAAAGCTGCTGTGCAGATTGACTGTGTGGTTAAGACAGCACACGGTGCACTGGCCCTCATCAACTAAGGGATTGATTTCAAGAGATGAGAGGTAATGTTACAGCTGTAAAGGACCCTGCTCAGACTCCATTTGGAGTACTGTACTCAGCTCTGATCACTTCACTTCAGGGAGGATGTGGAAACTATAGAAAGGGTGCAGAGGAGATTTACAAGGATGTTGCCTGGATTGGGGAGCATGCCATATGAGAAAATGTTGAGTGAGCTTGACCTTTTCTCCTTGGAGCGACGGAGGATGAGAGGTGACCTGATAGAGGTGTATAAAGTCATAGGAAGCATTGATTGTGTGGATAGTCAGAGGCTTTCTCCCAGGGGTGAAATGGCTAACACGCGAGGGTGCAGTTTTAAGGTGCTTGGAAGTAGGTACAGAGGGGATGTTTTGGGTAGGTTTTTTACGTAGAGAGTGGGGAGTGCATGGAATGGGCTGCCTGTGACTGTGGTGGAGGTGGATACAATAGGGTCTTTTAAGAGACTCCATGGAGCTCAGAAAAATAGAGGGCCATGGGTAACCTTTGGTAATTTCTAAAGTAAGTACGTGTTTGGCACAGCATTGTGGGCCGAAGGGCCTGTATTGTGCTACAGGTTTGCTATGTTTCTAACACAAGGTCAAATGAAGTTGAAATATTCAACAGTTGAAAATTTAAAAATAAAGGAATGGAATGTAGATATCTTTGCTGGAGAGGCTTATTGTTGCTTGCACGTTTATGAGTATTGTGTTTCTCTTTCAAGAGGGAAGATGTGTATGTTTGCAGAATAAGAACTGCAGTTCCCAGTGGGCAATGCAATAGATTTACCTGGAACCGGAAGCTATGATGGTGACCTGGGGGTGCATACTTGATAAACTTGATGTTGAAATAAAATGATCAAATGTAAACCCACGCTAAGTTTGCTCTTATTAAGAACAAAAATAACACTTCTGCAGTCTCTCAGCTTCTTCAGCATGACTTACCCTCCACCCATTATCGTATTCTCTGCAGACTTGGCCACAATGCCATCAATTATGTTATCAAATCCATTGACATTTAACGTGGGGGAGTGGGAGGGAGAGCAAGCTTGTTAAGCAGCCCTATGTATGGTACCTTGTCAAAGGCCTTTTCAAATTCCAATTGCATAGCATCAACCAATTCTCCTTTGACTATCTTAATTGTTATTTCTTCAAAAAAATTCCAACAGATTTGTTAGGCAAACTTTTTCTTCAATAAAACCTCACTGACCATGATCTATTTATTCAAATGCCTCCAAGTACCCTGAGACCTCATCCTTAAAAATTGACTCCAACATCTTCCCATCACTGAGGTCAGTCTAACTGACTCATAATTCCCTTTTTTCTGCCTCTTTCCCTTCTTGGAGTGACTTTAGTTATTTTTCCATCTTCCAGATTCATTCCAGAATCTAGTGTTTCTTGAAAGTTCATTGTTAATCCCTCCACTATATCTTTAGCCACATATTTCAGAGCCCTGGGATGTACACCATCTGGTCCAGGTTACTCATATACCTTCAGACCTTTCCGTTTCCCAAGAACCTTCTCTCTAGTAATGGTAACTTCACATACTTCATGACACTTGACACGTGGAGCATCCAGCAAACTGCTAGTGTCTTCCACAGTGAAGAATGATATAAATTACTTATTCAGTTTGTCCGCCATTTCCTTGTCCCCCATTAATACTGCTCCAACATCACTTTCCAGCACACTGTCATCCATTCTCACCTCTCTTTTACACTTTATGTATCTTAAGAAACTTTCAGCATCCTCTGAACAAACTTCTTGTATTAGTTGGAAAAGAGCATCCTTTCGTCCAAATGTTCCAGGGTTTAGTGAAGAGTCAATGAGATGGCATCTGTTGTGGACCTGTTGCTCCATTAGGCAAATTGGAGTGGACCCAATTATCTTCTCAGGCAGGAGTTGATATCTTTCCTCACCAACCTCTCAAAACACTTCATCACTGTGGATGAAAGTGCTATTGGACGATTGTAATTTAGGTAGGTTACCACGTGCTTCTCAGACACTGGTGTAATTGAAGCCCGATTGAAACAGCTGGAAACCTCAGACTGCCAAAGTGAGAGGATAAAAATCTCAGTTTAGGTACCTCATCTGGGTCGTATGCTTAGGTTCACCCTCCTGAAGGCGGCTCACACATCAGCCTCAGAGACGGAAAATCACAGGATTATCGGGGACTGAGGGAGATTGTGATGGTTCCTCCATGTTTTGATGGTGAAAGAAAGCATAAGCTGTGAGCTCATTTGGAAGCGAAGTCCTGCTGTCTCCTATGTTGCTTGATACAACTTTATAAGAGGTGATAGTATTCAAGCCCTGCCACACCAGTCGAGCATCCTTCGTTGATTCAAGTTTAGTCCAAATTGTCACTTCAGCTGTGAGGTGACTTTCTGGAGATTGTACCTGGCCCCCTTACAACATTCTTTGTCACCAGACTTGAATGCTACTGATCTGGCCCTCAGCAAATTGTCGATTGCATAATTCATCCAGGGCCTCTGGTTGGTGAAGATTCTGAATGATTTTGTGGGGATACACTTATCTATAAATGTTTTAACAAACCCGTGACAACCATAACATACTCATTCAGATCAACATGAGTCTTTGAACATGGCCCAGTCCACTGACTCAAAGCAATCCCATAACTGCTCCTTTACCTCCCAAGACCACCTCTTAATTGTCCTGATCTCTGGAGCTTTTCTCTTTAGCTTCTGCCTGTACACAGGCAGAAGGGCAGCCAAGTGATCCGATTTACTGAAATGCAGTCTAGTCATGGGATGGTAGGCATTCCTTATCTTAGTATAACAGTGACCTAGTGGGTTGGGACTTCCACGTTATATGCTGATGGCATTTGGGCAGGGTTTGCTTCAAACATACCTGGTTGAAGTCCCCGACTATGATTGGAATATGTCGGTATGGACTGTTTCTTGGGTTGGAGACAGAATCATGCAGTATCTCAAAAGCTTGATTATTTTCTGCCACTGGTGGTATGTAAACTGCGGTCAGGATTATGGAGAAGAACTCCTTCGGCAAATAGGATGGACGACATTTGACCATTCAGCATTCAAGGTTGGGGGAACATGAGTTCCACGATACTGCAACATTGGAGCACCAGAGAGAGTTTAACATGAAACACTCACCTCCACCTTTTGC
The DNA here is from genome assembly GCF_030028105.1 of Mobula birostris. NCBI lineage: Eukaryota > Metazoa > Chordata > Chondrichthyes > Myliobatiformes > Myliobatidae > Mobula > Mobula birostris. The sequence goes on along the minus strand of NC_092375.1, from coordinate 143,460,975 downwards.
CTTTCCAAATCAGCAGTTCAATCCATTCTGTCGGTTGAGAAGCTTTCCGGTCTAACTGTTTTGGCTGGTATTTTGGGAGAAAGCCATGTCTCACTCAGACATAGAATATAATAACCTCCCATTTCCCTCCAATACAGCAATCTTGCGCTCAGGTCCTCAAATCAGGTCCAGCGACGGTACACTTGTTAACAAGATGCTGAGAAGAGGAGGCCTCATCCCTCTGTGTTTCAGCCTGACTTGGATTCCCCCTCCTACCTCACATCCAGCAATGGCTATGAACCATTGTCCACCTAATAGTGTCGTACCTGCTTGTTCACTGAGTTATTCAGAAGATCGTGAAATATGTAGATCATTAGGTTGATTTCAAAGTAAATTTCTTAGAAGGAAATTACATGCTGCAGATTGCTGTGAGAGTAAATCAAAAGAAGTATATTTATAAGTATTGTGCATAGTCTGCAGAACGTCACTCTGGTTCACTGGCAACTTCTTACTCTACTGTAATACTGATACATCTGACTTTAGCTTCTCCCTCTTGCATTACAGGGTGGTCTAATTATTATTATAAATATTGTCCCCTAAGGGTTCCTTTACATTAAGCTTCCTAATCAAATCCGATTCATTACAAAACTGAATTTAGAATAGTCATTACCCAGTGGGCTAAGCCACCACCTGCTCTTTAAAGCTATCTAGTAGTCATTCTCCAAATTCTCTCTCTTGGGATCCAGCACCAGCCTAGTTTTCCAAGTCTACCTACCTGCACATTGAAATCCCCATTGACTGTCATAACATTATCCTTTTGATATGCAACTTTCAAATCTGGAACCTCCACCACCATGGGAACAGCATCACCTGTACCAAGATGCACACTGCACTGACTGGAAAATACTTTGCCTATCTTTCCTCATTTTTGGTTCCAAAAGATGAACTCCCTACCAGCAACACTGCGGGAGTCTTCTACTGGTAGCTTAGCCCTTCAAAAAGGTGCCTGAAACCTTGTCAAGGGCATGCAAGGATGAACAGTAAGTGATGGCCCTACCAGCATTACCAGGATCCCAAAAAATGAAACTATCTCCTCAAGCAACAAAATCAATTCAATCCAGTTTACCTGGTGCAGGAAGCAACTGACAGAACCGTATATAATAAATGTATGGGACTAGATTCATGAAACTTTTTATCAAAATAGTTGGTGCAATAGTTCTTGCACCAACTATTACAGCCCTAATGACTATTTTAGCGATACAGTGACAACTTTGAACTAAAATAGATATTGCAACTTCTGTTCTAACTGTTCTTTATTGTAAATTAAAGATAGATTACATACAATTTTTTGTTCTTTTGAGAGTGCTGCGTATATGATGCTGTTGCATGCAATTAAGTTTTTCATTGCACTTGTGCAGACATATATTCATGCATATTATAATAAACTTGATGTTGAAGACCTAATCTCCAGAACTAGCCAGGACCCATTCAGTTGTTCCAGTGTAATTGGTACATAGGCATCCAACCAACAATATGAAAAATTGTATGGTAATGTGTTTTTTTAATGAACAAGACAAGTACGACTTGACTAAATACCACCCAGAAAATTTGCTGTCATCAGAACCATAAGGAATATTGTCATCAACAGTGTTGTCAATAGTGCTGGCTCTAACTTATGAATAACACACCTTCCCCAGGACCACTTGACTCCACGTGTTATCATAGCATTGTAACATATGTTGACCAAAACATGCGTGGAAGGCCCAAAGTGACAGCCCTTGCTATGATACCAGAACAGCATTTGTGGCAGCCCACTGCTGATAATCTAAATGTTTGGATTGGTGGATTAGTATTGTAGAGTCGTAGAGAAATACAGCAGGCCTTCAGCCAATCTGAATGATGGCAACCTCTGCTTCCTCCCTCCTAATCCCAGTTGCTTGCATTCAGCCCATAACCTTCCAAACCCTTTCCCCTCCTTGTACCCATCCAAATGTCTCTTAAATGTTGCAATTGTACTCGCCTTGACCATTTCCTCTGGAAGCTCATTCCACCTACTCACTATCCTCTGAAAAGAGGTTACCTCTCAGGTCTCTTTAAAATCTCTCCCCTCTTGTGTATCTGTACCATCTAACTTCAGATGCCCTAATCCTGGGGAAAAGACTACATCCATCCACTGTGTCCATAATCTTCATGACTTTATAGACTTCAGTGAGGCCAGCTCTTGTTCTCTGATACTTCAAGGAATAAAGATCCATGTGACCAACCACTCCCTATAATTCAGACCCTCTAGTCCAGGCAGCATTCTCATAAATTTCTTCTGCATCCTCTTCTACCTTGGAAAGGACTTCCTATAACAGGGTGTACAAGAGCAGCCTTGCCAATGACTTGTACACCTGCAACATAATGTCCTTACTCCTAAATCCAGTACCCTAACTGATAAATGCCAGCATGCTGAACACCTTCTTCACTATCCTGTCTTCTTGCATGGCCACTTTTCATGAATTGTGCACTTGTTCTCCCAGATCCTGCTCTTCTACAATACTTGTGTACATTCTACCCTGGTTTGAATGTCCAAAGTGCATCACATCACACTTATCCAAGTAGAAACCCACTTGGCATTCTTCAGCCTATCTTCTTAACTAACCGAGATCTCTTCATATTTTATTGTAACTTGCTTCACTATCAACAAAACTCCTCAATTTTATCATCATCAGCAAACTTACTAAATGTGCTATGTACATGCACATCCAAATAATGAATAACAAAGATCCCAATACTGAAACCTAGTGCATCCAACTAGTCACAGGCTTCCAGTCAGAGAATTACATCCCAGAGTCCTGAGAAAGGTTGCTAAAGAGATAATGGATGCATTGATCATGATCTATCAATTTGTACTCCAGGGAGCGCAAAGTGTAGCATCAAATATCACTGTGATGATTGTACGTTCTAGTATCAATTGTTTTTGCAACAATCAAGTATCAAGTATCTTTCAAGAATTACTTGATTCTGACATGGTCCCAGAGGACTGGAAAATTGCATATGACACACTACTCTTTAAGAAGGGAGGAAGGCAAAATAAAGGAAATGATAGGCCAGTTAGCCGAACCTCAGTGGTTGGGAAAGTGTTATCTATTATCAAGGATGAGGTTTTGAGGTACTTGGAGACTAATTATAAAATAAGTTAAAGCATGGTTTCTGTGAAGGGAAATCCTGTTAGAGTTCTTCAAGGAAGTAACAAGCAGGGTAGAAAAAGGAGAGGCAGTGGATATCATTTACTTGGATTTTCAGAAGACATCTGATAAGGTGCCACACATGAGGCTGCTTAATAAGATAAAATCCTAAGACATTACAGGAAAGGTACTGGGATGGTACCGGAATGGCTGACAGGCAGGAGGAAGTAAGTGGGAATAAAAGGGGCCTTTTGTAGTTGGCTGCAAGTGACTTGTGGTGTTCTTCAGGGGTCAGTTTTGGGTCTGCTACTTTTCACATTGTTTGTCAATGATTTCGGTAATGGAATCGATGGCTTTGTGGCAAAGTTTGTGGATAATATGATGATTGGTGGAGGGGTAGGTAGTGCTGAGGAAGCAATGCAATTGTAGTAGGACTTAGACAAATTGGAAGAATGGGCAAAAAGTGGCAGATGGAATACGGTGTTCAGAAATGTATGATAATGCATTTTGGTAAAAAGAACAATAGTGCAGAATATTATCTAAATGGGGAGAATGTTCAAACTCAGAGGTGCAGAGGGATTTAGGATTCCTCGTGCAAGACTCCTAGAAGGTTAATTTACAGGTTGAGTGTGGTAAAGAAGGCAAATGCACTGTTGGCATTTATTTCAAGGGGAATAGAATATAAAAGCAAGGAGATAGTGCTGAAGCTTTATAAGACACTAGTCAGACCACTCTTGGAGTATTGTCAACAGTTTTGGGCCCCATATCTCAGAAAAGGTGTATTGCTATTGGAGAGAATACAGAGGAGGTTCACGTGGATGATTCTGAAAATGAAGGGGTTAACATAGGAAGAGGATTTGGCAGCTTTGGGCCTGTACTCACAGGAATTTAGAAGAATGTGTGAGGATCTCATTGTGTTGTTGCTTAGCACAACACAAACACCTATGTCAGGATGCTGTACATCGACAATAGCTCAGCATTCAATACCATCATTCCCACATCCTGATTGAGGAGTTATGCAACCTGGGCCTCAGTAGCACCCTTTGCAATTGGATGCTCAACTTCCTAACCGGAAGACCACAATCTTGTGGATTGGTGATAACATCTCCTCCTCGCTGACGATCAACACTGGTGCACCTCAGAAGGCGTACAGGTGTGAGATATGCCAATTAGTGGAATGGTGATGCAGCAACAACTTGGCACTCCGCGTCAGTAAGATGAAAGAGCTGATTGTGGACTTCAGGAAGGGGAAGATGAAGGAACACATACCAGTCCTCAGAGGGATCAGAAATGGAGAGAATGAGCTGTTTCAAGTTTCTGGGTGTCAAGATTTCTAAGGATCTAATCTGGTCCCAACATATTGATGCAGTTATAAAGAAGGCATGACTGTGACTACATTCGGAGTTTGAAGAGATTTGGTATGTCATGAAATACACTCAAAAACTTCTATAGATGTACCATGGAGAGCATTCTGATAGGCTGTATCACTGTCTGCTATGGGGGGGGGGTGCTACTGCACAGGATGGAAAGAAGCTACAGAGGGTCATAAATTTAGTTGGCTCCATCTTGGGTACTAGCCTACAAAGTACCCAGGACATCTTCAAGGAGCGGTGTCTCAGAAAGGCAGTGTTTATTATTTAGGATCTCCAGCACCCAGGGCATGCCCTTTCCTCACTGTTACCATTAGGTAGGAGATACAGAAGCTTGAAGGCACACATTCAGCGATTCAGTAACAGCTTCTTCCCCTCTGCCATGCAACTCCTAAATGGATATTCATCCCTTGAACACTACTTTACTTTTTAATATAAATTATCTCAGTTTTGTGCACAGTTTTTAATCTAGTCAAAATATATATATATATACTGTAATTGATTACTTATTTATTATTATTATTATTTTCTTCTTCTATATTATGTATTGTATTGAACTGCTGCTGCTGTTAACAAATTTCACGGCACATGCCGGTGATAATAAACTTGATTCTGATTCTGAAACCTAATGAATATTGATAGGACTAGATAAGGTGATGTGGACAAGATGTTTCCTATGGTGGGGGTGTCCAGAACTAGAAGGCACAGCCTCAAAATTTAGCAGCAACCTTTTAGAACAAAAGTAAGGAGGAATTTTTTTTAGCTCAAGAGGAGTGTATCTGTGGAATACTCTGACATAGACTGTGTTTGAGGTCAAGTCCGTGGCTATACTTAAGGTGGAAATTGATCGTTTCCTGATTGGTCAGGGCATCAAAGAATATGGCGAGAAGGCAAGTGTATGTAGTTGAGTGGGATCCGGGATCAACCGTGATGGAATGGCAGAGTAAAGAGGATGGCAGGGAGGATATTTGTTGAAAGATTCATTCATACCCAGCCACCAATAAGCATTGCCTGCACTCTTCTTTTTCCTGACTAAAGCCTTAATATCTCATTAGCCAGAGTTCCTTGAACTTGGCATATCTATGGTTCAACCCAATAGGAACATGCGATCCAGATATGACCTATTGAAAAGCCTCCCACTTGCCATCTGCTCCTTTGCTTTTAAACAGAGTCATCAAATTGATCCCAGCTGGATCTTTCCTAATGTTATCAAAGTTATCCTGCTCCAGAACTTTAACCTGTGAAACTGCTTGATTTTTCCACCTAGATCTATTTTAACACTAATAGTATTGTGTCACAGGACCCACAGAGATCCACAACTGCCACTTCAGATACTTGACCTGTCTGATTACCCAAGAGGAGGTCTAGTATTGGTCCTTCCCAAGTAGGTCCACTAGAAACTGCATGAGGAAACCTTCAAATGTACCACATAAACTCCAGCCCATCCTGAAAAGCAATCATGATCTATTGATTGGCAGAGCAAGAATGCTGGAAGAGACAGTTTGCTTCTTTGTTCTTATTCTCTCTTTGAGTGAAACTGGCAGCAAACTTGTGCTCTCTTATCCATGCACCATCCATAAAGTGGACTGTTAACAATGGACTGTTGGCACCTTCTGGCAATTACACAAGCAATTACCGAACCTGATCCTGATCTTTCCCAACATCCATGTGCAAAATTCCACTGGACTAGTCAGGGATATACTGCATATCATTTTGTTCAGAGTGTGGAACAGAATAAGACCTCAGAAGCCAGGGCCCAAGCTGATTTATTGCTGCACCAAAGAAGAGGACTGTGGCCAATAGTACTGTTTTTTTCCCAGTAAGGTTCTACTTCCTTAGTCAAGGTCAGATTGCTCCTGGCTGTGCACTTCAGCTCAGTAGTTAAGAAATGAGTACACCGTCCAAACAGTCAGGATCTTTACACAGATGTGAAAAAGTTAGATCTTTTTATAGATGCTGAGTAGTAGCTAATGGAAAATAAAATAACATAACTGGCTTGCTCATTAAATGGTTTTGGCTCCAGCTGGACACAGTAAATCTGCTTTCCACATTTTAAAACTCAGTGCCATGGCAATGATCTTAAACTCACAATCTAATCATCTGATAATAGTGTGTATTGGAAGCTGAAAAAGAAAGAAATTCTGAGCTGAGTTTTTGTTCAGCTTTTGAAAACAAATTTGTTTCTCAAAGTTTGCTTTCTCATGTGGGTGGATATATTTAGGAATCAGACCCAACTAGCATGGAGAAATGAGTCTAAATTAATAAACTGAAATATTGTTTTTCTGATCATTGTAGACTTTCTGTCTGTATTAACATTCAGCTCATGAGGAGCCATGACTTGTGTTGTATACTAATCTGCTTTTTAACATTTGCCAACTTATCTCTAGTACAGAGATTTCTACTCTAAGCATCTACTTCAGAGTCAGAATCAGGTTTATTATCACCGGCATGTGACGTGAAACTTGTTAATTTAACAGCAGCATTTCAATGCAATACATAATCTAGCAGAGAAAGAAAAAAATAAATAAATAAAATACAACATAATAATAAATTAACAAGTAAATTAATTATGCATATTGAATATTTTTTTTAAATGTGCAAAAACAGGAACACGGTATATTTAAAAAGAAGTGAGGTAGTGTCCAAAGCTTCAATGTCCATTTAGAAATTGAATGGCAGAGGGAAAGAAGCTATTCCTGAATTGCCGAGTGTGTGCCTTCAGGCTTTTGTATCTCCCACCTGATGGTAACAGTGAAAAGAGGGCATGCCCTGGGTGCTGGAGGTACTTAATAATGGACGCTGCCTTTCTGAGACACCGCTCCCTAAAGATGTCCTGGGTACTTTGTAGGCTAGTGCCCAAGATGAAGCTGACTAGATTTACAACCCTCTGCAGCTTATTTCGGTCCTGTGTAGTAACCCCTCCATACCAGACAGTGAAATCAAACAAACTGCTTTATTTATCATTTATTGATCCCCAATGCAATTTAGATGCCTTGCTAATATGTTAATGAAGGCTATGTAATAAGCTGTCCTGTATTTCATAGGCAAAATGCCAGGCTTTTCTCCTCCACTCCATTGATGTTTAACGTTTTTCCTGAAGTTAGTTCAGATCCAATGACAAAATCAGCTGCTTATTGCTTTCCATTTGGCCCAGATAACCTGGTTCAAAGTAGGTGAAACAGAATCAGAATTATTATCACAGACTGACTAACTTATATGATGTGAAGTGTGTTGTGTCACTGCAGCTGCACAGAGTAAAGCCATTACTGTAAATTACAAAAAGAACATAGCAAAATGCAAAAAAAGGAACAGTGCAGTAGCGTTTATGAATTTGACAGCAAAGAGGAAGAAGTTGTTCCTGAATTATTGAAGGTTGATCTTCAGGTTCCTGTACCTCCTCCCTGGTGGTAGTAATGAGAGCAAGGAATGTCACAGATGTTGAGGGTCATTTGGCGCGGATGCTGACTTCATGTGGCACTACCTCGATGGTGGAGAGTGTGGTACCCTAAATATTTAGCTTAGAAGGATATTTTCAGACAGAAATCAAAGACTAGATGGTGAAATTGTTATAACTGAAACCCCAAAGGTTTCCTTGGCTGTGTAAGTCTAAGGAATACACACTCCAGTCCCGCCAAACCTGTGAGATTGAGACAGCTCTCCCATCCCAAACCCTGGTTTGTATGGATGCTGTGTCATTTGCTACCCTGTTACAACTCAGTGCCAATGAATAACAGACAGCACACTGCGTACGATAAAAGGAATTATACTTATGAATCTTAACTAATGGGTTAGTAAAGAAAAGGATAAACAAAAAGGACCAGTTATAATCAAACAGTCAAATATGCACAAGTTGGAGCTCAACTCTTCTAAAAGACACACATATTCACCGATCCTCAGTAGATCCCAGCGACTTTGCTTTATCGAATCATGGTCCCCCACTGGGTTGAATCCTATGACTGGTTCTCTCCAGCGTCCTCTCTCTTCATCTCCTGCTAAAGAAAAAAAAAACACAAGACCAATCTTAGTGTCATAGTGTCCCTCACAAAACCTCCCAGTTCCACCATCCTAATTGGATGGCACACATTGCTCAGCATCACTTACCTTCAACAATAACCCAAACAGGCTGAAAGCAGATCAGACTGCTCTTACAGAACTGCCAAAATGAAATGCCTACAGCGTAGCAGTTAAAATGTGAACCACGATTTTACATTACATCTGTCCAGAAACTTCTGTGCACGTAATTACTGGAAGAATGTTGGACATATTCACTGACATTAAACTGCATAAAATACTCATGTTAAGTTGCACAAAGTAGTACTTTGTCTACAATGACGGATGGGCACTAAGCTGGGCCTTAACATGAATTGAGGCATCAGCTAAGTAGCAGCTCTTGTTTAGTTGATTCTTCTGAAAGCCTAATTGGGTCAAGGTAAAAAGAAGAAAAAAAAAAGTATGGCTGAAAGTGGATGAAGGCAAGGCAGTGGATGTTGTCTTCATGGACTTTAGCAAGGCGTTTGATAAGGTCCCACACGGGAGGTAGGTCAAGAAGGTTCAGTCACTCGGCATTCAAGCTGAGGTAGTAAATTGGATTAGACCTTGACTTTGTGGGAGAAGCCAGAGAGTGGTAGTAGATGGTTGCCTCTCTGACTGGAGGACCATGACTAGTGGAGTGCAGCAGGGATCGGTGCTGGATCTGTTGCTGCTTGACATCTATATCAACAATCTGGATGTTAATGTAGTAACTGGATCAGCAAATTTGCAGGTATCACTGAGATTGGGGGCGTAGTAAACTGCAAGACTTCTGAGGCTTGCAGAGGGATTTGGAGCAGCTGGAAAAATGGGCTGAAAAATGGCAGATGGAACTTAATGCAGACAAGTGCAAGGCATTGCACTTTGGTTGGACCAACTAGAGTAGGTCTTATACCGAGAATGATAGGGCATTGAGGAGGGATCTGGGAATACAGGTCCCTAATTCATTGAAAATGGTGTCACAGGTAGATAGGGTCACAGAGAAAACTTTTGGCACATTGGCCTTCATAAATTAAAGTATTGATTACAGGAGATGGGATGTTATGTTGAAGTTGTATAAGACATTGGTGAGGCCTAATTTGGAGTATTGTGTGCAGTTTTGGTCACTTACCAACAGGAAAGACGTTGAGTGATGCTAGAAAGATTGAGAGCCTTGTAGAACTTTACCTAAGGTGTGATCAAATCTTCATGTGAGTCCTAGAACTAGATAAAGAGACCCAATTAAATAAATAACACAAATACAAGATATTTGCTCATTTATTTATTGAGAACAATGGTCCAATGTTACATGCATTTGCTGGAAAAAGTATGTGAACTTTTGCTTTCAGTAACAGGTCTGACCCCTTGTACAGAAATAACTTCAACCAAACATTTCCGGTAACTGCTGATCTGTCCTGCACATCGGCTTGGAGGAATTTTAGGCCATTCCTCCTAACAAAGCTGCTTCAACTCTGGGATGTTGGTGGGTTTCCTTGCATGAACTGCTTGCTTCAGGTCCTTCCACAGCAATTCTATAGGATTAAGGTCAGAACTTTGACTTGGCTATTCCAAAACACGAATTTTCTTCTTTTTAAAACACTCTTCTCTTTTGGATCATTGTCTCGTTGCATTATCCAACTTCTATTAAGCTTCAGGTGATGGACTGCTACCCTGATATTTTCCTGTAAAATATCTTGATACAATTTTGAACTCATTGTTCCCCCAGTGATTGCAACCTGCCCCAGTCCTGAGACAGCAGAGCCGCCCCTAACCATAATGCTCCTTCCACCAAGGTTCACAGTTGGGATGCGGTTTTGGTGTTGGTGTGCAGTGCCCTTTTTCCTCCAAACATAGCAACGTGCATTTCTGCAAAAAGTTCAACTTTTGTCTCATCGGCCCACATGACAATTTCTTAGAAGTGTTGTAGAATACCTAGGTGGTCTTTTGCAAACTTGAGATGCGCAGCATTTTTTTTTGGAGGGCAGTGGTTTCCTCCGTGGTATCCTTCCATGGACACCATTCTTGTTCAGTGTTTTTCTTATAGTGGACACATGAACAGAAACTATAGCTCTCCTTGGGAGAGTAGCAACAGTACTGAGCTTCCTCCATTTGTAGACAATTTCTCTTACTGTGAACTGATAAACACGCAGGCCTTTAGAAATGCTAATGTAGCCTTTTCCAGCTTCATGCATCCCTACAACTCTTCTAAGGTTCTCTGAAAGTTGTTTTGATCGAGGTATGGTGCACATAAACAGATCTTTCTTGAGAAGAGCAGGCTCTGTCAATAACCTGACTTTGTGTGTCTTTTTTATATGGCAGGGCACATCTACAACTCACACCTCCAATCTCATCTCATTGATTAGAAATCCTGACTCCAAATAGCTTTTGTAGAAGGCATTGTCCCAGAAGTTCACATACTTTTTCCAACAAATATGTGTAATATTGGCAAACAACAGGAATTCTGCAGATGCTGGAAATTCAAGCAACACACATCAAAGTTGCTGGTGAACGCAGCAGGCCAGGCAGCATCCCTAGGAAGAGGTACAGTTGACGGTTCAGGCCGAGACCCTTCGTCAGGACTCAACGCAGCAGGCCAGGCAGCATCTCTAGGAAGAGGTACAGTCGACGTTAACGCAGCAGGCCAGGCAGCATTTATTTAATTCGATTCTCTTTATCCAGTTTTAGGACCTACGTGAAGATCTGATCACATTTAAGTCATACTTATGCAGAAATAGAGAAAATTCTACTCGGTTCACAAACTTCCTAGCACCACTGTAAATAAGGTTGAAGGAGTACAGAAAAAATTTACAAGTATTTTGCCAGGCCTAGTGGAACTGAATTATAAGGAAAGACTGAATCGGTAGGGACTTTATTCCTTGGAATGTAGAAGATTGAAAGAAGATATGATAGAGGTATACAAAATTATGAGGGGTATAGATGCAGTAAATACAAGCTCACTTTTTCTGCCGAGGTAGGGTGGGACTACAGCCAGAGGGGGGTCCTGAGTTAAGAGTGAAAGATGAAATTTTTAAGGGAAACACGAGGAAATATTTCTTCACTCAGAGGGTTGTGAGAGTGTGGAATAATCTGTCAGCACAAGTGGTGCATGTGAGCTCAATTTCAACATTCAAGTGAAGTTTGGACAGGTACATGGATAGTAATGGTATGGAGGACTATGGTCCTGGTGCAGGTCGATGGGACTAGGCAGTTTAAATTGTTTTAGCATGGACTAGATGGGCCAAAAGGCCTATTTTTATGCTGCACCTTTCTATGATTCTATAACTTTATAGATAAATAGCCCACAGTCCATGTGGAATTCATTTTGTGCTATGGTCAGGGACTTATAATAAACTGAAAGCAAGAAATTTCTGTAAGGTACAAAAGACCGCAGATGCTGGAATTTGAAGCAAAAATAAAAACCTACTGGAGGATCTCAGCATGTGTGGCAATACCTGTGGAGGGAAACACACAGTCAATATTTCACCAGATGAAGGGTCCCAACCCAAATGTCATCTTCCCATATTCTTCCACAGAAGCCTCCTCATCCACTGACTTCATCGGGCAGTTTTTTCCCTACTCAAATTTCAAGGTAGTACAGCAGGGATTCACACAATAACAACAGGAGGAAAAGAGAGACTGAAACAGGTAATAAAAAATACAAAGGGAGTGTGTGTATTTTCTGCAGGGGGAGCGAAGGTTTCTGCTGAACAGGAGAAAGAGAACAGCAATAAAAAAACAGAAAGGAAGCTGAAAAGATTAGGTGGTGATGTAAGAAAAGTGTGAGGTACAGTGGATGAGAGTGTAGTACGGGGAAGAAGGACGTCACTGGTAAAAACGCCATCCCCTTCTCGCAATTCCTCCGTCTCCGCCGCATCTGCTCTCAGGATGAGGCTTTTCATTCTAGGACGAGGGAGATGTCTTCCTTTTTTAAAGAAAGGGGCTTCCCTTCCTCCACTATCAACTCTGCTCTTAAACACATCTCCCCCATTTCACGTACATCTGCTCTCATTCCATCCTCTCGCCACCCCACTAGGAATAGGGTTCACCTGGTCCTCACCTACCACCCCACCAGCCTCCGGGTCCAACATATTATTCTCCGTAACTTCCGCCACCTCCAACGGGATCCCACCACTAAGCACATCTTTCCCTCCCCCCCTCTCTCTGCATTCCGCAGGGATCGCTCCCTACACAACTCCCTTGTCCATTCATCCCCCCCATCCCTCCCCACTGATCTCCCTCCTGGCACTTATCCGTGTAAGCGGAACAAGTGCTACACATGCCCTTACACTTCCTCCCTTACCACCATTCAGGGCCCCAAACAGTCCTTCCAGGTGAGGCAACACTTCACCTGTGAGTCAACTGGGGTGATATACTGCGTCCGGTGCTCCCGATGTGGCCTTTTATATATTGGCGAGACCCGACGTAAACTGGGAGACCGCTTTGCTGAACATCTACGCTCTGTCCGCCAGAGAAAGCAGGATCTCCCAGTGGCCACACATTTTAATTCCACATCCCATTCCCATTCTGACATGTCCATCCACGGCCTCCTCTACTGTAAAGATGAAGCCACACTCAGGTTGGAGGAACAACACCTTATATTCCGTCTGGGTAGCCTCCAACCTGATGGCATGGACATCGACTTCTCTAACTTCCGCTAAGGCCCCACCTCCCCCTCGTATCCCATCTGTTACTCATTTTTATGCACACATTCTTTCTCTCACTCTCCTTTTTCTCCCTCTGTCCCTCTGAATATACCCCTTGCTCATCCTCTGGGTCCCCCCCGCCCTTGTCTTTCTTCCCGGACCTCCTGTCCCATGATCCTCTCGTATCCCTTTTGCCAATCACCTGTCCAGCTCTTGGCTCCATCCCTCCCCCTCCTGTCTTCTCCTATCATTTTGGATCTCCCCCTCCCCCTCCTACTTTCAAATCTCTTACTATCTCTTCTTTCAGTTAGTCCTGACGAAGGGTCTCGGCCTGAAACGTCGACTGCACCTCTTCCTACAGATGCTGCCTGGCCTGCTGCGTTCACCAGCAACTTTGATGTGTGTCACTGGTAAAGATATTTCTCATCCAGTAAATTGTGATTAAAACTGGCTGTTCACAAATTATTATCTTCAAGTGAGTAAGAAACTTTGGGAATTATAATATTGTGTCTGGATTATATATTTTTCTGGCCCTATTACTACTATGATCTTTACTGCCCAATATCTAATTAAACCACAAAATGGCTAGATTATGCCAATATATTGTGATCCGATTTTTTTGTCGGCATCTCTCTCCATACCTTTGTTAAGCAGGCAGAGGAATGCTGTAGTAAAACTGATGTAAAGAAAATCAAATGACTAATTTTTATTCAACCAACACACACAAAAAATGCTGGTGAATGCAGCAGGCCAGGCAGCATCTCTAGGAAGAGGCACAGTCGACGTTTCGGGCTGGGACCCTTCGTCAGGACTAACTGAAAGAGAGATAGTAAGAGATTTGAAAGTGGGAGGGGGAGGGGGAGATCTGAAATGATAGGAGCAGACAGGAGGGGGAGGGATGGAGCCAAGAGCTGGACAGGTGATTGGCAAAAGGGATACCAGACTGGAGAAGGGAGAGGATCATGGGATGGGAAGCCTGGGGAGAGAGAAAAGCAGGGAGGGGAGCCTGGAGGGTGGAGAGCAGGCAAGGAGTTATAGTGAGAGGGGCAAAGGGAGAAAAAGGAGAGAGGAAAAAAGGGGGAAAATAAAAAAAAATTAAAAATATTAAATAAACAAATAAGGGATGGAGTGTGAAGGGGAGGAGGGGCATTAACGGAAGTTAGAGAAGTCAATATTCATGCCATCAGGTGGGAGGCTACCCAAATGGAATGTAGGGTGTTGTTCCTCCAACTTGAGTGCGGCTTCATCTTTACAGTAGAGGAGGCTGTGGATAGACATATCAGAATAGGAATGGGACATGGAATTAAAATGTGTGGCCACTGGGAGATCCTGCTTTCTCTGGTGGACAGAGCGTAGGTGTTCAGTGAAACGATCTCCCAGCCTGCATCAGGTCTCGCCAATATATAGAAAGCTGCATCGGGAGCACCGGATGCAGTATATCACCCCAGCCGACTCACAGGTGAAGTGTTGCCTCACCTGGAAGGACTGTTTGGGGCCCTGAATGGTGGTGAGGGAGGAAGTGTAAGGGCATGTGTAGCACCTGTTCCGCTTACAACAGTGGTCCCCAACCAGCTGGTCGCGGACCGTTACCGGGCCGCGAGGAAATGATATGAGTCAGCTGCACCTTTCCGCATTCCCTGTCACGCACTGTTGAACTTGAACATAGGTTTTCCAACTGTCCCGTATTTGCCGGGACATCCCGGATATTGGGCTAAATTGGTTTGTCCCATACGGGACTGCCTTTGTCCTGTATTTCTCCCGCTAAGGTACAGCGTTCCTATGAAACCTTTTGTGCCGAAATGGCGTAAAGTGAAGAAGTAATTACCATTAATTTATATGGGAAAATTTTTTGAGCGTTCCCAGACCCAAAAAAATAACCTACCAAATCATACCAAATAACACATAAAACCTAAAATAACTAACATATAGTAAAAGCAGGAATGATATGATAAATACACAGCCTAAATAAAGTAGAAATAATGTATGTACAGTGTAGTCAGGAAGATTAAACCAAAACCCGATTTGTGGGAAAAAAAAATCGGCATGTACGCGCATGCGTACGTCACACACGCGCACACAGGTGCCCACGCAAGGCTTCATGGTCATGGTAGTCTTTCTCGAGGTAAACACAAGTGTCCCATCAACACACACAAAAAATGCTGGTGAACGCAGCAGGCCAGGCAGCATCTATAGGAAGAGGTACAGTCGACGTTTTGGGCCGGGACCCTTCGTCAGTGTTTGACTGCTACTTTTGTCCCTTATTTGGGAGTGAGAAAGTTGGCAACCCTAAGTGTAAAAGACATGTTGAGGTGAGTTTAACCCTACTCGAACACCCCGCCCCCCCCCCCACCCCCAGTCCGGCGGTCCGCAGGAATATTGCCAATATTAAACCGGTCCGCATTGCAAAAAAAATGTTGGGGACCCCTGGCTTACAAGGATAAGTGCCAGGAGGGAGATCGGTGGGAAGGGATGGGGGGGATGAATTGCCCTTACAATTCCTCCCTTGCCACCATTCAGGGCCCCAGACAGTCCTTCCAGGTGAGGCGACACTTCACCTGTGAGTCGGCTGCGGTGATATACTGCGTCCAGTGTTCCTGGTGCGGGCTTCTATATATTGGCGAGACCCGACGCAGGCTGGGGGACCGTTTCGCTGAACACCTACGCTCTGTCCGCCAGAGAAAGCAGGATCTCCCAGTAGCCACACATTTTAATTCCACATCCCATTCCCATTCTGATATGTCTATCCACAGCGTCCTCTATTGTCAAGATGAAGCCACACTCAGGTTGGAGGAACAACACCTTATATTCCATCTGGGTAGTCTCTAACCTGATGGCATGAACATTGACTTCTCTAACTTCCGTTAATGCCCCTCCTCCCCTTCACACCCCATCCCTTATTTATTTAATTTTTTAAATTTTTTTTTTATTCCCCCCTCTTTTTTTTCTCTCTCTTTTTTCTCCCTCTGTCCCTCTCACTATAACTCCTTGCCTGCTCTCTACCCTCCAGGCTCCCCTCCCCCGCTTCTCTCTCTTCCCAGACTTCCCCTCCCATGATCGTCTCCCTTCTCCAGCCTGGTATCCCTTTTGCCAATCAACTTTCCAGCTCTTAGATCCACCCCTCCCCCTCCTGTCTTCTCCTATCATTTGGGATCTCCCCCTCCCTCTCCCACTTTCAAATCTCTTACTATCTCTTCGTTCAGTTAGTCCTGATGAAGGGCCTCGGCCCGAAACGTCGACTGTACCTCTTCCTATAGATGCTGCCTGGCCTGCTGCGTTCACCAGCATTTTGTGTGTGTGTTGCTTGAATTTCCAGCATCTGCAGATTTCCTCGTGTCTAAGTAATTTTTATTAATAACTTTAATCATTTACACAAGATTTATCTACCTTCTACCTATCCTTATTAAAAAGAAAGAAACTCTCCCAGCATTCAGAATTTCCTCTGTAGCAGGCTTTCAGCATTGTACCTCCAATATTGACCTCACAAGAAAGAGTTCAAAAGAACGTTCTTTGACCTTGGCCCTTAACTCTTCATTGTCCGACAGCCCTCAATCAGATTGACATTCTAACCCCTTAACTCACAGGTGCAAGCCTTATGTGATTATTCAACTGAGCCCTTGCTGGGTGAACGACCTTCATACGGATCCATAATGTAAACAAAGCTCTTACAGCTTAAATTTGGAAGCCTCCTAGTTTTGAAAATCAGATTCATCCCATATATATCAATTAAAAAACAAAAGACGAAACAACGTCAATGCAAGTCATTAAGCATTTCTCGCTCTCCGTGCATGCTGGCTGACCAGCTGAGTATTTCCAGTATTTTCAGTTTCAGTGTATATTTGCAAGGAAAATATAAAAAAAAATCTTCATATCTTTAATAACTAACAGTATCTTTGAGTAACATTTCATTGAAATCTTGCCTTGGTAAAATTACCTTGGTACTAATATTGTGTAACAAAATAAAACAAACTGCTGGAAGATCTCAACGGCTAAGGCTGAAACCCTTCATCACGACTGGTGTCAAACCAGCATTGAGCATGACCTGTAAAATACTGCAAAGCAATTTCCAAGCCTGGATATTCAGCTCCCCAAAGTCCAGTCTTCTTGCAGTAGGAAGACAATGCCTCATCTATTTGTACCTCTATTTTGAACATGATTGTTGCTTTCTTTGTTTTTTTTCCCATTACATTTGTAACAGTTGAGACTTCATCCCTTTCCACTGCCTCTTCCACGATGGGCAGCCTGTGGATCAGTGAAAGCTTATTTAAATGCAGGAGGTGCTTTTAAGCTTGCTGCTCATTGTCATTTTTGGAAACACTTCAAGGATATGTAGAAAGAGTGTAAACTTGGGGCCCGGATCAGTATATGGAGTTACAATATTTTTGCCGATACAGATATCTGGCACACAAGGGACAGTATAGGCAGCTCACCTTTCCTTGGGTTTTGTTGTTTTAGGTGTGACGAAGGTAGGGGTGGGTAAAAGGGGTGGAAGGCTTACAATAAAGGAAAATAAATTAGCAGAGAGGGCATTTGGAGGGCTCATCCACTGAGGTAGTTTAATTGGAGCTCATAAATAGAACAGCTGCAGTTTTGCTGATGGAATTATACTACAGGCTCCCCAGTAGCCACTGTGAGGTGGAAAGACATATGTAAACAGATTATGGAAAGGTGTAGAAACAACAGGCTTGTCATAGTGGGGGATTTTAAATTCCTCAGTATTATTTGAAATTTCCTTAATACCAGAAGGTTAAATGAGGGATAGATTTCTTCAGTGCATCCAAGATAGGGTCTTGAAACTGTTTGTGGAGAGTCCAACTAGTGGGGAGAATGTAGTGGATATGGCCCTTGGAAATGGCAGTCCTAATTGCGGGTGAACTAGGGGAGAGAATGTAGTGATGAGGTATGGGCGTCCTTAATGATGGATGCTATCTATTTGAGGCATTGCTCCTTGAAGATGTCCTGGGTGTTAGGAAGGCTAGTACCCCTGATGGACCAGACGGAGTTCACTATGCAGCTTCTATCAATACTGTGCAGTTCCCCCCACCACACTCCCATATCAGACAGCGATGCAGCCAGTTAGAATGCCCTCCACAGTATATGGACTGTACCTCAAACTCCTGATGAACTACAGCCATTGTCATACTTCCTTTGTAACTGCATCGATGTGCTGGGTTCAGGAGAGATCCACAGAGATGTTGGTGCCCAGGAACTTGAAATGCTCACCTTTTCCACTTCTGATCCCTCATTGAGGGCTGGTGTGTGTTCATTTGTCTTATCCTTTCTGAAATCCACAGTCAATTCTTTGGTCTAACTGATATTGTGTGCAAATTTTGATAGGATAAGAAATGAGCTAAGGGGTGTTAATTGGCAGCTACTGCTGTTGGGCAAGTCCACAACAGACATGTGGAATTTGTTTAAAGACCAGCTGATCAGAGCTCAGGAACAATATGTATTGGTAAGAAATAAAGACAAGGACAGTATGGTAAGGATGACCTGAATATTGTCCTAAATTTGGTATGGGAGGAGAACATTTAGCATAAACTGACATCAAGATGACATAATGAGTGCAGTGGATAGAGGGGAACAGGTGGATGTCGTATACTTGGATTTCCAGAAGGCATTCGATAAGGTGCCGCACAAGAGACTTATAAATAAGATACGGATGCATGGAGTTTGAAGAAGTGTATTGGCATGGATAGTGGATTGGTTAACTAATAGAAGGTGTTTCTCCGGTTGGCAGTCAGTGGTGAGTGGGGTGCCAGAGGGATTGGTGCTGGGCCCGCAGCTGTTTACTATTCACATTGATGATTTGGAAAAGGGGATTGAGTGTAGTGTAGCAAAATTTGCTGATGACACTAAACTGAGTGGAAAAGCAAATTGTACGGAGGATGCGGAGAGTCTGCAGAGGGGCATAGATAGGTTAAGTGAGTGGACCAAGATCTCTCAGATGGAATACGACATTGAAAAACGTGAGATCATCCACTTTGGAAGGAATAATAGAAGAGCAGATTATTATTTAAATGGTGGAAGATTGCAGCATGCTGTTGTGCAGAGGGACTTGGGAGTGCTTGTTCATGAATCGCAAAAAGTTGGCTTGCAGGTACAACAGGCTATTAAGAAGGCAAACGGAATGTTGGCCTTTATAGCTGGAGGGATTGAATTCAAGAGCAGGGAGGTCATGCTGCAACTACACTGGGTACTGGTGAGACTTCACCCGGAGTACCGAGTGCAGTTCTGGTCTCCATACTTGAGGAAGGATATACTGGCTTTGGAGGCAGTTCAGAAGAGGTTCACCAGGTTGATTCCTAAAATGAAGGGGTTAACTTATGAGGAGAGATTGAGTCTCCTGGAACCATACTCCCTGGAATTCAGAAGAATGAGAGGGGATCTTATAGGAACATACAAAATTTTGAAAGGGATAGATTTTGATAAGTAGAAAAGTTGTTTCTATTGGTTGGTGAGACTAGAACTAGGGGATATTGCCTCAAGATTCAGGGGAGAAGATTTAGGACGGAGATGAGGAGAAACTGTTTTTCCCAGAGAGTGGTGAATATATGGAATTCTTTGCCCAGGGAAGCAGTTGAGGCTTCTACACTAAATATATTTAAGATACAGTTAGATAGATTTTTACATAGTAGAGGAATTAAGGGTTATGGGGAAAAGGCAGGTAGATGGAGCTGGGTTTACGGACAGATCAGCCATGATCTTATTGAATGGTGGGGCAGGTTCAAAGGGCCGGATGGCCTACTCCTGCTCCTATTTCTTATGTTGTTATGTCAGATTGGAACAACCTCGCAGGCCAAATAGCGCTGTACTCTTCTATGCACTGTGTCCGATCATTCTCTTCCCATATGTGCCACACCATGGCAGCAGAATCTCTAGGTTCAGTGTGAATTTCCAGTTCCTCTGAATTATTCCACAGTAATGCCTCATTCATTCTCCATTTTATCTTTTGTTTCTGCTCTTGTACTTTCTCTGTCAAAATGGAACAAAACTCACTTTTTTGTCACTTCATAAAACATCCTTTTTTTCCAAAGGACAATCCACATGGACTATTCTTTCCAAGGCAGTTGTTCTGTGGGGTTGGTCAACTGTGGCTTGGTAAAACATAAACCTGAATTGGGATTTAATCATTAAAAACGAAGAAGGATAATGACAGGAAGGATGGGGACTGATGCCATTCCTTTCTCTTGGGATTGGAGAGCTTTAATGCATCAAGTGGAGAGGTGCCATTGCTTTTGAACAGTAAACTGCCACAAGAAATCCATTCAGGTCAGGAGGAAGTGTAGGAGTGATAGGGAGGAGAATGGAAAAAAATGTTCCTGCATTTCCACAGATCTTGCCATTGACTCATTTGCTCAATTGTTGTGTGCAAGGAAAAATAATATCATATTTTGCTCAACATTCAACAAACTGTGTTGGGATTTAATAAGCAAATAGAGAAGTCCTTGAAGTGTTTAAATTGCTAATTTGCTAGGAAGTCATTCTGCCCAGCTGGATGAAGAGCTTTCAAAATATTATCATTCTTCTCCAGAGAGCTGAATATCTGGTGCTTAAAGTCAGACAACCACTGTCTAGTTACAGGAGATTTACTTATTTTGAATCCAAATATATCAAAGGAGTCCTCCCCAGCAAGCCGCCCTCTCAAGGCATTACAGCAAGTCACTGTGGCCTGTCTTGGCTTAACAGATGTGACAGCAAAACATTTTGAATGTATACTGGCTCCTTTTTAACATATCAGGCAAGTAAGGACCTTGACTAGTATTTACGAACAGAAAAGGCAGAGTGCATCCAAAAGGTATGTGTGTTAAATTAAAAGAAGTTAGGCTATAATCTTACTGTTTACTTTAAATATGGAGGGCTTGTCTTCAGAGAAGTGCAGAGAGCCAATTTGTTTAATAGCGCTTAAAACAAAAAGCTGGATTGCATCTTAAAAAAAATGTTGATATGTTTCATCCTTTTTTGTTTTTCATTTTCTTAATTCTGTCCAGTGATACATTTAAAGGCAAGGTTCTCCCATATTTTTTTGATGTTCCAGCTCTCCATGGACTCTCACGCACAGTCCAGTCAGCAGTGTTCAGACAGTGACAGTAGGGATGCTGCACTTGGGTTCAACGATCCAAGCTTGGGAAAGGACAAGCAAAATAAACAGACTCTATTCCCACTCTTCATTAGCTTTCATAGACCAGCTGAAGAACTGTAATGCTAAACCACAGGGACAGGCACTTCAGCCCATAATACATTTGCTAACCATGACTCCAAATGAAACAAATCCCATCTGCCTGCATACGTTCTACACAAAATGCTGTTTGAACTGGGCAGGTTAGGCAGCATCTACAGAAAGAATAAACAGTCAATGTTTCGGGCTGGGACCTTTCATCAGGACCAGAAAGAAAGGGAGAAGAAGCACTCCCTCCCCCCCCCCAACTTTTATTTTCTGCCTTCTTCCCCCTTCCTTTCCAGTCCTGATGAAGAGTTTCAGCCCAAAACGCCAACTGTTTAATCCTCGTCATAGATGCTGCCTGACCTGCTGAATTTGTATATGTTGCTTATACTGTGCGCACATGATCCATATTCCTTCAACTTTATTTATCCATCTAAATGCTTCTTAAACAGACTTTCATGCCTGCTTCCCTCACCACCCCTAGGAACACACTTCAGCTCTGTTTCAAAAAACAAAATGCTCTACATATTTCTTTTAGACTTTACCCCTCTCATCTTAATTTGACATTTCAACCCTGGAAAAGAAACTATCGATTCAATGAATCAGAATCAGGTTTAATAGCAGCGGCATATGTTGTGAAATTTGTTAACTTAGCAGCAGTGGTACAATGCAATATATTGTAATATAGAAAAAAGTAAATCAATTACAGTAAGTATATATATATATATGAATATTAAATAGTTAAATTAAAAATAGTGCAAAAACAAAAATATTGTATTTTTAAAAACTGAGGTGGGGTTCAAGCTGTACCTCCTTCCTGATGGTAACAATAAGGAGAGGGCATGTCCTGGGTATTAGGGGTCCTCAATAATGCAGGCGCCTTTCTGAGGCACCACTCCTTGAAGATGTTTTGGATACTATGGAGGCTACTTCCCTTGATGGAGCTGTCTAATTTTACAACTTTCTGTACCTTACTTTGACCCTCTGCAGTAGCAGCTCCCCCCTTCCCATACCAGACAGTGATGCAGCCTATCAGAATATTCTCCATGTAAAAGTTTTTGAGTGATTTAGGTGACAAACCAAACCTTCCCAAGCTTGTAATAAAATATAGCCACTGTCATGCCTTCTTTATAACTGCATCGATATGTTGGGGTTAGGTTAAATCCTCAGAAATCTTAACACCCAGGAACTTTAAATTGCTCACCCTCTCCACTTCTGATCCCTCTATGAGGATTGGTTTGTTTCCCTCATCTTACCCTGACTGAAGTTGACAATCAGCTCTTTGGTCTTACTGACGTTGAGTGCAAGATTGTTGCTGCGACACCACTCAGCTAGCTGGTATATCTCGCTCCTGCACGCCCTCTCGTCTCCATCCGACATTACGATGAAATATTCTTTGGAATTCTTTGTACTAAGTAGTCTATTAGGACTGAAGATGATTCATTTAGGTTTTGTTGGTTCTGAGAGGACTGATGAGGCTAATGTGGGAATGACCGACTCTTCCACAGAAGGAGAGCAAGCGGGATGGGCAGGACATTTTCACTGCATGTACACAATACATGGATTAGATAGGGCTTGGAGGGTCACAAGATATTCTGCAGAAGGAAGGCTGAGATAACGGATTGGATTGTTCTCAGTTTCACTCCTTGAAGAATGGATTCCTCTTCTGGTTTATCCCCATCCAAAAGATGCTGTTACCCACCACTTTGTTCTTCAAATTAGTCATTAGCTACCCTTCCTATTTCACTCAGTGTTGCAATATTGAGATTAAAACAAGATCCCAAGCCTATCACTGCTGGGATAATCCATGATGTCTCTGATCCTGGAGAATGAAAAATGCCTGTGTGGCCCCTTTTGATGTGGCTTGGCTGCTGTACACACCAGATGTTGCACAGACTTGACAGACTGATGTCTCAATTCGGTGGTAAGGGGGATCAAGGAGAGTGGGGGCCAATGTGTGCAATTTGATATTTTAGAAAGTGTAGGGATGGACCTGGGATAGAAGGTCCACAATTAAGCATCACAAGGGAGTAGAGAAGTTTATGGAAATGAGTGAAGCCAAAGCAAAGTAAGGGGGCGGCACAGTAGGATAGTGGCTAGCACAATGCTTTACAATGCCAGCGACCTGGATTCAATTCCCACCGCTGTCTGTACTGCACAAAGCCATGCTGGCAATTCTGGTGTACAGGGGGTAAGTTCTCCCCGTGACAACGCAAGTTTCTTCCGGGTACTCCGGTTTCTTCCCACAGTCCAAAGATTTTCCCTTTTGGTAGCTTGTAAATTGTAAATTGTCCCATAATCAGGCTAGGATTAAATCGGGGGATTGCTTGGCAGCGTGGCACAATAGGCCGAAATGTCCTATTCTACACTGTATCTCAATAAATAAATAAAATTGGATTCAAATAAAATGCATGGAAGTTCCATATACCAAATAGACCATTGGTACTCCCAACATAAACTCAATCTAATTAGTGTTTAGTTTGCCCACATTTTCATTGACACTTGCTCAGTCAAGCATCCTGTGGAACCTGTGGATTAGTCATGCACACACCAAGTGGTATCCAAGCATGTGGCAGTGCCATTGAATGCCACAGTGCATCTCCCTGTGCTGCAGGTCAGATATATCGATGGCACAAGAACAAAAATTGTGAAAATAGACGAGACTGCAGCTGCTGGAATCTGGAGCAACAAACAATCTGCTGGAGGAGTTCAGCAGGCCGAGTAGTATGTACGTCATGCGGTTAGGGGAGGTGGGGGGAAGAAAGGAATTGTTGACATGTTGGGTCAAAACGCTGCATCAGAACTTTGCAACTAGAAATGTAGTCTGTGCTGTCACTGAGTTGTGTCCCCAGATATTTTTTACTATGACCCATTGGATATTCTGTTGTATATTTAAATCACATTCATAGGTACCAAAATAACAGGGACTAAGCCAAAGTACATGGAACAAAGTACATCTATCTAACTACAAGAAGAATTACTGGTAGCAGATTTCTACCATAGAACTAAAACATGGGGACTTTAAACTTTGACTTATCCATCTTGGAGCAGGGTCAACTCCTGAAAGGGAGGGAGAGGCTTGGAACACTGCTCATCACTGGGTTTAACCCAGCCCAGTCAGGCAGTGACTGGGAAACTGCCTTACAGCGGACACGCTGCCAATAAAATGTTAAGGCATTCATCAAGAGTTCATTGAACTGAACTGGTGCCATTGTTTTCCAGGCTCCATAAACTCAACAGAAACACTGGACGGAGGCCTGTGGATCATCAAACTTGACAGTAAATTCTACAACTTCACATCTTGTTTCATTGAGAAAACGAGTTCAGAAAGTATGTGGTAAATTTCTGAGCCATCAGCTGGACAAGAGTATGGGACTTGAGAATGGCAGCAGTCTTCACACCAATGGTTATCACATCACAGTGTTCATGGCATATTTAAAGACTGCAGTGTATGCAGACAGAGGCTGTTTCTTGGGTGTATCTGAACTGGTGTCTCAGGTCTTGGGGGCCCGTGGCAGAACCATACAGGCTCCTAAAATTTCTAAATAATATTCAACCATCTTTTTTGTGCATTACAATACCATTTATCGCTGCATTCAGAAGTGTTGTTTTCACCACCATTATGAGGAAACATCTCCAAAACTCCATGATCTCCTAAGAAGAAACAAAGTCCCCTAATCTTGGTTTTAAATTGGTGACAACATACTTTGAAATAGTAACTCCTTGCTCTAGATTCTCCCACAAAGGAAGCATACAGTCTATATCCAAACTGACAAGATCAACTAGTCAAGTGGCCTCTCATTCAGCAGACGCAAGTTGAACCTGCCTGATCTTTGCTTATATCCTGCCAATTTTAGCTATCAGTTTCATAAAGCCTCTCTGAATGGCTTCCATTCCACTTAGATTTTGCCTTGCATAAGGAGATCAGTTCTGTGCACAAAAAAATGAACATTTTGTGGGGTTCGGAGCATAAGCGGCGGACCAATCAATCCAAAGAGGGAGAGTGCTTCGTACATGTTGGGGAGAAGAATTTAAAAATGGAGTGCTTTCCAGGGATCAGCGCATTAGCATTGGTCCAATCGATTCATGATTCATTAGAAGGAGCAAATAAAAGTAAAGCAGGTTCAAGGCAGAATGGCTATTGTGTGAGCGGACCAGTGTGGGAGTGGGGACTTGAGGCTTTGGCGAGGAGGCACAGGTAAGTAGCAGGTAAGGCTTTTGTAGTGTTAATGAATTAAAAAGTCACTAAACCTGGTCCTGTGCAATGAGACAGGTAAAATTAGCAATCTTGTAGTTAGGGATCATCTTGGAAAGAGTGATCACAGTATGCTTGAGTTTTTCATACAAATGGAATGTGCAATAGTTTGATTAAAAACCAGTGTATTATGCCTAAACAATAGAGACTACAATAGGATTTGTCTAGTGTAGACTGGGAACATAGGCTATATGGTGGGACAGTTGAGGAACAGTAGAAGAGTTTCAAAGAGTATTTACACAGTGATCATCAAAAGATTATTCCAGTTAAAAGCAAGGATAGTAAGGGTGAGGAGAGCCAGCCGTGGATAACTAAGGAAATAAAAGAAGGCATCAAACTAAAAGCTTGTGCATACAAAGTTGCCAAGAGTAGTGGGAAACTGGAAGATTGGGAAAACTTTAAAAAGCAACAAAATACCACTAAGCAGGCAATAAAGAAAGGAAAGCTAGATTAAGAAAATAAACTGGCACAAAATATCAAAACTGACAGTAAAAGTTTTTATAATTATATAATGCAAAGAACGGTGGCTAAAGTGAACGTAGGTCCCTTGGAGGACGAGAAGGGAGAATTTATATTGGGTAATGAGGAAAACACCAAGGCTTTGAATGACTATTTTGTGTTGGTCTTCACGGCGGAAGGCACGTCTAACATGCCACCGAGATGCAACACAGAGTGTCATAGGGAGTCATTCCTGCCTGTGGCCATCAAACTTTACAACTCCTCCCTTGGAGGGTCAGACACCCTAAGCCAATAGGCTGGTCCTGGACTTATTTCCTGGCATAATTTACATATTACTATTTAACTATTTATGGTTTTATTACTATTTATTATTTATGGTGCAACTGTAACGAAAACCAATTTCCCCCAGGATCAATAAAGTATGACTATGACAAACAGAGACATTATGGAATAGATAAGATAGAAGCAGAAAAGTTGTTTCCATCGGTAGGTGAGACTAGAATTAGGGGACATTGGCTCAAGACTCAGAGTAGATGATTTCAGACGGAGATGAGGAGGAACTGCTTTTCCCAGACAGTGGTGAATCTGTGGAATTCTCTGTCCAATGAAGCAGTGGAGGATACATCAGTACATATATTTAAGACAAGGTTGATATATTTTTGCATAGTAGGGGAATTAAGGGTTATGGGCGAAAGGCAGGTCAGTGGAGATGAGTCCATGGCTAGATCAGCCATGATCGTATTGAATGGCAGAGTAGGCTTGATGGGCCAGATAGCCTACTCCTGCTTCTATTTGTTATGTTCATAGTACTTCAGCTGCCATCTCAGCAATAAACTGGTACAGTAATGTCACATGTAATAGTGCTGCTGTGGTTCAGGTTTGATTCCATCCTCTGATTCTGTCTGTGTAGAGTTTTCCTTGTGATCCATGGGTTTCTTCAGTGTGCTCCATTTTCCTTCCACATCCCAAAGGATTGGTCAGTTAATTGGCCACTATAAGTCATCTGAAGTGAACAAGTGAGTGGCAGTCTCTGGGAAGATTGGGTGCCTGATGGTCTTTGTTATGTGGGGTTTTTTTTAAAATAGGTTCTATTGTGTTTCTTTGCTTTGTGTCTGCCTGCAAGTGTTGGGTTCTGTCCGGTTTCAGCAGGACTCAAGTGCAGACCAACGAATACTTCTTCACCAGGGTTTATTAGGGAGCAGAAAGGCAACAGCCTTTCAAAAACAGAAGGCAGGCACAAATCCAAAATGGCAGGCAGAGGTCTTACCAGGAAAGGCAGTCAGGTGAGGGCAGACAGGCAAAAATCAGGTCCAGGATCAGGCAAAATCCAAAACACAGAATCAGGCAAAATCAGTTGGTAGAAGTCACAATGACAGGCTAGAACAACACAGGTCAGAACTGGGACAAACTGGCAGAGAATGCCTGTCTGTATCTTGTTTTACGGCAGTTGGCATCCAGCTTAATAATGCATTACCACCACCCTCTGCTCCAGAATGTGCACTAGACATACATTCTAAATCCCTTCACCCAATCTCCTCTCTCACACACACACACACACCCCTACACTTCACCCTCCCATCTTTGACCATCCTAGTATCCTATTCCTGTTTATTCATCATATTCTATAAAAAACCCCTGTACTCCTTAAAAATGCTAAAAATACCCAGACTTGTGCTCTCACCCACGCCCAGCAACCCTTTTAGTGTGAATTCCTGCATCCCCAACTCCCTTAATTTATTTCTCATCATCTCTCTCTGTATCCCATACTTCCTGCAACTCAGAACTACATGTTCTACTGACTCCTCTTCCTGACATTCCTCACACAATCCTGTCTGGTGTTTCCCTATCATTTTCAATGTTTTGTTTAATGCACAATGCCCCAGTCTTAACCTAGTCCACACAATTTCCTCTCTTCTGTTTCCATTACCTACCCTAGTAACTGCAACACTCTTTTGTATTTGATATAAATGCCTCCCTTTCCCCTCCCTGTCCCATCTTTCTTGCCGCATTCGGTTGACTTTTTCCCAGATTACACACTTAACCTCTGCTTTACTAATACTAGTCAAGGCAGGGTTTAAATGGACAGGGTAATGAGTGAAAATTAGACACAGGTGGGTGCAAATGAGGAGACAAGCAGGTAATTGGAGGAAGTCCAAAACAGAAAGGGGCTGGGCCAGAACCCACATGGCCAGGTGAAAGAAAACAGAAATTAAAGACTGTCGTGATCCAGAGCTACCAGCAGAGGCCCTTAGACCCAGTGTTCAGGCCGGGTCCTTAACAGTAAGAAGGCAAAACTTAAGGTTGTATATAGTATACATGTTTTGATAATAAATGTACATTGAACTTTGAACTTCTGCAGTCACACCTAGAGTTCTTGTAGGGTTCTGTATCACTGGTCTTAAATGGGACAGATCTCGATCTCAACACACTGTAAATCTCCTGGTCCATTCAGGGTTTCTGGTTTCAGAAGACTCGGTATGCTCTCAATAACACACCTTTGAAATTTGAGATCGAGAAGATAAACTCAAATATATCAGTTTTGTACTGAAGTATAGAGAATTGTAGAATATGGAGAAATTGCAGTACAGTATAACTGGATGGGTAGGCTGGGCTCGTTAGCCTTGGTTGGCAGCCAGCCTAAGAGAAGGACAACTCTGACTCCAAACCCGGACAGGTGGGGCTCGTTAGTCTTGTCAGGCTATCCACCTCGGAGAAGGACACGCCAACGTAAATCCTACGACCTGAGGACCTCGCTGTCACCATCCCTGCTTGCTAGGCTATGGCAGATGAACCCTGGGTGTAAAGGGTGGGGCCATACCGCACACACTGCACTCCACTTAAAATACCATTGCTCAGGCCTAAGGACACGCCCATGTCTATGACCCTCCTCCCCGAGACATGGACAGCCCCCTCCCTAAATCTTCATTCGCAAAGCCAAGCCATGATGATGATGATAGAGAATTGCAGAGGCATGAGAGAGGAGCTGGCCAGAATTGTTTGGAAGGGAATACTAACACTGATGACAGCAGAACAGCAATGCCTGGAATTTCTGTGACCAATTTGGAAAGCACAGGATATATACATCACAAAGCAGGAGATGCATTCTAAAGGCAGGATGATGCAACCGTGGCTGAGAAGAGAAGTCTAAGCCAACAGAAAAGCCAAAGAGAAAACGTATAATAGACCAAAAATTAGTGAGAAGATAGAGGACTGGGCAGCTTTTGAAAACCAATGGAAGGCAATTAAAAAAACCATACAGAAGGAAAAAATGGAATACACAGACAAGCTGGCCAATAGTATTAAAGAGGATACAAAAAGTTTCTTCAGATATACAACATGAAAAAGAGAGGCAAGAGTAGATATTGGACTGCTGGAAAATGATGCCGGAGAAGCAATAACGAGGGACAAGAAAATGGTGGATGAATGGAATAAGTACTTTGCACTGGTCTTCACTGTGGAAGATGCTAGCAATATGCCAGAAGTTTGAGAGTATCAGGGGGCAGAAGTGTGTGAAGTTGCCATTACTAGGGAGAAGGTTCTTGGGAAACTGAAAGGTCTGAAAGTAGTTTAAGACACCTGGACCAGATGTACACCCCAGGGTTCTGAAAAAGGTGGCTGAAGAGATTATGGAAGCATTAGTAATGAGCTTTCAAGAATCAATTGATTCTGGCATGGTTTCAGAGGACTGGAAAATTTCAAATGTCAGTCCACTCTCCAAGAAGGGAGAGAAGCAGAAGAAAGGAAACTACAGGCCAGTTAGTCTGAGCACAGTCGTTGGGAAGATTTTGGAGTCGATTGCTAAGCACGTGAGTCATGGATGCTTGGAAACACATGAGAAAACAGGCAGTCGTCAACATGGTTTCCTTAAGCGAAAGTCTTGCCTGACAAATCTATTGGAGTCCTTTGAAGAAATAACAAGCAGGATAGGCAATCGGTGGATGTTGTGTACTTAGATTTTTTAAAAGGCATTTGTAAAGGTGCCATGCATGAGGGCGCTTAACAAGAAAAGAGCTTAACAGGAAAGTTACTAGCATGGATGGAGCATTGGCTGTTTAGCAGGAGGCAAAGAATGGGAATGAAAAGACAGTCTTTTCTGTTTGACTGCTAGTGACTAGTGGTGTTCCACAGGGGCCTGTGTTAGGACCACCTCTTTTTATGTTATATGTCAGTGATTTAGATGACAGAATTTATGGCTTTGTGGCCAAGTTTGCAGATGAAATAAAGACAGGAGGAGGTGCCGGTAGGTCTGAAGAAGCAGCGAAGCTACAAAAGTACTCAGACAGATAAAGAGAATGGGGAAAGAAGTGGCAGATGGAATACAGTGTCGTGAGGTATATGGTGAGGCCTCACGTGGAGTATTGTGAGCAGTTTTGAGCCCTTTATCTAAGAAAGGATGCGCTGACATTGGAGATGATTCAAAGGAGGTTCACAAAAATGATTCTGGGATTGAAAGGATTATCACATGAGGAGCATTTGATTGCTCTGGGCCATTACTCACTGGAATTCAAAAAAATGATGGGTGACCTCATTGAAAGCTATCGAACGTTGAAAGGCTTCGACAGAGTGGATGTGGAGGGGATGTTTCCTATGGTGGGGCTGTCTAAGACCAGAGGACACAGCTTCAGAATAGAGGGATGTCCTTTTAGAAAGGAGATGAAGAGAAATTTCTTTAGCTAGAGGGTGGTGAATCTGTGAAATTTGTTGCCTCAGGCGACCGTAGGGGCCAAGTCATTATGTATATTTAAGGCAGAGATTGATAGATTATTGATAAGATAGGGCATGAAGGGATATCGGGAGAAGGCAGGAGATTGGGGCTGAGAGGGAAAATGGATCAGTCATGATCAAATGTTGGACCAGACTTGATACGGAAAATGGTCTAATTCTGCTCCTCTATGTTATGGTCTTAATATCCCAGTCATGCAGGTTTAGATGAAGCTGGTGACGGCCACTGCAAACTGACTCAGATCTCAAGATAAATCCCTGAATATAGCTTGAAGCTGTCCTATAAATGCTCCTTGCCCCCCTTGACCGTATCTTCACAGACCTCATCACTGGCGCTCCCGTCCTCAATCTTTAAATCTATCCCGAGAGTAGGAGTACAGCCAGGTGATCGAACTTGCTGAAGTTCAGGTACAGGATGGCACAGTAATTGCTTTTGTGTGTGGTTTCACAGTGATTGAGAGTGTTGGCTTCTCTGGTTCAGCAGATTACCTGTTGGTGGTGGTTTGTCAGAGATTTGGAATGGCAGGGTAGTGCCGAGGTTAGCACCAGGAGCTCCAGAACACTCCCACATTGAAAAGGCATACAGGTTCATAGGTTATTTGATCACATGGGGGTAATTGGGCACGGCAGGCTTATGGGCTGGAAGGGCCTATTACTATGCTGTATCTCTATATAATAAATAAAATTGCTTTAAGGTAGCATGACTGAATTCCCCCGCAATGATCAAGATAGCTTCAATTACTGTACCCTGGAAATAGACAATTACGTTCTGGTAGCTTTCCTAATCACTCTCATAGCCGAATGCTGATCTTTTTTATGAATCTGCACTGCAGAGATCTGCAATCTTTAATTCAAATAATATCCTTTTTTAATGTTTCTGTCATAAAAGAATGTCTCATATTTTACTACGCTATACCTATTTGCAAAATCTTTGTCAATTCATTTAATTTACCAATATCTCCTTGCAGTCTTTGTTCTGTATTCTCACTACGGAGGGAACCATTCAGCCCATCAGATGTATGAAAGCTTTCCATTCCCACACCTAGTTCGTGTATCCTGGTCTTCTCAACTAGAATCTATTCGACAATCAATAAAATTATGAGCCAACATGTTGGATTCCTGAATGTTTCAATCAAGCTTCCTTTCACTTTTCTAAACTCCAAGCCTGGGAAACCCACATAGACACAGAGGATGTACAAATTCCACACAGACAGCATCGGTGGCCAACACAAGCCACAGCGATGTCCTGAAGACAGTTTACCAAACTACTTAGTTGACTTCTTCTTTTAAACATGATTCTACTCCTAAGCTGTGTGTGATTTACATTTTGATGGTGTGTTTTCTGGGCCGATTGAGCGGTCAGGCTCTTTGCTGTCTCTGAGGGAGATTGGTGATGTTGGGAGCAGATCGAGGTTGAAGTCAATGAGGAAGGGAGCCGAGGGTGGGTGTGTGTTCGCCAATATCTGTCCGCACTTGACTGGCCTTCTTCTCCCTCTCACTAGCTACTGTCGGAGGAAAGTGCAGGAGCCTTGAGTTCCACATTGCAAAGATTGATGGGCAAAGCTCATGGTGGTGGATTCATTCTGCATGACTTTAAAGTTCATGCTGCATGTGTTTCTGGATCCTGGTTACTCTTTTTAGCTGTTTTTGAGTGGTTTGATCAGGGTGTTTCAGTGCAGACTGGAAAACTTCGGCAAAGACTAACTTTGAAACCTGCAGTTGGCCAGTGGCATGGCACTGAACTGAAGCAAAATGAATACTCCTGAACTCCTGGTTTGACGTTTGATATTTTATGTGTTGTATGCTCATTTATCACTCTTTGCACAATTTGTTCTTTTTTTCCTGTGTTGGGTGTTTGATAGCTTCCTTGAACGGGTTCCAAGGGGTTTCTTTGTTTTGTGGCTGCCTGCAGAAGAATGAATCTCAGAGTTGTATTCTGTATGCATACTTCGATAATAAACGTACTTTGCATTTTGAACTTTAAAACCACTGGAGCTGTATGGCACTATGAGCTTCGTTATTGAGCCATGCTTCAAAACATAGTTTTGTTTTAATCCATTTTTGTGTCCTCAGCAAAGTTAGCACCATGCCTTCAGTTTTGTCCTCTACCATTTTATACAGATCCTAAAAGTTTGGCGGTCCCAGCACTAAGTCTTGAGGCACCAGGAGATTTCTGTATTAGTCAATCTATTTCCTAATCCTGCCTGCATCTTACTTCTCAACCTCCTCAGGAAGGTGGCATCAGGCACTAAGGACCCTGATAATTCAGGATTTTCCCTATTCTTGTTATTACATTCAGAAAGAGATACAGAATCTGAAGATGCACACTCAACAATTCAAAAACAGCTTCTTGCCCTCTACCATCAGATTTTGGAACAATCCATGAACCCATAAAAACTCCTAATGATCCTTTTCACTTTTTTTTGTAGAATTTATTTTGTAATTTATAGTTATTTGATGTCTTTGCACTGTGCTGCTACTGGAAAACATAAATTTATGTTATATAAGACAGGTATAATAACGGATTCTTCTTGAACCATGAGGTTTTATTTTCTGCAGTAAGCTTTGATTTAACTCCTCATCAATTTCCTCCTCCATATTGAAGGACAGTACATCTGGCAGCTTTCCTTTAGACATGGCATGTTATTTCATCAGAGAACTGTTTTGCAGACGGAGGAAAGGAGATGTTGACATTTCAGATATAATGGAGGGGTTGAACATGGAATATCAACAATTTCTTTGCTCCTACAGATGTTTCTCAACTCTCTGAGCTTCTCCAGCATGTTGTTTGTTGCTACATATCAAATCACCTTCATGATGGATTACTCTCCACTTACTAGAATGAGCGCAGCTTCAGTATGGTTTAAGCAAGCCAAGACCACCTAGGTTCCTTAATCAGTTCCATCCTTTAGCTTCACATGAACTTCTTGTATCACTGCTGCAGTACCACCCCCAAAAAACTGCCAGCAGGGCAATCGGTAAACACTTTAACCATTTTTATAATGCTGTTTACATTGCAAGTACATGCTGGTATTTATCCATTTATGCATCTATGCACAGTTTATTCCATAACCATACATTAATCTTTATTTTTTATACATTTCTTTATAATTGTTGAATATTGTTTTTTTTTGTTGCATGCCACACCTTGATCAACACACCACAGCAATTTCTTAATACATATAAATGTATATGGCGAATTATGTTGCTCCTTAATCCTTGATAATTAAGAGACTGAACTTCTGGCCATTTGGTAAATTGGATCCTAAACTTGCTTGATCTTGGTGTGAGTGGAGGTCTGTGACCAATGGCATTCCACAAGGATCAGTGCAGGGCCCTCTTGTTTGTAATCTATATTAATGATCTAGTTGAAAACATACGTGGTTGGATTAGTAAGGTGTAGGGGCACAAAACTTGGTAGAATTCTGCATAGTGAGAAAAGTTATCAATAGAGCAGTTGGAAATGTGGGCAGTGAAGTAGCAGACAGAGTTTAATCAGAACAAGTGAGAGGTGATGTGTTTTGGGAGGTCTAACGTAAGAGGCAAGTACACAGTAAATGGCAGGACCTTTTGTGAACCCAAGTGCATAGTTAACCTGAAAAAGGCAATACAGCTGGATGGTGTTTACAGAAGACATATGGTATGCTTCCCTTTATTGGTTGAGGCACTGAGCGTCAAAATTGATAAGTCTCATCATAGCTATACAAAACATACATAGCTATACAAAACAAAAGTTGGAGTCTTGTAAACAATTCTCGTCACTGCATTACAGGAAGGTTTGTGAAGGCTTGGGATCGGGTGCAGAAGAGGTTCACTGGGATGCTGCCTGGATTGGAGTGCATTAACAATGAGAAAAAATGGGACAAACTTGGATTACTTATTCTGGAGCTATGGACACTGGGGATTGAGGGGGATATGACAACAGAAAGAGGTTTACAAAATCATGAGAGTCATAAATAGAAAGAGAATCAGTCTTTTTCACCAGGGTACAAACGTCAAGTACTCAAGACATGAGGAGGAAAAGTTTAAAAACTAAGTTTTTTAAAGATTATTTATACACACAGAGAATGGTAGCTACCAGGAACATGCTGCCAGGGGAGGTAGTGGAACCAGATATAACAGCTACATTTAGGCAGAGGCACAAACAGGCAGGGAATAGTGAGATACATACTATGTACAGGCAGAAGGGATTCAATTAATTTGGCATCATGGATTGCATACACATGGTGGCTCAAAGGGTCTATACTATTCTATCTTTCTGTTTTTATAAGCCTCACTTAGAAAGAGCACATAGTTTCACAATCATCACTGAGTGTTCTAGTTCCTGTGCTGTCTGCTTTTCAATGTGTTTCACCTCTGGAGCTTCCAAAATAATACTTTCATCTCAGCATTCTTCCTGTCAAGTCACACATTCTTCAGTTATGACATTGGGAATTTATTGTTTGGCTACTGGTGAACAAAGCAGCAAATAATTCAAAAGTATCCATGGAGATACTTTGATTCCTGGCTTTTTTTTTACCAGTGGAAAGCAGTGAGAACCAGACAATTAAAATCTGTTTAGAACTCATCTAAGTCACAACAAAAAAGATAGCATCTTGTCAGGTTCTGGAGAAGTGGTGGGAACTTAACTAGTTACATTTTTGGAGTGAGATTTTCTGCAGAGATTTTGCCAGATTCTACATTAAAATAACACACCAAGTTCTCTTCTGAGACTACTGTTTTCAGTTGGCAGAGTGAAGGAGTATTGGATACTATTCACTACCAGTAGAATAGTTAGTCATACTTTCTTACTGGGGATTTACTGATATCTTCAAGTTGTTGAAATGGATAATTGAGAGACTTTTGGAATTAAAGTACAGCTATGTACATCTTTTACGTATGCTATGCAATGAGTTCTTCTAGACAATATTCAATTCTGGTTTGCTGTTATTAAAAAGTATCAGTTAGAAATCTAAAAGCCAGTGAGCACAAAATGCAGTATCCCCAGCAAACTACCGGCTGATCACTTCTGTCCACCTCAAAATGTTTTGGCACGGAACGTTGCCAAATCGGTTGCAGTCTGCAGATTTATGACAATCGTTTCCTTCAACTGAAAGACACATGCTGAGGGCTTTATAGTCTTCCCTAAGGAGGAGTGTGTTATACAAAGTCAAGATAGCATCATGTTTTCTATGCGCAAGTATATAAGCACATTTTCAGTGATTCAACCCGTTACTCCAACATTCTGGTTCAGATGGTACTACCAAAGATGCGAGACAGTTTACTGGTAAACCATAAGGCAAGAGATTTGACTAAAAATGTGACTTACAACATTTTTTCTGAAACAAATTGTAGTGAACTATTGCGCAGACAGCGAGGAGGCAGACAGAGGCGAGGCTTGCTTGGGGCATGAGCCGTGCCGGGCCTTTGCGAGGTGCAATGTGTTAAGCCACAGATGGAGACGGGGTTTGTATCGCTACCAGAGATGGAGTGAGCCATTTGGAAAGGAGTCGAAAAGGAGTCGATGTGGAATACTTTCAATGCCTATGCACCTAACCTGGGTGCGAGGTTGGACCACTCCAAGCACCGAATCCGATTTGGTGAGATTGAGAACAGCTTCGGGCAGGGTGGTCGGGTGTGTCACCGCATCTGGATTTGGGTCTTGGAGCATGACACTACTGGCTGCTTGGACAATTTAAACTTCGGCCCAGGTAGGCTGGAAGTCCAAGGGTCAGGCTAATTTCACTCGCTCTCCCGCGAATATTTATTCCCTTCTCTCATTGAACTGATCTGCCCACTGGTGTGATGAACTGAGGGGCTGGGGCCTGGGCTTTCTCTGGCTGCTCCAAGAGTGGATCTGGGATTCAGAACACTGTTGGCTTGCT
Organism: Mobula birostris; assembly: GCF_030028105.1. Classification (NCBI taxonomy): domain Eukaryota; kingdom Metazoa; phylum Chordata; class Chondrichthyes; order Myliobatiformes; family Myliobatidae; genus Mobula; species Mobula birostris. Next base: position 143,424,344 of record NC_092375.1, on the reverse strand, counting down.
TCTATTGCTTGCACGATATGTGATTTTTTTCTCTCTCTTTCTCTGCTCAGTGGCTTTTGGCCTTTTAAAAAATTTGGTTATTCAGGTTTCTTACTTCGTGGCTGCCTGTAAGCAGACAAATTTCAAGGTGTATAATTTATACATTCTTTGATGATAAATGTACTTTGAATCTTAAAATTGCACCAAACAAAATCTAGTTCACATGGGATTCACAAAGAGGTACTGTTTGCATATAGCTTTTTTTTGCCCCATTTTTAATGTTAAGGATCATTACATATAAGTCTACAATGCAACATTAGTTACCAAAACACTAACACAGCAGCTGCCTGGGTGCTTAGATGAAATGTGGAATGGAGAGTAGAAGACCATAAAACATAGGACCAGAAATGGGCCATTCTGCCTATTGAGTCTGCTTTTCCATTTGATCCTGGATGATTTACTTTCCGTCTCAAACATATTCACCTGCCTTCTCCCCATAACCCTTGAAGCCCTTACGAATCAAGAACTTATCGACCTCTGCTTTCAATATACCCCAAGACTTGGCCTCCACCATTGGCTATGAGATCCACAGATTTACCACCCTTTGGCTAAATAAACTCCTCATCTCTGCTCTCAAGGGATGTCCTTGTTTTCTGAGGTTGTGCCCTTTGGCCTTAGGCTCTCCCACTAATGGAAACATATGCTCCATGTACACCCTGTTTAGCCTGTCCAGATTCAGTACCTATTTGTTTAATATTCAGTTTACCACTGCAAAATATTAATATTATGGGCATAAAGAAGGGAGAGAAAATACATGTTCATTTTATAGTACTATCAGGAGGAAAGCAAGTATACCACACACTGATTCATACATGAGAATATTTTTTGTCTTATACTTCTTGTCTGTTGAATTAACGGGATAATCTAAATTCCTTCTGCAGAGCTTTACACACACCCAGTCCTGTCAGGGTTTAGCCTGTGACCTGCCATGGTACCAAGGTAGATGCCAAGGTGACCAATGTCCAGGTATGCACAGCCTTTCTGTCACCAAGACATTTGAGTTGACTTTTTTCCTGTGAAATGTGGCAGCTCGCTGCGCAATCCCACTGCTCAATCAAAACCTTCTGCAGAAAGACAAAGTTAAGTTTGGAAATGTATCTCATGTGCAGTTCCAATAAGTCACATAGGGGAGCTGTGTGCAAGTGATGTAACGTCTTGAAGTGTGGCCCAATCAATATAAGTCAGGAAGCCAAGGAACACTACATATAGGTTAGCATATGTAGCTTTTGCTGCAAGTTACTAGACTTCAAAATTGACATTTTTTTGAAAATCATGCACTTGTGTACAAATTCTAGAGTATTATCATTTAAGAATGATTTCATCTCCATGACAAATGGGTGAAAGTGCTAACCAGATCTTATATACGTCAAAATGTTTGCTTGTGCTGCTTTAGCTGATTTGAACCAGGCGTTCAAATTGGTCTTACACCAGTGAATGGAAGGTTAAATAAATTCAGCTCCGGTGACTACCTGCTGGAAAGTATGTGGATGTGTGCATGTATATATGTAGTTATTGGGTGTGGACAGGATCTGACTTGGCTGCCATACATCCCACAGCTGAGCAGGCTGCCAGGCCCCACTGTTTCATCTCATACATGTAGGAAGACTATTTCACTGAGATTCTGGAATGTTTCCAGGCCCCATAAGACCATAAGATCTACTATCAAACACATGGTCACAGCTGTGAAACTCAAACATATTAAATGCAGTTATTAATTTGCACTCACTGGTATCAAAAATGCTGATATTTTACTTCACATTTTATTATCACCCAAAGTAAAAACAAAGGACTGAAATAAGCCTTATATTCCTTACAAGTTAGAATTATTACCCTTAAAATGTTTTCTTTTAAAAAAATCACTTAATTTACCAAGTGATTCATAGTAGGTCATGACTGAGAAACAGTTGGTATATTTGACACGCAGTTAAACTCAGAAGTGGTGTCAGGGAATGGTAAAACAGAGTAAAGAGAGCAACACACACAAAAAATGCTATGTTCACCAGCATTTTTTGTGTGTGTTGCTTGAATTTCCAGCATCTGCAGATTTCCTCGTGTTTGCGTAAAGAGAGCAAGCTTACCAAGACAAAAGGAGAAGATTGGTGATTTCCCTGCCTGACAGCTGTAGCATGGGAGAGACTACTGATAACTTTGAGCAGCTGAGGGAACCTAATAAGGTTCAAAAATGTAGACAGGAGAGTCTTTTAGAGCTCCAAGAACATTATAAAGGTAGGTGCACAGATCAAACAGCACTTGAAAATGCAACATATATATTGAGTCAGTCTGCAGATTTAGTGTTTCCAGAACAGAAGGAGCTTTGAAATTATTTGGGAGTTCAGCATAAAATCGTTCCCAAGAGGAACCAGGTACAATCCTGGTGCTGAGTTTTTTAAGCATTCTTGTGCTTTATTTCCAAAGTCAGAACCAAGCTCCTATTTTAAGTCAGTTAAAATGTAAAATGTGCTATACTGCTGCAGTTGCTGTTAACTTACTTTCTCTACAATTTTCCTGGATTATTTAATCTGAATATCCAAAACTAAGCAAGATAAAATTCAGCTACAAAGGGTAGCACCAAAATACATGTGATAGCACATCTGTCTACTGAAGTTTCCACAAAATAATTATCTTTTAAGAAATGTTATCTATGTTTTCTTTGATAATAAATAGAGAAATGCACAGTGCACAACTACAAACCTTGATCTGCTTTGCTTCTCTAATATCTATTTCAAAGGTAGAGTTCTTGTCAGACAAAAAACAATTTGCTTCCGCTAAGTGAAATATCAAGAATTTGGTTATAGAATTTTAATGAAATTTACCTGCTTATTTCCAGCCTTTCAACTCATTTTCAAACATTTGAGGCACAGTGGGATAATGGAGTCTTGGAATTAAAGATCCCACACGCCTGATGCACATTTACTCCTGTATCCTGTGTCACTGCAAGTGCATTGATTCATTAATAACTCAATCCACCTGCTTTGCTAAAAGGTGCTCCAACTTTTGAGACAACATATCAACAAAATTAAAAACCCAAATAAAGCTGTCAAAATATTTAAAAAGTTACACGTTGGCAAATTTAATTATGAAATGCCCTTTCTTAATGTTTTATTCCACTTATAACCATAGAAAAATACAACTTTATCACATTAATGTTTAGGGATTTTTTTCATTAAATGTAATTGTTTTGCTTTCAAGATTCAAGACTCAAGATTGTTTATTGTCATTCTTCAACACACAAGTGTAATGGAGATCAAAATGATTGTTACCCCAGATCCAATGCAGTACTATAAAACACAAAAAAGCATAAAGAACACATAAATATAAATATGAAAGCAATTCTATGAAACACCACGTACAAGTAACTGTTTGAATGTGGCTGTATATACATAGGATTGGCTTGTATACATAAACTGAATGTACTATATATACAGTATATAAAGTGACGCTAGGTACAGGTGTAGCTGTACATAAGGTGACTGATGGAAAATGATAAAGTGACAAAGTGACTCCTGTTAAGAAAACATTTCCAAATAGCAGGAAGGCATATGAAATCACAGTAGGACTATAGCTATCACAGTGCAGATATGAGATGTGGAGTGTAAGCATAAAGTGGCAGTGTTGGAGGAATGAAGGGTGCTGAGGGACTGTGGAGGGGGATAGTTGATGTTTATGTAGTGGTTGTGGGGGTTGCTGGGGAGGGTTAATGGGTAGAAGTGTTGATTAGCTTTAAGGCTGGGGGAAGCACCTGTTTTCAAGTCTAGTGGTCCTGGTGTGGATGCTGCTGTCTTCTCTAATGGGAGTGGGACAACAGTCCATAAGCAGGTTAGGCGTTATCCTTCATGATACTGCTGGCCTTCTTTTTATCTTTTAAATTCTCCTGAAAGTTGAATTCCCTAAATCCTCGATGCAACAGAATAGGTGTGTGAGGATGATGGGAACAGGTGAAAGGGAGATGCAGGATTAGGATTCAGGTGCCTGTGTTTGGGATAGCTTGACGTTTCCATCAAGAGCAGAGTGGTGGAGATGTGGCTGAAGAGAACTTATTGAGTGAAACAAGGATAGAAGCAACCAGTAACAATTACTTCCATTTATATAGTGATTTTATTGTAGCTAGGCTGTCCTGAGGCACTTCACAGTAACATTAATGCTTCAAAAATGATGAAACTAAATCATGTTACAACATGTTCAGTCAAATGACTAGATGGTCAGGGAATAACAAAAACGAGACGCAGCAAACTGAGGGAGAGATTTGCAAATTTGGCTGTTTTGATAGTTGAGCTCATGACTGCCAATGGTGTGATGAACAAGAAACCAGAAGTTGGTGGAGAGCAATAAATCTTACCTGAAACTTAATATTGGTTCAGATTCAGATCTATTTATCACATGTACATCGAAACATGCAGTGAAATATATTGTTTACTGTTAACGTAACCTAACAATATGAAGGGTGCATCCAGCAAGTGTCACCACACAAGCTGGTACGAACAAAGCATGCCCTCAATATTCAGTAAAATAACACTGAACACAGCAAGCGTCAAAACAACAACAGCAAAATACACTCCATTCATCCCTCCCACCCACCCACACAAAGCTCCAACCTCAGGACAGGCCATTTTAGCCTCGAGCCTTCAGTTGGCTTGGACTCACAGACATTGATTGTGCCTTCGACTTCCCCAGCGGAATCTCAGATTCGGGGCTCCAGCCATCGGTCCTCGACTTCCAGACCAGATTGACTTTTGGGCTTCATTCTTTGGTATCAACCTCAGGTCTTGCCGATGATTCTAGATGAGGACCCTGAACACTAAGCCTTAAACTCTGGACTCTATGATGACAGGACCCCGAACATTAGCTCTCTTGGCAATAAAATATATCATTTGGAAATTAATTGTTATTTACTGCTTTATATCACCTAGGGATTTCCACACTTTATCAAGTCAGTAATTTGTACTGTTGAGTGAGGAAAGCACTTTTGATAATTGCGCTAAATTTGGCAGTAAGGCTCTCATACAAGTGAGTTAGCTGCAGACTGGCCCATTCACTAGCAAAGGACACTTTTGTCTAGTCGTGAGTCTGAACCTTTAGAGAAGGAGGAAGTTTGGGGAGAAAAGGGATGAAATCAATTTAGATATTTTTGCTGGATGACAATGCAGGTCTGTGGAGCAGTGGGTAACAGAAACAAAATGAATTAAGAAGGTAACTGTTTTTGAACTCAAAGGAGTAGAATACAGAAAGCTTCATTGAAGTGCTTGAACTTTTGGATTTATTGTCATCAGTACTATAGATAATGTGCTACTCTTGCCTATTGTTCTTAACCCAATCTGACCACACGATGATGTGGCCAGATACAGAACCAACTCGACCTTTAAGTTTGTCGATAATACCACACTTATATCTGCTGTTGTCAGCAAGGCAAAAGAATGATTGCTGACCCAAGGAGGTTGGGGAAGGATGTGTGAACTCAAGTCACAAGTCTCTCCTCATCAAAGGATTTGTGATAGATGTGGTTTACAGCCTCAGCTTCCTTGGCATCCACACCTCTAGCAAATACTCCTGGTCTCTCTATACTGATGTGGTGATCACAGTAGTGCATCAGTGTATGGACATTCTTAGGTGTCTGAAAAGATTTGGAATGTCCTCGAAAGTATCTACCAATGCCTCTACTTCCTTTGGGAAGCCAAAAAAAAAAAAATTGGTCCCTGTCAACCCTTACCAATTTGTATCAATGCACCATAGAAAGCATCCTATCTGGCTGCATAAAGGCTTGGTGTAGCATTTACTCTGCATGTGACCTCTAGAAACTGCAGAGGGCTCTAGACATAACTCAGAACATTATGGAAACCAGCCTCTCCTCTATGACTCTGCCTACACTTACTGCAGGACATTCGTTCTTTTCCCTTCTCCCATCAGGCAGAAGGTACAAAAGCCTGAAAGTGTGTCCCACCAGGTTGAAGTACTGCTTCTGTGCTGCTGTTGTCAGTCTTGAACAGACCTCTTATACAATGTGATGGACTCTTGACTTCATAAACTACCTTATTATGATCTTGCACTTTATTACATACCTGCACTGTATTTTCTCTGTAGCTTTTACTCTTGTCTCTGTGTTGCTATTGTTTTACCATGTTCTACCTCAATGCACTGTGTAATAATATGATTTGCATGAACAGTATGCAAGATGAGCTGTTCACTGTACCTTGATCCATGTGATAATAATAAGCTAATTCTGACAAGTTGCACTTCGGTGTGCTATGGCAGCTGCCCTGCACTGGGTCAATGCAACCTGTGAAGAGCAGAAAAAACTGTCCATTACTGATCGTTACTTCCTTCCATCCAGTCACTCTTCATGGTGTTTTGTGTTAGAAAGGCTAATAGTGTCGTTAAAGATGCCTGCCACCTTGGCTAATCTCATTTCTCTCTTCTAACTTCTGGAAGAAGATACAAGAGCTTGAAAGCCCCAGTGACCAGTCTCAAGTACAACTTCTTCCCCACTGCAAACAAACTTCTGAACCAATCATCTCTTTCGCATCCCCTTCCCAGCAGTGCTGCCCTGTTCACTAAATCTTAATTCTATCTCTCTCAGCTATTCCATTATATTCATTTTTTTGTGACAAGTTTTTCTTTTTGCACTACTTCAGAAGTTACTTTGGCCCATTCGGCTGCAATTATTGTTGTTTTTATTATTGCCATGTTGGCTCTTTATTCTGTGAGCTTCACATAAGTAAGGAATTTCATTGTATCTCGGTGTATATGCTAACAAAGTAATCAAAGTAAAGTTTCATACTCTGGGTTCAAGTCCCACTTTGAAGATCTGTCCTTATACATTAGGCTAACGTTTTCAACCAAAGTTCAAAGTAAATGTATTATTGAAGTACTCAGATATCACCATATACAGCCTTGAGATTCACTGTAAAACAAAGAGATACGATAGAATTAATGAAAAGCTAGGCACAAAGACTGACAAACAACCAATGTGGAAAAGAAGACAATCTATTCAAGTACAAAAAAGAGAAAATGAATAAATAATTAAGTAAATAAATAACATTGAGAATGTGAGTTGTAGAGTCCTTGAAAATGAGTCCATAGGTTGTAGGATCACTTCAGAGTTAAAGGCAGTGAAGTTAACCATGAATTCAGGATCATGATGGTTGAAAGGTAATAATTGTTCCTAAACTTGGTGGTGTAGGGCCTAAGGCTCCTGTACGTCCTTCCAGATGGTAGCAGCAGAAGAAAGCATGGTCTGGAATGTGGAGACCCTTGATGATTGATGCCACATTTTTTGTAGCAAAGTTCGTCGCAGATGTGCTCATTGTACTTGATGGACTGGGCTGTATTCATCATTTTTGTAGGCTTTTCTGCACTTAGACACTACTATTTCCATATCAGGCTGTGAAGCAACCAGTCAGGATACTCTTCTCTGTGTATGTAGACAAGTTTGTCAGAGTTTTAGATGATATGTCAAAGCTGTGCAAACTTCTAAAGAAGTAGTGGTGTTTCTTTCTGATGGCACTTGCTGGTCCCAGGACAAAATCTCTGATATTATAACATCAAGGAATTTAAACTTGCTGACCCACTTCAACTCTGATTCATGATGGGTCGATTTGGAAAATAAGGTTGGTAATTGTTCTCAGGAGAATGACTTTGTTGAATGCCTAAGAGATGGCTTTTTAGAGCACTTTGTCATTGGGCCTACTAGGGGATCAGTTATACTGGATTCAGTGTTATGTAATGAACCGGAGGCGATTAGTGAGCTGAATGTAAAAGAACCCTTAGGAACCAGTGATCACAATATGATTGAGTTCAATTTGAAATTTGATCGGGAGAAAGTAACGTCTGATGTAGCAGTATTTCAGTGGAGTAAGGGAAATTACTGTGGTATGAGAGAGGAGTTGGCCAAAGTAAATTGGAAGGAGCTGCTGGCAGGGATGTCAGCAGAACAGCAGTGGTGTGCATTTCTGGGAAAAATGAGGAAGGTGCAGGACGTGTGTATTCCAAAAGTGCAGAAGTACAAATATGACAAAATAGTACAACCGTAGCTGACAAGGGAAGTAAAAGCTAATATTAAAACAAAAGAGAGGGCATACAACAAGAGAAAAATTAGTGGGAAGATAGAGGGTTGGGAAGTTTTTAAAAACCTACAGAGAGTAGCTAGAAGTATCATTAGAATGGAGAAGATGAAATATGAAAGCAAGCTAGCAAATAATATCAAAGTGGATAGTGAAAGCTTCTTCAAGTATGTAAAAAATAAAAGAGAGATGAGAGTGGATATAGGACTGCTAGAAAATGAGGCAGGAGAAATAATTATGGGGGACAAGGAGATGGCAGGTGAACAAAATGAGTATTTTACACAGTCTTCACTGTGACACTAGCAGTATGCCTGATGTTGTAGTGTTTGAAGGAGGAGAAGTGGGTGCAGTTACTATTACAAGGGAGAAGGTGCTCAAAAAGCTGAAAGATCTAAAAGTACATAAGTCACCCAGACCAGATGAACTGCACCCTAGGATTCTGAAAGAGATAGCGTTTGAGATTGTAGCGGCATTAGAAATGATCTTTCAAAAATCGTTGGACTCTGGCACGGTGCCAGAGGACTGGAAAATTGCAAATGTTACTCCACTCTTTAAGAAAGGAGGAAGGCAGTAGAAAGGAAATTATAGACTAGTTAGCCTGACCTCAGTGGTTGGGAAGATGTTGGGTCAATTGTTAAGGATGAGGTGATGGAGTACTTGGTGACACAGGACAAGATGGGACAAAGTCAGAATGATTTCCTTAAGGGAAAATCCTGCCTGATGAACCTGTTGGAATTCCTTGAGGAGATTACAAGTAGGATAGATAAAGGGGATGCAGTGGATGCTGTATATTTGGACTTTCAGAAGGCCTTTGACAAGGTGCCACACATGAGGCTACTTACTAAGCTAAGAGCCTGTGGTATTACAGAAAAGTTACTAACATGGTTAGAGCATTGGCTGACAGGTAGGAGGCAGCCAGTGGGAATAAAAGGATCCTTGTCTGGTTGGTTATCAGTATTCTGCAGGGGTCAGTTTTGAGATCACTTCTTTTTATGCTGTATATAAATGATTTAGATGATGAAATAGATGGTTCTGTTGCCAAGTTTGCAGATGATATAAAGATTGGTGGAGGGGCAGGTAGTGTTGAGAAAACAGGTCAGATGCAGAAGGACTTAGACAGATTAGGAGATTGGGCAAGAAAGTGGCAAATTAAATATAGTGCTGGCAAATGTATGGTCATACTCTTTGGTAATAGAAGTAAATATGTAGACTATTTTCTAAACGGGGAGAAAGTCCAAAAATCTGAGATGCAAAGGGACTTGGGAGTCCTTGTGCAGAAAGCCCGAAAGGTTAATTTGCAGGTTGTATCGGCGGTGAGGAAGGCAAATGCCATGTTAGCATTCATTTCAAGAGGTCTAGAATACAATAGCAGGGATGTGATGCTGAGGCGTTATAAGGCAGTTGTGAGAACTCACTTTGAGTATTGTGGACAGTTTTGGGCTCCTCATCTTTGGAAAGATATGCTGGCATTGGGGAGGGTTCAGAGGAGGTTCACAAGGATGATTCCAGGAATGTAAACCACGAATGAGTGGTGGAGCAGACTCGATTGTCCAGGTGGCCTAACTCTGCTCCTCGGTGTTATGGCCTTATGATTCCCTAATGAGGACTGGCTCATGGACCTCCATTTTTTCCTCCTGTTGTCTATTATCAGCTCTTTCGTTTGCTGACATTGAGTGAGAGGTTGTTGTTTGGCACTATTCAACGAGATTTTCAGTCTCTCTTTTACTGTATACGCCGACTCGTCTCCACATTTGATTCAGCCAACCTAAGTGTGGTGTCACCAGCAAATCTAAATATGGCATTGAAGCTGTACTTAGCCTTACAGTTATAGGTATAAACTGAGTAGAGCAGGGGCCACCCCACAGCCCTGTGGTGCACCTGTGCTGATGGTGATTGTGGAGAAGATGTCAATCTGTACTGACTGGAGTCTGCATGTGAGGAAATCAGGGATCCAGTTATACAAGGTGCTATCCTAGTCTTGGAGTTTATTGACTAGTTTTAAGGGGATGATAGTGCTGAATGTTGAGCTATAGTCAATGAAGAGCATCCTGGTGTATACATCTTCACTGTCCAGATGTTCAAGAGCTGAGTGAAGAGCCAATGAAATAGAACCACTCAGCAGGCAGGAGCTGATATGGTTCATGACCAGCCTCTCAAAGCACTTCATCACAGTGGATGCAAGTGCTTCTGGATGATAATCATTAGCACATACTTCTTGGGCAGCCGTACGACTGAAGCGTGCTTGAAGCAGGTAGGTACCTCAGACTGCTGAAGCAAGAAGTTTAAAATGTTAGTAAAACCTCCAGACAGTTGATTAGCACAGGTCTTCAGTACTCAGCCAGGGACACTCCCGGAGCCAGTTCATCCTCCAGAACAACACACACAACATGCTGGAGGAACTCAGCAGGCCAGGCAGCATCTAGGGACATTTATGGCTGAACCCCAGAAGGATGCTTTCATCTCAACCTCAGAAGCTGAAGTCACAGGGGTCGTCAAGGTCTGTGAGAGTTCATGAGGGTAAACTCCTATCGGTCAAAGTGAACATAAAAGGCATTGAGCTCAACCTTGTGTCACATATATTGCTTGGTTTTGCTTTGTAGGAGGTTTGGCATTATTGATATCACTGTATTTTAGGATGTAATATTTAAACTTGGACCTGATCTTCTTTTGTACTGTAGTTCCCCATTAAAGATCTCATTGGAATGCTTGAAGAAGAGCTGTGTCTTCTTCCCTGTGGTCCTAGCCAACATGTTATTCATCAGATTACATCATTAAAACAAATTACTGTCATTATCACATCATGTTTGGGCTTGTTATAATTGGCTGTTGTGTTTCCTCTAAATCCACAGTGCTGCCATTAACTTTATTGGCTTAAGTCACTTTAGGCTTTTAGAGAAATATGGAAGAGGCTGGAATATCTTATTTTCTGAGCACCTATAACAACATTGGACCAGGGTGTTTCAAATCTAATTGGTGTAACATTGGGTCACTGCAAATATTAAGCTGTCCAGCCTTGATGCAGGAAATCTGAAATAGAAATAAAATATAATAAAATAAATAGAAATAAATAGAAATAAAATAAAATAAAATAAAATAAAATAAAAAACAAACAATATGTCAGACAACAGCTGCAGAAAGAGAAATAGAGTTAATATTACCTGGCTAAGATGCTGAACTCTCTCTTTCCACAGATGTTGTTGAGTATTTCCAACATTTCCTGTCTTTTCCATTGATATAGTTTCTTGCATGATCTCCTTCATGTTTTCCAGTGAATGAAGTTAAATATCAGCATTGACATCATGAAGGAAATGCAGTAGCCAAGTTGATATAAATAAATGAGCAACCTGTTCACTGAAGTTGCTTAACGATTAAAATATTGTCAACAATCTTTTGGAAGACTTCTCTCAAATACTATCAATATGCATCTGGCAGGGCTGTTCAAAATCTCAGAGGAAGAATGTTTCTACAAACAGAATAGCACTTTTTCAGATACCGTATGAACTATCTGGCCTTCATTTTATGCTTTGCTTTGACATTTACACCGGAGCCTCCTGAATGTGCTATCACTTGGGTTGCATCAGGGGCAGCTAACTTGCACGTGCCAGGGGAATTTCCAGCTCCATTCCTGCACTGCACTGCATTTGCTGAGCTCAGCAAACAGGAACACTACAGCTGCTTGTATTAGCTGCAAGGATGGAAACTGCTGACATTCGCTTTCCAGAGTCACGGGGGAAGAGTGGCCTTAGGGTAGCCTCTGCTTGGCATGAGGCTGGTCTTAATGAGAGAAAAACAAAGTTACAGAAATGGTACACACCTGTTTTTTAACTTTATCCAGTGTCCCTTGTAAAATGTGTTTCAGCACTGGTGTCAGTGAAATGTCAACTATTTATTCCTCTTCATAGATACTACCAGCCATCTGTGTGTGCTACTCTGGATTTCCAACATCTGCAGAATCTCTTTTGTTTATGAAATGTGCCTTTCTATTATTACCTAATAGTGACTCCATCTTCACACCCATTTTACCCTCCACTCCCCTTTCAGCATTGTGAAAGAGACCATTCCCTCCTTGACTGGTTAGTTCACTTTGCCAACACCTTCCTCCTCTCTCATGATCCTTCTCTATCCAACTGTTGTTGTTGTGCACCGTCAAGTCGTCGTTGACTTCTGGCAACCCTGTGGATAGCGTAGTCGTCCATAGGGTTTTCGCGGCAAGGGTTGGAAGTAGATTGCCAGGCCTTTCTTCCACACAGATACGGTTGCTGCACAGGTTGGGACCCGGCCAGATTCGAACTCAGGACCATCGCTCTTGAAGTCCAGTGCTGATGACACTACACCATTGGCAGTGTATGCAACTACAGAACATGAAAAGTTAACACTTTCACCTGTTCCTCTCTCACTATTTCAATGATGGAGAGTTCATCCAGATGACTCTGTTACAATCCTTCCAACTTAAATCACAATGTGGTCTCCTCAACACAGACAGATTGGATAACTTAATCACAAATTTATACAGCATGGAAGCATGGTCATCAGCCCATCAAGTCCATGTTGACCAACAAGAATCCACTCACAATAACCTAACACTATTTCATTGTTTAGAATAGGAATCAGGTTTAATATCACTAGCATATGTCACGCATATTGTTTTTTTTTGCGACAACAGTACTTTGGAATACATAATAATATAATTTTATTGAGATACAGCATGAAGTAGGCCCTTCTGGCCCTTCGAGACACTGAGCCTAGCAATCCCCTGATTTAATGGTATCCTAATCATGGGGCAATTTACAAAGACCAATTAACCTACTAACCGGTAAGTCTTTGGACTATGGGAGGAAACTGGAGCTCCCGGAGGAAACCCATGCAGTCATGGGGAGGACATACAAACTGCTTACAGGCAGCAACAGGAATTATAACCTGTAAAGCATTGTGCTACCTATCACACTATCAATAAGAAGTATATACTTGTATCAAAAAGAAAATTAAATTAAGTAAGTAGTGCAAAAAGAGAGGACAAAATATTGAGGTAATGTCTAGAATTTCACTGTTCATTCAAAAATCTGATGGTGGATGGGGAGAAGCTGTCCCTGAAACGTTGAGTGTGTGTCTTCAGGCTCCAGTGTTTTCTCCTTGATAATAGCAATGAGAAAAGGGCATGTCCTGGGTGATGGTATTTCTTAATAGTGGGTGCCACCTCTTTGAAGTTGTCCTGAACGTGGGTAGGCAAGTGCTCATGATGGAGCTGGCTGAGTTTATATCATTCTGCAGTTTCTTACAATCCTATGCAGTGGCTGCTCCATACCAGATGGTGATGGAACCAGTTAGAATGCTCTCCAGGTACAACTAAAGAGATCTGTGAGTGTCTTTGGTGACATACCAGTTCTCCTCAAACTCCAAATGAAATATAGCCACTGTTATGCCTTTGTCATGGTCCGGTCCATGAAGTCCGCATTCCGGTTCACGGTCTGGTCCGGGGACTCAGGACTCTGGGTCTTCCAGCTGTCCCTCATTTGATTGAGTTAATCATAGGCACCTGATTCCCATCTTGGGGCTTTGAATATGAGTAGCCTTGGGGTTGAGTATGAGCTGCTAGTTTGTCTTGTCAGTCCCCCTTGGAGCAACCTGATGATGGAAGGCTAGTGAAACCATTCGTGATCTCTAGGCCTGGTTGGAGGACCACTGCTTCATGGAGCCTTGTTGCCAATTGTTGGAGTAGTCCTTGCGGTATGGATTTGGCTGTTTCCTGGGCCAGCTGAGTGGCTGTCAGCCACTCTGAGCTAGGTAGGGATCCGGCTGTTTCTGTAGCCAGCGGAGGTTGCTGGCTATAACTGTGACTTGGAGCAACCCTGGAGCAGTATTGGAACTGTCTGTTGTTCTTTGGTGTTTGTCTCTTCTTGTCCTCGCCTCTGTGGGGTAAGTCAGGCTGTTCTGCTGTTGCCCTGTGGGGGGTCAATTCTTGTCTTGTCTTGTCCTTGCCTCTGTGGGGTAAGTCAGGCCGTTTTGCTGTTGCCCTGCGGGGGGACATGTCTTGTCTTTGCCACTGTTGGGTAAGTCTGGCTGTTCTGCTGTTAACCAACAGGTGGACCTGTCCCACCTTGCTGTGGAGAGTTTGAATCCCGGCTTGTCTAAGTATAAGTCCTGGCTCTATGTCTATGTACCGTCCTGTCTCATGTTGGTGTCGTGTTAATGATGAGTCCTGGCTTTTTGAAGGACAAGTCCAGGCTCTATGTTGATGTTCAGTTCCCAGTCGGTCTCTCAGCTCCAGTCTCTGAGTTATCAGCCTCCGCATTTCAAGATGAAGAACCCAAGCCTCGAGGATCCTGCAGCCAAGCTCGAAGAACCCAAGCCTCGAGGATCCCGCAGCCAAGCTCGAAGAACCCAAGCTTTGAAGATCCCAGCCTCCAAGCTCCAAGAACCCAAGCCTGTAGTCCTCCGCCTGAAGCCATACCATGTCTTTGCCTGGTTCTGGGGCCCGAGCCCGAGGCAAGACTTAGGTTCTGGGTCCTTGTCCAGTCTCGGGCTCAGAGTCCAAGCCTTGTCTTGTCTCCAAGCTCAGGCCTCTAGACCCCAGCCACGTCCTGTCCTGAAGCCATGTCATGTCCTTGGCTGGTTCTGGGGTCCGAGTCCGAGGCAAGACCCAGGTTCTGGGTCCTTGTCCAGTCTTGGGCTCAGAGTCGATGCCTTGTCTCCTAGTCCATGTCCTGCTTTCCCTTGCCCAAGTCTGCGTTCTTGTCCTTGCTCCTTGTCGGTATCCTGTCACGTCCCTACTCTAGTCAAGTCCTGTTCCTTGTACTTCACTGTCTGTGTCTTGCATTTGGGCCCGTTCCCAATACCCCATTGTGACAGCCTTGTTTGTAATTGCATCGATATGTTCATCCCAGGATAAATCCTCAGACATGTTGACAAGCAGGAATTTGAAATGGCTTACCTTTTCCACTTCTGATTCCTCAGTGAGGACAGGCGTGTGTTCCCTCGACTTCTTTGGTTTTACTGACATTGAATGGAAGGTTGTTGCTGCGACACTGCTTAATCAGCTGATCATCTCTCTTGCATGCCTCTTCATCATCATTTGACATTCTACCAACGAAAGTTGTGTTGCCAGCAAACTTGTAGATGATATTTGAGCTGTAGCTAGCCACACAATGAGTGTAGAGAGAGTAGAGTAGTAGGCTAAGTACGCATTCTTGAGGAGCACCTTTGCTGAAATGCAGCTATGATCAGTGCAAAGTTATCAAGGCAGTGAAACAGCGACACAGGGATAAGATCCAGACACAACTCTCCACCAACAACACGTGTAGCTTATGGCAAGGTCTGCACACCATCGCAGACTTCAAAGCTAAAGACAGTGGGTTTCCAACATCACTGCTTGTCTCCCAGATGAGCTAAATCTTTTTTACCCTCAGTTTGATGTCGCCAACACTGGGCCCCTGAGGAGAGCCGTCAAAGAGACCTGTCCCTTGGTCATCACTGAGGTTGAGGTATGCAGGTATTTCCAACAGGTGGTCAGTCGCAAGGCTGTGGGACCGGACAGCATCTCAGCGCGGACACTCAGTGTGCACGGCACAACTGGCAGGTGTATTTACAGACCTTTTTATTCTCTCCCTCTCCCAGTGCAGAGTGCCCTCCTGCTTCAAAACATTTGCCATTGTTCCTATACCTAAAAAGATGAAGGTAACATGTCTGAACGATTGGCATCCTGTCGCACTCACCTCAATAATAAGGAAATGCTTTGAGAGGCTGGTCAAGGGCTACATCTGCAGCATGCTACCACCCACACCGGACCCCCTACAATTCACCTACCAACACAACCGAACAACAGATGATGGAATAGCCAGTCCTACACACCATCCTCACACATCAGGAGAAGAAGAATGCTTATGTAAGAATGTTGTTCTTGGACTACAGATCAGCATTTAACACCATAATTTTCTCTAGGCTCAACAAGAAGCTCAGAGACCTCGACCTTCACCTTGCCTTGTCTAGCTGGATCGTGGACTTCCTGTCAGATTGCTAGCAGGTGGTAAGAGTGGGCCTCCTCGCCTCTGCCCCTCTGACCCTCAACACAGGTGCCCATCAGGGCTGTGTCCTAAGCTCCTTCCTTTACTCTCTGTATACCCATGACTGTGTCACCACCCACAAAACCAATATGTTAATTAAATTTGCTGATGATACTACATTGATTGGCCTAATCTCAAATAATAATGAGGCAGCCTACGGAGAAGAAGTCATCACCCTGACACAGTGGTGTCAAGAAAACAACTTCTCCCTCAATGTCGCAAAAACGAAGGAGCTGGTTGTGCACTACAGGAGGAATGGAGACAGGCTAATCCCTATTGACATCAATGGATCTGGGGTTGAGAGGGTGAACAGCTTTAAGTTCCTTGGTGTAAACATCACCAAGGATCTCACGTGGTCTGTACATACCGGCTGTGTGGTGAAAAAAGCACAATAGTGCCTCTTTCACCTCTGATGGTTGAAGTTTGGTATGGGCCCCCAAATCCTAAAAACTTTCTACAGGAGCACAATTGAGAGCATCCTGACTGGCTGCATCACTGCCTGGTATGGGAACTGAACTTCCCTCAATCGCAGGACTTTGCAGAGAGCGGTACATACAGCCCAGTGCATCTGTAGATGTGAACTTCCCACTATTCAGGAGATTTACAAAATTTACAAAGTGAGTAAAAAGGGTCTGAAGGATCACTGGGGACCCGAGTCATCCCACCACAAACTGTTCCAGCTGCTACCATCCGGGAAATGGTACTGCAGCATAAAAGCCAGGACCAACAGGCTCCAGGACAGTTTCTTCCACCAGGGCATCAGACTGATTAATTCATGTTGATACAATTGTATTTCTGTTATATTGACTGCCCTGTTATACATACTATTTATTACAAATTACTATAAATTGCACATATTGTTGGAGATGTAATGTAAAGATTTTTACTCCTCATGTATATGAAGGATGTAAGTAATGAAGTCAATTCAATTCAAAGAGGAGATGGTATTTCCGATCCCTGCAGACTGTGGACTTCCAGTGAGGAAGTCAAGGATCCAGTTGCAAAGGGAGATACAGAAGCCCAGGATTTGGACCTTGTTGATTAGAACTGAGCTGATTAAATGTTTTTAAGCATTTTCCAAGATTCTGATGAGCTTCCACAGACTTCTACCTACTCACTCTCACAGCACGGGGCAATTTACAGCAGTGAATTAACCTACCAGCCATATGCCTTTGGAATTTGGGAGTATCCAGATGAAACCCACACTGTCACAAAGAGAACATGCAAACTCCACACAGACACACCACGGGTGAAGATCAACTCCAGACAGCAGTTCTACTAGTTGCACTATTGTGTCACAGGCATCATGAATTCCCACTGCTCCAAAAATAAGCTTTAGGAGCAGAAGCTGTTTTTTCCTGTATGGATATGTTGAAGCCCTTGGGATCATACTGTTGACAATTTCAGGCAATTACTTTGTGTTCCATTCTCTCCACAGATATGACTCTACTAATCAGTTTTAATTTGCTTTTTTCTCTTCCTCTGTTTCTAATAGCTGATTTTTTAAAAATCATTACTTGGATCTACGCACCTTAATTCGAATTTCAGCTTGTATACTGTATGCATTTTCTGATATTAAACTGATCCATTTGATTTGTCTCTGCACTTTATCTCCCTGCAGCCTACCATGCTTGTTTACTCATTTTCCGGTTCTCAAAGGAAAGTTCATTGACTTGAAGCAATGGCTCTGTTTCTTTGGAGCCACAAGACATCGCAGACGTTGCAATCTGGAGCAAAAACTGCTGAAGGAACTCAGTGTTTGGTTGAAATTGTCACTTTTCTGGTTGAGTCCTTCCAGATTTTACATTTTCATTTTGGACTTCCAGTGATCTTTGTTTTTTTTTATGATCGAGTGAATATTAGTTTGGTTGCAGATTTCAACAGCACAAACCTGTCCCAAAAATTCTTAAGGTCCACCTGCACCTACATCAGAAGTGAGATCCGAGTGCCACCAATCGTTGGGCATATTATTTAGTGGTGGTCTCTGCATTAACACATCTCATCTAGTATTGAGAAGAAGTGACGATATTAATTGTGAAACAACTCAAAGCTATTGGTTCTGAATAACGTTTGCATGTTTTCTGTCCTCATCCACACTTTGCTGAGACTGGTTGTACATGTGTTGAGCACCCTCTGACAACTCTCTGTGTGTTGGCGGAGGCAATGGTTTGAAACATTAAGGACTACACTTTCAAAGAGTTTCTTCGGTTATGAAGGGCTTCAAAGAATTGTGACTTCAAAGACAGTGCTGTGGAATTCAAGTCTTCTTCTCTGAGAATTTGCAAACTGCCTAATCATTCAGAAGATGAATGGAAGGCATAAGCAAGGCCCATGTGATGACAATCAGGAGCAAATAAGAACCTTAAGTTTATCCCTCAGCTCCCTTGACTACCTGTTCCTGGAGCTTCAAAGGCAGATGTAGATCCCCACATTCACAATAGACCAGAGACAGAATTTTGATGGCTTTTATAACTCCTGATGATCTTTTTGATAACCCGGTATGGAATGGTAGGCACAACTAAGTGTCTCAATAAGTGGTATAAAACAGTTTGGAGAAGAGTATCAGAAAGGTACACTCACTAACAATTCATTGCAAACATCAGATTTTGTGCAGATAACAAATGTACAAAACATAATTGCATGTTCAATTATTTTGTTATTAAACCATTCAGCAAATGGGGAATAACTAATTTAATGTAATTCCTGTTTACTTAATTCTGTCACAATGGTGGGGCATTGGGAACAAGGGTGGACCCAAATGCAAGACACATCTTGTGAGGTTAATAAAATTTAGTTTATTGTTCGAAACCAGGAGAGCAAGGCAGGAGCAGGAATAGCGAACTGGACAAGGACTCAGGACTACAACTAGGCTGGGACAAGGGTCTGGGCTAGGACTCTGAATCGGATCCCT
This sequence comes from Mobula birostris, assembly GCF_030028105.1. Taxonomy (NCBI): domain Eukaryota; kingdom Metazoa; phylum Chordata; class Chondrichthyes; order Myliobatiformes; family Myliobatidae; genus Mobula; species Mobula birostris. The sequence goes on along the minus strand of NC_092375.1, from coordinate 143,405,283 downwards.
GAACTAGAGGTGACATGAAGAGGCTACGGTATGGACTCTGAGCCAGGGACTGGGCAAGGACCCAGTACCTGGGTCTTGCCTCGGGCTCGGACCCCAGAACCAGGCATGGACATGACATGGGCTAGGGAGAGGAGGAACATGGAAAAACAGAGCTTCGATCTCGGCAGAGCAGGTACATGAATCATGGACACATACACAGAACACGGAGTCGGGACCCCTCCTTGGGTACAGGACATAGGACCGGGACTCACACACAGAACAGAGAGCCAGGACCCCTCCTTGGGTACAGGACATAGGGCTGGGACTCACACACAGAACAGAGAGCCAAGACCCCTCCTTGGGTCCAGGACATAGGGCCAGGACTCATGACCTCCCGCGGGGCAACAGCAAGACGGCCTGACTTACCCCATGGAGGCGAGGACAAGACAAGACCAACACGAAAGAACACCAGACAGTACCTATCTAGCTCCAGCAATAGAACTAGACTGAGGTGCAGGCGAGGGCTGCAGATGAGGGCTAGCGGCAAGAGGGGCAGAGAAGGGATTCAGACAAGGGGGTAGGACAGGAATCACAGACCGCTGGGGCCAGGACTTGACTCGGAACTTGGATGCCGCCAGGGCAAGGACTTGGCTTGGTACTTGGATGCCGCCAGGGACAGGACTGGATTCGGTACTTGGATGCCGCCAGGGCCAGGACTTGACTCGGTACTTGGATGCCGCCAGAGCCAGGCCTTGGCTCGGTACTTGGATGCCGCCAGGACCAGGACTTGACTCGGTGCTTGGATGCTGCCAGGTAGTGGCGAGCTCTCGACTCGGCCCGGGAACAGTAGACAGCGGTTCTTGATTTCCTCCAGCGGGTTAACTGACCTCGGTGAGGAAACTTTGCAGACTCGCTTTGGCGAGGTAACTTGACAGGGTTGCTCCGGTGAGGAAAGGTGAATTACCGGCACTCGCTTCGGGAGGAGACAAGGCTTGCTCCGGCCAGATGACATTGGCATGCTGTACCTTTGGTGACTTTGCAGGCGCTCTCGTGCCGAATGGCTGAAAGCCAGAGACTATAAACTACCGGTTCAGCCGAGAGTAAATTGCCTCCAATCACCAAAGCCAAGGGACACAGGAGAACAGGGAACCAAAGGGAAACAGGGAGTCAACGGTCCGGATCATAACATAAACAAAGTAAATTTAAAGGGACCCCGATCCAGACCATGACATAATTCATTCATCATTACTTATCACAAGAAGTTATAAACATTATCTCATTAAAGACTCTGAGCAATACAAGCAAATGTGGGTTTATTTTTTATTTTAGTTCGATAAAGGTCCTACATTAAGAACTTAAAGTACAGCAGAATGTTGACTTTAGCCATTAAAATAAAAGGTATTTGTTTGCTTGTTTTGGACATAAACCATTTAATGTGTGGTCTGTGGAGTGTTTATATCTGGGCTTGTCCGTATTAATATGTCATCAAAATATTTATCACAGACTACATGTTATATCTCCATCAAAGATATTCCAGTTGGTCATTTCCTAAAGGCTAAGCAAGGATGTCTGACTTTAATCTTTGAGCTGAAGAATGTCTGTTTACCCTGTAATTAGGTTCTGGTAATTGGAATTGAGAGCTGTAGGAGAGAGTAGACATATTTGAGAACGCTGTTCTGATAGTGAGTCACTAATTACGGGGGATATTTAGTGTTCTGTAATTTTCATTTGATGTGTAAGATTCAAACATCATTGGGTGTTCTGCATGATATCTCTTGTCCAATAAACCAGATTACTCAGTGGTGTTTTTCATTAACCTTCTAAATTACAGAAGAAACAAGGGAAGGCATTTGCCATGCATCTCCCACCCCAACACAGCTCGCAAGCTTCCTTTACTATTCACGTGATTTAAAAATAACAGTAGGTCATTCAACCCTTTGAGCCTGCTCTGCCAGTCAGTATGATCATTGTCGATCACCTACTTCAATACCATATTCTTGTCCTCTCCTCTTTTGCACCAAAATATTTCTTAAGTGTTTCCTGTGGGTCTTTCAGCTTTCTATGGTAGATAATTCCAGAAGATTTGAGTGAAGGAAATTCCATTTATCTCAATTTAAATTGTTTGCCTGCAATCTAAGACTCTAGATGCCTCGTTGTAGACATCACCGCTAAAGGAAACATTACCCCCACATCCAGTTTATGGTGTCCATAGTTATACAGCCACTTGGTCCAAATGGTGCAAGCAGACCAAAATACCTCATTTAAGCTTATCCCATTTGTCAGCATTTGGCCCATAACCTTCTAAACTTTTCCATTCCACGTAACTGTCCAACTGCCTTTTAAACGTTGTTATTGTATCTCCCTCAGCAACTTCTTCTGGCAGCTCATTCCACATATACAGTGGCATGCAAAAGTTTGGGCACCCCGGTCAAAATTTCTGTTACTGCGAATAGCTAAGCGAGTAAAAGATGAACTGATTTCCAAAAGGCATAAAGTTAAAGATGACACATTTCTTTAATATTTTAAGCAAGAAAACTTATCTTATTTCCGTCTTTTACAGTTTCAAAGTAACATAAAAGGAAAAGGGCCCGAAGCAAAAGTTTGGGCACCCTGCATGGCAGTACTTAGTAACACCCCCCTTGGCAAGTATCACAGCTTGTAAACACATTTTGTAGCCAGCTAAGAGTCTTTCAAATTCTTGTTTGGGGGATTTTCTCCCATTCTTCCTTGCAAAAGGCTTCTAGTTCTGTGAGATTCTTGGGCCGTCTTGCATGCACTGCTCTTTTAAGGTCTATCCACAGATTCTCGATGATGCACAGATTCTCGGTCAGGGGACTGTGGGGCCATGGCAAAACCTTCACCTTGCGCCTCTTGAGGTAGTCCATTGTGGATTTTGAGGTGCGTTTAGGTTCAATATCTTGTTGTAGAAGCCATCCTCTTTTCATCTTCGGCTTTTTTACAGACGGTGTGATGTTTGCTTCCAGAATTTGCTAGTATTTAATTGAATTCATTCTTCCCTCTACAAGTAAATGTTCCCCGTGTCACTGGCTGCAACACAAGCCCAAAGCATGATCGATCCATCCCCATGCTTAACAGTTGGAGAGGGGTTCTTTTCATGAAATTCTGCACTCTTTTTTTCTCCAAACATATATTTGCCTATTGCAGCCAACAAGTTCTATTTTAACTTCATCAGTCCACAGGACTTGTTTCAAAAATGCATCAGGCTGTTTTAGATCAACACACATAAAAGTTGCTGGTGAATGCAGCAGGCCAGGCAGCATCTCTAGGAAGAGGTACAGTCGACGTTTTGGGCCGAGACCCTTTGTCAGGACTAACTGAAAGAAGAGCTAATAAGAGATCTCTTACTAATCTCTTAGTAATCTCTTACTAGCTCTTCTTTCAGTTAGTCCTGATGAATGGTCTTGGCCCGAAACGTCGACTGTACCTCTTCCTAGAGATGCTGCCTGGCCTGCTGCATTCACCAGCAACTTTCATGTGTGTTGCTTGAAATTCCAGCATCTGCAGATTTCCTCGTGTTTGAGGCTTGTTTAGATATTCCCTTGAACCTTTTGAACAGAACTTTTTGGCTGCAATGAGCTATTCACAGTAACAGAAATTTTGACCAGGGGTGCCCAAACTTTTGCATGCCACTGTACATCACCCATTGTGTAAAAATAAATTGCCCCTCAAATTCCCATTAGAACTTTCCCCTCTCACCTTAAACCTGTGTCCTCTGTTTCTGGATTCTCATACCCTGGGAAAAAGACTGAAAATACTCACTCTATCTATGCTCCTCATAGTTTTATACACCTCGAAAAAATCACCCCTCAGTTTCCTACGCTCTAAAGAATAAAATCCTAGACTGTCTAACTCTGTCTTAAGACTTAAGTCCTTAATGACTTAAGCTTTGAATCCTGGCAACATCCTTGCTAATCATTTCTGCACGCTTTCCAGTTTACTTATATGTTCCTTTAGCAGGGTGACCAAAATTGAACACAATTCTGCTGTTGTAGTCTCAACAACATTCTGTAAAACTGCAGCATGAGTTCCCAACTTTTATACTTAGTGCCCTGACTTATGAAGGCCAGTGTGTCAAAAGCCTGACAAAATGTGACTCCTTTCAGGCAACCTTGTATTTATACTCCAAGATCTCTTTGATCTGCAACAATTCCCAGGGCCCTGCCATTCACTGTGGGAGTCCTAACTGGGCTTGTCTTGCCTAAATGCAACACCTCAGGCTTATCTGAATTAAAATCCATTTGCCATTCCTTGGCCCACTTACACAGTTGATCGAAATCTCCCTGTAATTTTTGATAACCATCTTTATTGTCCACAATATCACATGTTTTAACACTATCTGCAAACCTACTAACCGTGTCTTATATATTCTTATACAAATCACTGATATAGATGACAAACAGCAATAGGCCCAGCACGATCCCAAGGCACACCACAAGTCACGAGACTCCAGTCTGAGAAACATCCTTCCACATCTCCCACAGCTTCCTACCATCAAGCTGATTGGGTATCCAATTGCCAGTTCTCCCTGGATCCCCTGTGATCTAACATCCCACAGGAGCCAACCATGAAGAAACCTATCAAAGGCCTTATTGGTTCATATAGATCACATCTACCAGCCTACTTCATTTAACTTCAAAAAAACTCAGTCAAGCTCATAAGACATGGTTTCCCACACACAAAATCATACAGACTAGCCCTAATTAATCTCTGTCTTTCCCAATGCACGTGCACCTTTCTGAATCTTCTCCAATAACATATACACCATAGGTGTTAGAGTTATTGACTATAGATACCAGGTTTTTCCTTGCCACTGTTCTAAAATAAAAGCCTCAGCATTCACTACCCTCCAGTCTAGTGGTACCTCACCACTGGCTGACAATGACGCAAATATTTTAGGAACTGCTCCAACAATTTATTCTAGAGCCAACCACAATGTTCTTGGAGCCCTGTCAGAATGTTGTAAATGTTCATTAGATACCCTCTCATTCTTACAAAACTCTTCTGTATTTCATATCTTTAACTTAGCGATAAACTGAGCAGCCAAGCCAGCTAAGATAGGGAATTCTAAATCTTCGCAATCCTTTGAATGAAGGAAAACATTTTTTTCATCTCTGTCCTATATTTATCATGAGTTTATCATTCATAACTACAACCTTCCCAGGCAACAGAAGAACTTGTCACCATCTACCTTGCCAAACCCATCCAAGGAATTCTTTTTACGAGCACCTGCAGGCCAAGATGGCGCTGGCAAGACGTGGCGACATATTGCGAGCAGCGAAACAAAACTATTAATTATTCTTTTAATACTTTTCCTGGACTGCAATCACTGCAATCCACAGCCTATGCTTTCCCTGTGAAAGTTGTGTGTCTGAATCATCTGTACGACCTGGCAGTATGTTTGGTATCCTGATTGATTTGGTGAACTGGACTCTCGAGAATGCACGTACCTCCATGGTGGCCAGTGATGGAACTGACTTTGAGCCGAATTGAAACTTCAGGCTGGATCAAAGCAGCAGGGCCCAGGCTCAAGAGTGAAAAACAAACTAATATTTAGACAATTTAAGCACCAAGCCAGATTTAAAAAAAGGTTAAGGGTTTGAGGCCGAGGGCAAAGGGTGAACCAGCTCTCTAGTCCATGGGGCTTTAGTTGCCTCAGCACTGAACTGGCTCTGCAGCTGCAGCCTGCAGCCATCAGGGGTACAGTGGGGAAGGCAAGAGATTGACGCTGAGAGGAATATTGCATTAGTATTCATGGTGAGTGAAGGAGAGTGAAAGAGGTCATTAGTTCAGAAATCTGTTAGCAGTGAAATGAGTTAAATTTCATCTGCCATTCTTTGGTCTAGTCCTTAAATCCATTCTGGCTTCTTGCCCTGGTTCCATGAATAAATTTTTGGGTACTACCTCTATCAAATGTCTTCTGTAAACCTGGCCTGCTGACCTAGATTTGTCCTCACACTAATTATGTAGCTAGTCCAGTTAAGTTTCACCCCAATATTCGAAGATAATGACATGGGTAGTGGCTATGATCTCTCTACCTGGAAATAGATATTATTTGGCATGTGTGTCATGCAAATATTAGACTCATCAGTTTGTATATTTTATATGCAACCACAGAAACTTGGTGAAATTCTGAGACGGTCTGGAACAAAAAAGCAGATTTCTTAAAATAAGTTGGCCAACACCTTGGAGTGCAAAAGTGCATGGGAAAATTGCTTTCTGGCCATTTAGCAGGGTTGAATCATTTAACAGCACCATTAAAGGACTTAAAAATGTAAAAAAAAACAGAAATTAGATCGTATGAAGCTGAAGAAAGGTTAATTGGCATCTTGATTGGCACAGATATTGTGGGCTGAAGGACTTGCTCCCGTGCTGTACTGTTCTATGTTCAACAGCAAAGGATTTATTTGGCTCACAAGTGACAGATTACAAAAGCAAAGAGCAGGACCACTTGGGATCAAAGAAGATTCATCTTGAATTTGAGGATGTTAGATGTGGAGACAGCCTTAGATTTAATCAGCAAAGGTTGAAGTGGGGCAATACATTTTCTGACTGAGTGACAGTTCAAGGTAGCAGGGTAGCATTGTAGTTAGTGTAATGCTTTACAGCAGTAGCTGAAAGATCAGAGATCAATTCCCACTGCTGTCTGTAAGGAGTTTGTACGTTCTCCCTGTAACTGAGTGGGCTTCCTCCTGGTGCTCTGGTTTCCACCCATATTCTAAATTTGTATGAGCTAGGGTTGTGGGCATACTATCTTGGTGCTGGAAGCGTGACAACACTTGCAGGCTGTCCCCAGTATATTCTCAATGCAAAGGACACATTTCACCGTATATTTCCGTGTTTGTTTGTTTGTTATGTTACGTACCCCGTAACTGGGTTGCCAAACCAGCAGAAATGGATCACTCAGTTGGAGTCTGGATTACTAGAACTAAGGAAGTTTTATTAAAGAAACAAGCAACACAGTAATCGAAAGGATAATAAATGCAACAGTTCAGCAATAATAAACACATATGTGCACAGAATTAAGATAACAGCATCAATCAAGCTCTATCGTTGTCTAGGGATAAATGACCAATTTCAAAGTGACACAAAGTTCAGTCCAATTTAGTAGTGCAGTTCGTAGTAATCGTTGCCATGGCGATGGACAACGTGGGGGGAGAGAGAGAGAGAGAGAACGGGAACGACTGATCATTCAGACACGGCTTCCACTCACAGACCGGCGATATGGCTCACAAACAGCTTCCAGGCAGGTCCTTGGTGATGTCACCTGAGGTCACCGACTGTGACCCCTCCTCCAGATGCGGTCGATCCTCTGCAGTGAACCCGGCACCCAAGCGAGGGTGGACACACACCGGGTTCCCGCTGATCGTACCTTTCCACCCTGTGCGTTGTCCGGTACTTCCCACCGACTCGTGAGAGGCGCACCGCTTCCAGGGTCTCGTTACCTCGGGTGTCGTGTGTGTGTGTGCCTTAGCGAACCGGTCCCTTTTTATCCCCCTGCTGGGGTATCGCCTGTCCATCACTTCAAACAGTTCAGGGTTCAAAGGGGGAGCCGCTCCAGACAGCTCTCTCTCTCCCGTCCCTTCATTACACATCTCCAGATGCTGTTTCATTGTGTTCCTTATCTCTCTCTTGAAGACAGGTGGCAGACCAACTGCTGATCACACAGGACAGCTAACATCTTATCTATCTGTATTCTCGTCACAGTTATGTGCCATGTCGTTTGACATGGACTATCATGGTATTTCCACGACCATGACTGCTCTTGGCAATTTTTTTCTATCGAAGTGGTTTTCCATTGGCTTCTTCTGGGCAGTGTCTTTACCAGACGGGTGACCCAGCCATTATCAATGCTCTTCAGAGATTGTCTGCCTGACATCAGTGGTCACATAACCAGGACTTATGATACGCACCAACTGATCATACAACCATCCACCACCGGCTCCCATATCTTCACATGACCCTGATCGGGTGGGAGCTAAGCAGGTGCCACACCTTGCCCAAGGGTGACCTGCAGGCTAGCGGAGGGAGGGAGTGCCTTTCACCTCCTTTGGTAGAGACATACAGTGGCATACAAAAGTTTGGGCACTCCTGGTCAAAATTTCTGTTATTGTGAATAGCTAAGTGAATAAAAGATGAACTGATTTCCAAGAGGCATAAAGTTAAAGATGACACATTTCTTTAATATTTTAAGCAAGAAAACTTTTTTATTTTCATCTTTCACAGTTTCAAAATAACAAAAAAGGAAAAGGGCCCGAAGCAAAAGTTTGGGCACCCTGCATGACAGTACTTAGTAGCAACCCCTTTGGCAAGTATCACAGCTTGTAAACACTTTTTGTAGCCAGCTAAGAGTCTTTCAATTCTTGTTTGGGGGATTTTCTTCCATTCTTCCTTGCAAAAGGCTTCTAGTTCTGTGAGATTCTTGGGCCATCTTGCATGCACTGCTCTTTTGAGGTCTATCCACAGATTCGCGATGATGTTTAGGTCAGGGGACTGTGAGGGCCATGGCAAAACCTTTAGTTTGCGCCTCTTAAGGTAGTTCATTGTAGATTTTGAGGTGTGTTTAGGTTCATTATCCTGTTGTAGAAGCCATCCTATTTTCATCTTTGGCTTTTCTACAGACGGTAAATTCTGTGCCCTTTTTTCTCCAAACATACCTTTGCTTATTGCGGCAAAAATTTCTATTCAGAAGGTTCAAAGGAACATGTAAACAAGCCTGATGTATGTTTGAAATAAGTCCGGTGGACTGATGAAGTTAAAATACAACTTTTTGGAGAAAAAAGGGTGCAGAATTTTATGAAAAGAACCCCTCTCCAACTGTTAAGCATGGGGGTGGATCGATCATGCTTTGGGCTTGTGTTGCAGCCAGTGGTACGGGGAACATTTACTGGTAGAGGGAAGAATGAATTCAATTAAATACCAGCAAATTCTGGAAGCAAACATCACACCGTCTGTAAAAAAGCCGAAGGTGAAAAGAGGATGGCTTCTACAATAGGATATGAACCTAAACACGCTTCAAAATTCACAATGGCCTACCTCAAGAGGCGCAAGCTGAAGGTTTTGCCATGGCCCTCACTGTCCCCCGACCTAAACATCATCGAGAATCTGTGGATAGACCTCAAAAGAGCAGTGCATGCAAGATGGCCCAAGAATCTCACAGAACTAGAAGCCTTTTGCAAGGAAGAATGGGAGAAAATCCCCCAAACAAGAATTGAAAGACTCTTAGCTGGCTACAAAAAGCGTTTACTAGCTATGATACTTGCCAAGGGGATTGTTACTAAGTACTGCCATGCAGGGTGCCTAAACTTTTGCTTCGGGCCCTTTTCCTTTTTTGTTAATTTGGAACTGTAAAAGATGGAAATAAAAAAGTTTTCTTATTTAAAATATTAAAGAAATGTGTCATCTTTAACTTTGTGCCTTTTGGAAATCAGTTCATCTTTTATTCGCTTAGCTATTCACAGTAACAGAAATTTTGACCGGGGTGTGCAAACTTTTGCATGCCACTGTATATACACCCTGACATCCATATGCTTCAATGTACATGTGACAATTAGTGCTAATCTTCTTTATTTGAAAAGTGGTGACTGGTATAGTGAGAGCAAATAAATGTGTTGCAAAATACTCAAAGGACCAGCGAGGAGGTGGATTCTGAAGATAAAAGATGCCAAAAGTTTTGATTCTGAGTTACATCAGTCCTGAGGATTGCAGCTGATGTCCTGGGGATTAGGGGATGAGCCTCACTGTGAAATTGTGAGACCAAATCCTTTCTATTGGAATATTAAATCTGCTCCCCCACATGACTCCAATGGTTCTGGCTCTATTGCCAGCACTTCTCTGCTTCATCCTCTGCAAATGGCCTTTTCTCTTATCTTTGATGACAGAGGCTGGCAGGAGCTGTGGGCACGTTGCATCACATTGTGCAAGAAGCTGCCACCCTTGTTGAGATTTCTGATTAGACTCCTCCAGGAATGAACTCGCTCAGTGGTTGAAAGTGATGAGATACTTGACAAGTCAGACAGATACATACACAGCCTGGCCTGCTGAACACCTTCAGCATTTCCTGTCTTTATTCCAGATTTTCAGCATCTCTACTTTTCATGCTTTTTTTTTAATTTCAAGAACTGCATGTTAACAGCTGTGCACTTTTTTTTGGGGGGATTTCAAGAAATGAGCTGTTTGTTGCACAATCCCAGATTTTCTTCTTGGGAGACACTCCTGTGGTTTAATATTGTGACAGCACCATTAGCTAAGACAAGGAGCATCATGCGTATGTGACTTGGAACAGGATTAAGCTAAAATGGCCACTTTAAGGAATAGCTCAACAAAACAACATTATTTATAGACAAAAGTGAATAGATGTGACTGGTAAACAGAACTGAATGAAAATGATGCACAAGTAACTTTGAAATTACCCAAGGCCATTTTTTCACGAAAGAACTGATGCAAACATTGAAGAGAATTGAATGCTTGTTTTTCTTTTTGATGATGCTCCTTTGGAGAATGATGTTAGCAAGCACGAACAGATCAATGTAGTAGATACCAAATGCACCTTAAAGTGTATTGCATTGTATATGGAGCATTCCTATATCACATGCAACAAGTTCCTCTTGCAAGATTAAATTATGCCAGAGTTTCCCTCAAACTAACCACAGTATATCTTTGTTCCAATTCTACTTCCCAGCCAGTCCAGTTGCTAGCTCTTCAAATGAGGTAATTAAGAACAGTTGAATGCTGAGATCATAAGAACAACGCAAACAGGGATATTAAAGAGTGTTAATGTCAAATTGATGTGCGTAGATTTTTGTGAAGTTGTTTGATCATGTTGCATAGCTTGTCATCAAGCTAAGAGATCATGAAATAAAAAGGTCTGTAGCAAGATAGAAATTTGACTAGCTGTCAGGAAATAGAGTAATGGTGATGCTTATCTTTTACAACCTGGAGGGAGGAGCATACTGGAGGGTCCAATTGGTTGGTACTAAAGTGTTGATGTATTGATTCCTATTTTGATATGGATTTGAGAGTATTGGGCATAATTTGGTTATGCTTTGGAATTCAGAGGCATAATGAATTGTATCCACTGAGTTTCTTCGCATGTCCCAAAAATATATTGTTCAGCAGGTTATCTGGCCACTATGAATAGTCCACAGTGCGGAGATCAGTGATGAAGCCTGGGGACAGACGATGGGAATGTGCGGAGATTAAAATGAATTGGGGAAAGATTAGTGTAAATGGGTGTTTGACGGTTGGTGTGGGGAACAGGACCTATTGTATCTCTCCGTGATTCCAATGGACTACAAAGAGATGCAGGCAGAATTGGCAGATAGGTGGCAGATAAGGAATAAGAAGCATTATATTTTGTTAGAAAAAAAGAAGATTGATTATTAATAATCTCAATTAATTATACAGTAATCTCGATTAATTATAAGCCTATATTCTCGCTGTTTTAACAGTGATAGAGCTCATCTTGTCCTTACCTACCTCCCCATGTGCATCTGCATCCAACACATTATCCTCCACAATTTACATCATCTCCAAAGGGATCCTACCACCAAATATCTCTTTGCCTTCCCTCCAATTTCTGCTTTCCACAAGGTTCACTCCTTCCGTGATTCCGTTGTCCATTTATCCCTCCCCACTAATCTTCCTCCTGGCTCTTATCACTGCACCTGCCCATCCCCCTCCCCCTCCCAAATAGGGCTCCAAGCAGTCATTCCAGGTGAGGCAACACTTCACCTGTGAATCTGCCTGAGTCGTTGATTGTGTCCAGTGCTCCTAATGCGGCCTCCTCTACATCGGTAGTGTACTATTTTGGCGAGCACCTCCGCACCACCGGCCAAAAGCTTAACTTTACAGTGGCCAAACATTTTAATTCTAATTCCCATTCCTGTTCCGACAAGTTGGTTCATGGCCTCCTCTTGTTCCAAGTGGAGGCCATGCTCAGGGTGGAGGAGCAACGTCTTATATTTTGTCTGGGTAGCCTCCAGCCTGATGGCATGAATACTGATTTCTCCTTCCAGTAACAAAATATTTCCCTCCCCTCCCCTCTTCTTCTATTCCCCACTCTGGCCTCTTACCTCTTCCTACGTCCTCCTTTCCCTCCTCTGTGGTCCACTCTCCTCTCCTATCAGATCCCTGCTCTCCAGCCTTTTATCTTTCCTACCCACCTGGCTTCACCGATCATCTTCTAGCTGTCCTGCTTCTCCTCCCCGCCCCCCACCCTTTTATCCTGGTGTCTTCCCCCTTCCTTTCAAGTCCTGAAGAAGGGTCTTGGTTTGAAACGTTAACTGTTTATTAGTTTCCATTGACGCTGCCTGACCTGCTGAGTTCCTCCAGCATTTTGTGTGCTTTGATTATAAACTAGACGGCACAATTCTAAATGGGCTACAAGAATGGTGAGATTTCCATGTATATGTGTATATTTAATTGAAAGTGGAAGGGCAGTTTGAAGATATGGTTAACTGAGGATCTGGGGCCTTATGAACTGAGTTTTCAAGTGCAAGAGCAAGTTATGATGAACTTTTATAAAACACTGGTTTGCAGAATTGTAGAATTGTCCTGGGCACTATATTTTAAGAAAGCCATAAGAGATCTAGAAGCAATGAAGGAGAGATTTGCTGACTTGATTCCAGGCTTGTGGGTGTGGGCAAATTGGAGAAGCCAGGGTTGTTCTCCTGGAACTGATGGAGTTGTTTAAAGTCATGTAGAATATAGGGTGGCTGAAGAGACACTGTTCCCACTGGAGGAGGAGTCAAGAGGCAGGGTACATGGGACAAAGATATCATCAAAAGAGCTAGAGCAACTTCTTGAAGCAACCGCTTGGCCTGGAATTACTACCATGGAAGTACGGAGGCAGATTCAGTTTTCGAAAGATAACTGGATCAGCATTTGATGGGCACTGCATATTTAATGAAAGTGATTACTTTTTACATTGTATCTTGAACTGTGGAAAAATATTCCAACTACTTTTAGCAGCTACATATTTGAATATTGCACAGAATATTACTGAAATAGGCATTAACTTAAACTGCGAAGTAAAATACAGCTTTCTCTGTTGATAGATGGGGCTTAAGACAGAAAATTACAAATCACAGCTGCTTTCTATTTCTGCTGGAAAGAAACTTACAGTACTCTCAAGAAAGCGATGAAGTTAGCATTATTTGGATACTGTATGACAAACACAGAGAAGGCAGAAAAAGAAAGAGAAGTTAAATGGCAAAAGATCCCTTCGGCAGAACAGGGCCATAAAATAACACTTTATTACAAAGGTAAATATGAATGTTATTCTAATGATAAATGTTAACATGTTTATTTCTTTTGCACTTGTTCTTTTGTTTCCTAGTGCATACTAAAGGAAAGCATACTAAGTTCAGACAAAGACATTCCTTACTCAGTTGAATAAACTTCATTGTGAACAGGGAGTAAAACAAATGTTTTTTTTTTGCCTAGAGTGTTTTGAATTTTGGTTTAAATACATTCTTAAACCGAGGGCATATTGATACAAGTATTCCAAGCCTTGATGTTAAATTTCTTTGTAAAAATGTTTTCTAAACCAGTCTAATATGCCTTTGCAAATATACTCAAAAACGTGACTGAATAGTACGTGTGAGTAGTTTTCCCAATCCCATACTTTTTCATATTCAGAATCAGAATCAGGTTAATATCACTGGCATATGTTGTGAAATTTGCTGACTTAGCGGTAGCAGTACAATGCCATACATTATAATATAGAGAAAAATATAAGTAAATCAATTACAGTAAGTATATATGTGTATATTAAATAGTTAAATTAAAAATAGTGCAAAAACAGAAATAATATAAGTGAGGTCGTGTTCTTGGGTTCAATCGGATTTAGGAATCGGATGGTAGAGGGGAATTGTGGAGTGTGTGCCTTCAGGATGCAATAGTCCAGATCTTATTGTCAGTGTATGATTAACAAGAGAAGCCATAAAAGCAATCACATTTGTCAAAGATCTCTCTAAGGGGTTTCAACATGGAACTAGCTGTGATTAAAAAGCCTAACCTTTGTGACATCATCTACAAAAGATCTAGGACCACTGTGAGCAGGGTGACCAACAATCTATCTCCGTACCAAACGTAATGAGACACACAATCCAAAACAGGTTTACATTAGAGTGGTGAACTCAAAGTCAAATCATGTACAGAAAACAAAACAGACAGATGATGTTGTCCTCAGTGAGTTCACCTATTTCAAGTCTTCCCATGTTGTCACTGAGCCTGTGTGAGTCCATCTGTCATTGGTTAGGATATAAACAACTGTAAGATTTTTAGACAAGACAAAATAAACAGCAATCAGTACCTAAAAACAAAAGTCTCACACATTTCCTGAAACATTAACACTAATTTTCATTCCTCAGTGTCAGCAAACCTACTGAACGTTTACAGCATTTTCCATTTTTATTTTAGTAACCAGTGGTACTCATGTAATACATCAAGTATTTGTTAAGTGAAAATAGCCCATTGAACCAGAGACAATAATTGACAAGCCTTGACCTTTGAAGCTTCCTGGACACAGGTGATGTTGTCTTCAATCAGTTCACCTCTTTCAAGACTTCCTGTGTTTCCACTGGGCCTGTGTAAATCCTTCCCTCATGTTGTTTGCTTTATCTCTCAAATCCCCCACAAACAGCACACACTAAGTCTCCTAAAAATGGTCCTTTTCAAATAGAAGTGAAATTAAAATATGGTGAAAGGTGTCTTTGACAGAAGAGGTGTACAATATAACATTATACTACAAAAATAATTGTTAACTTGTCTCTAATGATTAAATATATGACTCCCACTTATTAGTTCATGTGATGCTCCAGTCGAGACCTTGTGGTAGTTCTTCCACTGTTTACTTCCTTAGCTTTATCCATTCCAGTCTACTCAGTCATCTCCTTCTGTCTTAGGCCATGGACTTATCAATCATCCCTGATGGGTTATTAACTGATGAGCTATTAATTTCAAACTTTCTGCATAATCACTCAAAGCATTGAACTACATGTGCATGTAACGAGAGCCGTATAACTCATCTCCTTCTACTATAGGCCACAAACTTATCAATCACCCCTGCTGTGGACACTTTCTGGAGGTCCAAGATCCATATGCTCCATGACCACTGGACTAAGTGTGTAAGTGTAGGAAGGGACTATGTTGAAAAATAAATGTGCTAGGTTTTCTAAAATTGACTCATTCTACCATAGGCCACGAACTTATCAATCACCCCTTGTACTAGACCTTTGCCTAAGACCATAAGACCATAAGACATAGGAGCAGAATTAATCCATTGAGCCCATTGACTCTGCTCTGGGCCATTCCATCATGGCTGATCTCGGATCCCAGTCAACCCCAGAGACCCGCCTTCTTGCCATATCCATTGATACCCTGACTGATCAGGAAATAATGAACTTCTGCCTTAAATATACCCACAGACTTGGTCTCCACCGTAGTTTGTGGCAGACCATTCTACAGATCCACTTCTCTGGCTAAAAAAAATCCCTCCTTACCTCTGATCTAAAAGGTCACCTCTCAATTTTGAGGCTGTGTCCTCTAGTTATGGATACCCCCACATAGAAAACATCCTCTCCTACATCCACCCTAGTCCCTTCAACATTCAGTAGATGCATATGTCTTCATATGTATCATTCTTCTTTGAGTAAATATGGAGCCTTCAATCTAGCTACATCTATAGCTCCTTGGTCATTCTCAGTAAGCCAATTCTGATTCCTTTTTGCAAAGAAGCCAGGAGTCTCTTGAAGGTGCCAGTTATAGTGAACTCCAGGAAAGGCTGTAGATACTACAGCTCTTGTGGGTCAGAAATTGACAGTTTGTGGGAATTCTTGACAGCTTTGGCATTGACCTTGTTTTTCACAATATTCCTGTTGATGCTGATGTTTTGAGGCCAGGTTGATGGAGATGAATGAACAGAGCAGAGAGTGGTCAGTCCTACAGTTATTAATGCATGTTACAGTGTGGGTGATGCAGAGATCTTTGCAGTGTCGCCAGACAATTGATACTAGAATGTACAATCATCACAGTGATATTTCATTCTGCGCTTCACACTCCCTGGATTACAAATCGATAGTAAATATTAAAAATTTAAATTATAAATTATAAATAGAAAACAGAAAAATGGAAAGTAAGGTAGTGCAAAAAAACTGAGAGGCAGGTCCGGATATTTGGAGGGTACGGCCCAGATCCGGGTCAGGATCCGCTCAGCAGTCTTATCACAGTTGGAAAGAAGCTGTTCCCAAATCTGGCCGTTCGAGTGTTCAAGCTCCTGAGCATTCTCCTGGAGGGAAGAGGGACGAAAAGTGTGTTGGCTGGGTGGGTCGTGTCCTTGATTATCCTGGCAGCACTGCTCCAACAGCGAGCGGTGTAAAGTGAGTCCAAGAATGGAAGATTGGTTTGTGTGATGTGCTGCGCCATGTTCACGATCTTCTGCAGCTTCTTTCGGTCTTGGACAGGACAGCTTCCATACCAGGTTGTGATGCACCCTAGAAGAATGCTTTCTACGGTGCATCTATAAAAATCAGTGAGGGTTTTAGGGGACAGGCCAAGTTTCTTTAGTTTTCTCAGGAAGTAAAGGCGCTGGTGGGCCTTCTTGGCAGTGGACTCTGCTTGGTTGGACCAAGTCAGGTCATTTATGATACTTTACACAAATCCCTCTTTCTCTCAAGCAATTACTGTATACATGCTTCACCATAGCTTGTAAATATTTTTAAAAATTATTGCATGCTTTTATTTCATTAAAACAGAGTGTTCTCACACTGCAGAAGAGTGTAAAGTTGTTGAAAATGACATTTTATGTTTTCTAATGTGCTGACATGGGAGCTTTAATCCTTTAAGCGTGGCTTGATATCATAGAGTTTAAAGTAATGATTTGCTGCACCAGTAACACGGGTTCAATTCCAGCCATTATCTGTAAGGTTTCCTCGCGGTGCCTTGGTTCCCTCCCAGGTTCCAAGGATATACGGGTTAGTAGATTAATTGGTCATATGAGTGTAATTGGGCAGCAGGGGCTCATTAGGCTGGAAGGGCCTGTTTCTATGCTGTATCTCAAAATAAAATGGTTAAGTTCTCATTCCTATAAAGATCCTTCAGCTGTCATAAATGTTACACACAGTTGAAATTAACTGACACTTGAATAGTCAGGAATTAAGTTTTTCTAGCAAGATTAATGTGGTCTATCAGTCTTTTTTATATGTTGCAAACCTGAGGTACTGATACAGTCTACTCTCTGATGGATCATTGTTTCACTTGCGCCCTCCTGTTTTCCCTGTTTATTTACATTATGTCAATTTTCATTTTGTGTTACTGACAGAGCTGAAGGCCTGATCATTCCCATTGCTATAAAAATCTAGGCCAACATAAACACTGACTCTCGCCAAGGTCAGTTGGAAATTCTTAAGAACTTCTGTAAATTTCAAAAAAAGCACCAACACTTCGAAAAGATCAGAATTGTTTCAAGGGTTGCCAACTCCTAGGCTCCAAAATTGGAAAGAGTAGATATTTTCTTTGGTATCATGGATAAATCACAAAATCTATTTGTGGTTTTGTAGCATTCAGCATCTCTGCTTGAAATATTGATTCTCCCACCCTTTCACATGCAGGGTATATATGCATTGGAATTATTCAGTGCCTACCTGTGATATCAATCACCAAAACATGTGGATTTCTCTCTGGACCTATCACATACAGGAATCTCAGATAAAGTGTGAACCAAGAATTTGAAACAAAGTCTATACACAAGAATGTGGTCCTGCACCAACATTATTAGAGGGACCTTGGCAGTTTTGTTTGGATCTGAGTGGAAGGTGAGCTCACAGTATAGATGTTGACTGGTGGCTGGGGCTGGAGAAAGCTAGCCAGCAAGGAGGCAGAAAAGATTCACAAAGGTGTTTGCTGGGACTGGAGGAATTCAGTTATAAGGAGAGACTGGATAGACTGGGTCTTTATCCTGGAGAGAAGGAGACTGAGGAATGACTTTATAGAGGTTTAAAAAAATCACAAGGGGCATGGGTGAGATGGATCGACACAGATCTATCCTGCGGTAGGCAAGTCTAAAATGAAAAGGCACAGGCTTAAGATGAGAGGGAAAACATTTAAAGGAAAGTATTTCACACAAAGGGTGTTGGGCAGGTGGAACAATTTGCCAGAGAATGTGATAGATGTGGGGTCAATTACAATATTTAAAACACATTTGGACAGGTAAGTGGATAGGCATGGTTTGAAGGGAAATGGTTCAAATGCTGGTGGATGGGTTTAGCTTACAAAGACACATTGGCCTTGGTCTTCATTTGACCTGTTCCCATGCTATATATTTCCATGTATTTATGACTCTGTCTGGTACAGATTTAACTTTGCTTTCCTCTGCAACTATAGAAGCTGTGGAGTTAGTTCCAGTTATGATAAACAGGATTAGGAGAGATCTCCAATAGCTTTTACACATGGATTTAGCCAGATTGAGAACTTGCCAGAGGTTTTGGACATGTTAAACTGTGTGCATGAGACATTACAGATATCATATGTGTATGCAGACATTTCTGGAAGGAGAATCCTTCTACACCACCAGTAATCCCTTGCTCATAGAAAACTCAGATGTCTTCTTCTCTTCAAAGCCACCCATTGTACTGTGCTAGGAAATAGGACTAGGATGCTGAGGATATCCCCTAAGTCCATGGATCTTGAAACACAAGTAACTGAGCTAACTTACAACCAGAGCCTTGTGGCCATCAGTAAAATTAGACAGACAACAAGAATGGTCAGGTAGAGTTGATAGTGCTTGGATTGCTACTGAAATAGCCATCGGGGTGAGGGGGGGTGGGGATGAGTCTCTGTTTTATCTCCTTTTGCATTCTCCACTATCAGCTAAAAAGAGGCTATTCATCAACAAATGATGGAGAGGAAAGAACGAGGCTTAATGACAGTGATAAGAGACCCTCTCTGTAGATGATGTCAGAATGCATTTAATTGTTCTTTGATTATCCTCTCCACTGCTTTCTAGTTTTCACAAAGTGTGATACAATGTCTAAGTGCAGCCATAAATGCCAGAGTTCAAAGATGAACTGGTAAAAGTCAAGACACAATCACATAACACATGCCCCAGGTGATCGCCAGTTCTGACAACAGTGCTCCTATCCTACTGTAGCATAGTGATGGTAAGGAAAGATTGAGAGGAAGATGCTCAAGTTAGCTGTATATTAGAAACAAAAGATTGTAGAATGAGGGGGAAAAGTATGATGTTTGAAAGAGGCATACATTCATCTGCCCTAATCTTATATCCAATGCTTCCATGGACATGTCTCTGTGGTGGCCAGTCTCTTAATTTCAAGACCATTCAACATATGAATATAATAGTGGCTGCTGTTGCTTTGGCTTTAATTCCTGCACTTCCCACCCAAGAGACTAGTGTGCTAATGAGTCTGTTGCAATATGATCGCCATGTTTCAATGGTTTGTGTGTGTGTGTGTGTGTGTGTGTGTTGGAGTAAAGGCAATGTTTCAGAAAAGGATGCAGATAGCTCACAGCCTGTTTTAAAACTTCACTCAAAGGCCTTTTTTCTCTTTCACTGCTGAGGAGATAATAGTAGGACAACTGAAAAATCATAAAACCGGGGAGTCAACATAGTTTTCTGAAAGAGAAATTATGCTCAACAAATTTGAGGATGTAATAAACACAGTAGATAAAGTAGAATCATTAGATGAATGTATTTGGATATCTGGGAAGTATTGGATAAAAGTTCTTGGGGTTTTGGAAAATATACTGACATGGTCGTAGTGGAAGGGGTGGTGGGAGAGGTAGCTAATTAACAAAACATAAGATAAATAGGATAGAGATCAGCAGTGGGGCCTTATAAGTGTAGCATCTGTATTAATAACTTGGATATGAGGACCAAGTGTACTAAATTTGTTACTGATAAAATGATTTAGAGTACAACATTTAGTAAGTATTGAGGAGGACACCAAGAATTAGTAATGGCATTTAGATAGATCAGTGAGAGGGCAAGAAGTTGGCAGGTGGAGTGTAATGTGGGAAAACGTAAAGTTCCCATTTTGGAGTTCACACACAGATACAGCGAACAACTAGGATAGCTAATAGTACATCAACATTTATTGCAAAGGATATGGAAAATGGAAGTAGAGAGTTTCAAAGCAACTTTACAGGACGCAAAGGAGAATTTACCTGATCTACTGTGCATGATTTAAGGAATGATATACTTGCATCAGGAACAATACAGATAAGATCTTGGAGAAGAAAAAGCTGAGGAATGAATGAAGAAATATACTGAACAGATTAGGCCAATATTCACTGGGGTGTGGCAGAAGGAAATAATCTTATAGTGGGATAACCTTCAGGACATGCATTTAAGTTGAGAGGGGGAAGTTTAAAGGAGATGTATGGTTCAAATTGTTTTTACACAAAGGACGGTAGTTGCCCAGGATGGATTGCCAGGGGTCGCAGTGCAAGCAGATGTAGGCTTTAGGTTAGACACACGAATATGCCGAGAATAAAGGGATATGGCTCAGGTCTAGGCAGAAGAGAATTCGTTAAATTGGGCGCCATGACTGGCACAGACATTGTGGGCAAAGGTCTTGTTTCTGACCAGTAGTCCTATGTTGTAAATATTCTATGGAACACGTAAGCTTCTCAGGGAAGTTAACAAGGTGGATGCCCAGGGGATTTTTCCCATCCTGAGGATATATGGAGGGTATTTGGGGGAATTGTTTCAGAATAGGAGTTTGCCTGTTTCTGATGGAGATGAGAAGGATGTGAAGGTGGAATTATTGAATATATTATGTGGAAAATAATGGGCATCTATGCTACAAGGTCATCAAGAGATATGAGAAGAGCGTAGGAAAATGATATGAAGGCTAAGGTTGGATCGTAATGATCCTATTAAATTCGCAGAAGCTTCATGGGTTACCTGGTCAATTCCTGATCCTATTCCTGGTGTTTCTTATCTTCTCACAGTGTGCTGAGATATGAAGCTTAGTCAATTTTATGCATAAAGGCCACAAGGCTAAATCTGAACCTTTTAATGCTGGTGTACAGTATTTTGAATCAAATGATTGCTATCACATGCTGGTTATATATAAAGTGTTTACACAGAAGTTGAGCACAATCTGCAAAAATAAACTATTGATTCATTCACAGTCTGTGGGGCGGCACAGTAGTGTAGCAGTTAGCATAACCCTTTACAGCACCAGTGACATGAGTACAAATCCCACCCACTGGCTAAGGAGATGGAGACCACAAGGGTTCCTCTAGGTGCTCCTGTTTTCTTCCACATACGGGTTAGTCGGTTAATTGGTCACATGGGTACAAATTGGGTGACATGGGCTTGTTGGAGCGGAAAGGCTTGTTACTGTCTTGTATCTCTGAAGAAATCAATAAATAGATCTTATGTGTAGAGAAATTAAGTGATTTTACTAACACCTTGACATTACTCACACCTCTGCAAATGAACTTTATGAAAGGTTTCTGATGATCATTGCAGATACTGTGTAGTGTAAATATCAATTCTAATGATACTCTGTTCACCACTCATCAAAGTATCTGCTGTCGCCATCAACTGAAATGTTTTGTATGGTGTTGATGAGCAAAAGGGAGATATTATGGGTACAAAAGTATTACAGTTGAATGAAAATAGAGTTTTTATTAAATATTTTGGAATTACATACATTCAGTTTGCTGCTCTACACCTCAGTTACTTAGCGAAAAAATAAAATATGATGTTACCCTTCAGTGTCAGACAGAGCTAAAGTAGAATACTGGGAGAAATGAATCAAAGAGTCAAGGAGACAGTGCCAGTTTTAAACTCACATAGTTCATAGAACGTAGGAGGAAAGGAACTGAGGGGAAATACGTGTCAAGCATGGGAGATGGTGCAATAAGTCATAATGTCAATACAGTCAGTTAGTGCACTCAGGAGACTGTGCTTGGAATTTAAAGAAAGCACAAGGTGAAAATACAGACAAGAAATGATCAAATGACCTTTGAACAGTGGTTACAATATAAAAAAAAGACTGAACTAACAAAGTGGACTAAAAATGTTAAGAATGGTGAATAGTCTTCTTTGCATTATGTCCAAGATGGAGGAGAGACATGTCCAAACAATTTTCAAAAATAAGGAAGCAGTTTTAAGTCAATGAGCAGATTAAATGATGGAGTACTGTGAACTGATGACCAAGGAGAGAAAATGATATTTTTCGGGGAAGAAACTGACTGGATAAACTTGACATAGTTTTGTCAAAATGGCTATTTGGATAGTTCACTTATTAGGTCAGAAAATTATTCAGCCAAAAGAAAACAATGAGGAATTGAAATTGCTTCTGGCTATGAGTAGATCCAGACCACTAACATTGTGGGTGTAATTCATACCCACATTCATGGTGACAATGATACTGGACTTAACTTAATGAGGGTACGATCAAGTGATACACACAACGTCTGCTGGAATAAGTCCGGTAATAGAGTTGAAAACAATGTTGACCTGGTGCTAAACCTTCATTTTGGAGCAGAGCCTTTGTCTTTCCAGTACTTGAATTTATGTCAAACAGCAGAGATTTGGTCTTTCCCATCTAAAGTGATCATCCACTCCTTTCTGCTTCATCAGTGATCAATTTGCTCAGATTGATGCTTTGACTTTCAAAATATTTAAACATTTCTAAAGCTATTTCCAGCTGCAAACATCTTTGTGAAGAAAACATTAATCATGGATTTGGAAATACCATTATTTCTCCAGTCCAGATTTCTCATGTTGAACAAAATACAGAAGCGTCACATTGCTTTTCAACAACTATAATGTGCTTTGAGCAAAGTCTAAGAGAACACTGCATTTGCAAGAGATGTGGTGATTATTTGATCAATTATGGGACACTCAGGATCAAATGCTTATAATAAATAATTTACTTCTTAAATTAAGCCTGTAATCCCTCAGCTACCCCTCTTGCTACCGAGCGCCCGCCCCCCACCACCCTTTTTCTTTAAAAACTCCCAACACCCTCACGAAGGCAATATTACCCATTTGGAAACCACTGCTTTAGATGGAGTTGATTGTTTCCCTCAATCCATCCATGATTCTTGGTTGTCCAGAAAAACAGAAAGATCTCTCTTTTTCATGGTACTGCACTCCTCCCAAACGGAAGATTCACTCATTCTTATTGACAGAGCTCTCAAGAGGGTGGTCCCTTCCTGAAAGGAGCATGATTATAATGTGCCTGACCTGGGGGTGAACAGTTTTAGAAGGGTTAATGATAACTAGGTGAATGGAAAGGAAGATGAAACTGACCTACACATGATCTTTGACGTCCAAGACTTCCAGATGGAAAGATGCAGCTAACATAACTGCCACCCTACTCATACAGTATCCAGGTGCTTATGCAGGAGACAGATGGCTTCAACTCTCGTGCCTTCTCGTGCTATGGCTAACATCAGAGAGCAGAGTCTTAAGGTGCTTGGAAGTAGGTACAGAGGAGATGTCAGGGGTAATTTTTTTATGCAGAGGGTGGTGAGCGCGTGGAATAGGCTGCCGGCAACAGTGATGGAGGCGGATACGATAGACTCCTGGATAGGTACCAAGGAGCTTAGAAAAATAGAGGGCTATGGCTAACCCTAGGTAATTTCTAAAGTCTGTACTTGTTCAGCACAGCATTGTAGGCCGAAGAGTCTGTATTGTGCTGTAGATTTTCTATGTTTCTATGTTAACTCCAACTCTTTTTAATATGGGAAGTTACATGCGCATCTGTGCTTTGAAAGAGTATTAGATCTGCAGAGAGACCCCTTGCTTTCATTAATGTTGAGGCTGGTTATGGTTATCTTTAATTCAAGACTCTTCATACCTATACCCTCCTGTTTCTGGATTGTTTGGACTTGTTGGCACTGAAAGTGGATATTTACTTCAATTCCATCAGAGAGTATAGCTGAAGAGCCTTCAGTACCCTGGCAGAAAAAGATCGGTAGTTTTTTAAGAAAACCTTTGGAGATTACTCAGTGTTATATAATGTCAGAATTGTTATGTTGTCAAGTAATTTGCACTGCAATTAACCTGTGAGGGTTAACTGTGCATAATTATTCACGTAACAACACACATAAAAGTTGCTGGTGAATGCAGCAGGCCAGGTAGCATCTCTAGGAAGAGGTGCAGTCAACATTTCAGGCCGAAACCCTTCGTCAGGACTAACTGAAGGAAGAGTGAGTAAGGGATTTGAAAGTTGGAGGGGGAGGGGGAGATCCAAAATGATAGGAGAAGACAGGAGGGGGAGGGATGGAGCCAAGAGCTGGACAGGTGATAGGCAAAAGGGATACGAGAGGATCATAGGACAGGAGGTCTGGGAAGAAAGACGGGGGGGGTGGACCCAGAGGATGGGCCTATCACCTATCACCTGTCCAGCTCTTGGCTCCATCCCTCCCCCTCCTGTCTTCTCCTATCATTTTGGATCTCTCCCCCCCCGCCTCCAACTTTCAAATCCCTTACTCACTTTTCCTTCAGTTAGTCCTGACGAAGGGTCTCGGCCTGAAACGTCGACTGTACCTCTTCCTACAGATGCTGCTTGGCCTGCTGCGTTCACCAGCAACTTTGATGTGTGTTGCTTGAATTTCCAGCATCTGCAGAATTCCTGTTGTTTGCATAATTATTCACATACCCATTTACAGGAACTATTGAATTTAGTTCCCATTAACTTACCATTGTGATTTAATTTAAAATTGGCTTATTAAAATTTTGGGAGGCTGTCAAATAAGTCAGCCTTTGGCCTGTATTAGACTTTTTTATTTCAGTTATAGAGTTCATGAAGTGTTACGGTATTTAGCTGGTGGCACAATGACATCTGCGCTGGACTCCAGAGCGAAGGCTCCCGGGTTCAAATCCATGTCGGGCCACCCCCGGAGCACGCTTTCCATCTGTGCCGGGTTGAACGTTGAGCTAGCCCCCTGGCCTCGTAAAAAGAAAAGGGTCGAGTCAGGAACGTTCATATCGTGACCCAGTTAATCCAAAAGGAGACCAATCCTGACACCACGCGCCAGACAAGAACGGCTGACTGTCTGGTGCGACGCGTTAAAAAAAACAGTATTTATGCAGCATAATTCAAGAACCATACTTGAGTTGAGAGAAAACCTCTTACTTTCATAACAAAAGCACATTAATTTCTTTTAAGTGAAGTGAATTAGCTAACTAAAACTGTACATAGCAAATTGAAGCAATGCATATTTCAGTGAAAGTTGATCATGAATCGATTGCTTTGTAGAATGATAACCTTTCTGTATTTCAGATTCTGCTTGGAAAAAACATCTTCTTTCCCTTTGGTTGTCTCTCAGAACCAAGGATGTCTTTGTTTTGTGGATTCTGTAATGGCTGATGAGTGACTGATCGAGGGTCTGATTCAAGTGTCAAGATTCAAGCATGCAACACCAGATTGTACATGGAGTTTCAAAGAATAAAGCATTTTCAGTCTGATTTGCCAGTCAACTGTCCTCTGCACTAAATAACTTGCAGTATGGTGTTGAGCTCCATCTGATGTCATGAGCGTCCAAATAGCATACCACAAGTGCCTTTCTGGGCAGAATAACTCACCAAAGACTATTTTTGGTGGAATTTTTTACAGTTATATGCATATCCCAAGCAAATCTATGTGGATCCTAGTGCAAGATTTTCCCCATATTTCACCCAAAAGATTAGGATTGGTCTAGATCCATATACGGCCTCAATTAAGACTAACACGAGGAGAAATTTACTTTTGGACTGAGGTGATAATTTTTGACATTAACCTATGGAAAACCTATGGACTCACTTTCAAGGTCTCCATATTATCTATCTATCTATTTATTTGTTGTAATTTTTTTTGCATTTGCACAGTTAGTCTTCTTTTACACATTGGTTGTTTGTCAGTTTTTGTGTGTAGATTGTCATTGATTCTATTGCATTTTTTGTACTGTAAAAGCCCACAAGAAAATTAATCTCCAGTTAATTAATATATGGTGACATATGCATACTTTGATAATAACCTTACTTTGAACTTTGAAAATCAAAATAGAACTGAATCCAAAATTAGAGCCTCCTCCTGCTCTACATCTGGATCTTTTTTAATCTATTGCTGATTCAATTACTTAATCCTTTCACGTCTCCAATAGGTCAAGCACCTCAATTAGCATCCACAAATATATTACTCTGTAAATCACATTTCAGCAATTATGAAACAAGTTCTTCTCAAGACTTTAACCCCAGTGAAAACTTCTGTCAATCGTGCAGCAACCATTAGCTCTGCATTTGATCCACTCAAGGGACAGAGTGACATAACAATTGGGTTAGAGTTCTACCTAATAGCGACTAGAGGCAGATGCAGGTTTCACCCAAACAATTTTATATTAATAGCAGTCACAGCTCAGTGTATGGTTTGGGAAACACTCAAGTCTTAAGAGTGATAAACGCAAAACCTTAAAGATGACTCAAATTTAAAGAGCAACAGATGCACAATAGGTTTTGGAAAGGCTCAAGAGATACCTCAATTCCTGGGCAGCCACTGCCTAGGTTGAAGAGTCGGGAATTAGTTAGGAAAATGTGAAAAGAAGCAAAAGGCTAGAAGGGCCTGTTACCATGTGGTATTTCTAAATAAGTAAATAACTAAGTTAAAATAAGAGTAGGGGGAAGCCTCAGTGCAGTGGCTGCAATGTCACAGGAAAATCCAATGAAAATGGAGAGGAAGTTTTTTTTAATCAGATCATTGGCAAACTGTGAAAGCTTCTACAAGCTGTAATTTGTTTACTTATTTAGGGACACAGCATGATAACAGGCCTTTTGGTTCCAATGAGCCTACACCACTTAATTACACACATGAGACCAATTAACCTACTAACCCATACATCTTTGGAGTGTGGGAGGAAACCACAGCAGCTGGGGGAAAGCCAATTGGTCACAGGGAGAATGTACAAACTCATTACAGAGAGTGGCGGGAGTTGAACCCGGCTCGCTGATGCTGTAGAGCTTTACATTAAACCCTATGTTGCCGTGTCACCCTTAGGTTGAGTAACACAAATGCATTGAACAGAATAAACACATGAGGAAGAAGGGAGCAGAAGAAAATAGAAGGTTAAGGCAGAAGATATTTTCATGGGGCATAAACTCCACATAGAACTAATGGATACATGGTTTTTTTCTGTGCTATCAAATTTATGCCATTCCATGCACATAGAAGATAAGAAATAGAAGTAGGAGTTGGTCATTTAGCTTCTTTGAGACTGCTGCACTATTCAACAAAACTATAGCTTCATTGACTATGATCTTTGCTCTCAATTCCACTTTGTTGCCCAATCACCTAAACCTTTGGGGCTTTCCTACAATTCAGATCTAAATTACTCACCATTCACAGCCTCTGGGAGTGAGAATTCCAAAGATTCACAACCTCAGCGAAGTATTCGCTTTTTATCCCTGTCTTAAGTGGCAAATCCCTCACCCTATAAGGGTGTGCTCATAATGTAATCTACCCCACAAGGGGGAAGATCCCCAATGTATTTACTCTGTTCAGACAATTCACGTAAATTTTTGAGAACTTGAAGTGGAGCTCTCCTTGCTGTTCCATCCAATAATTATCCCACACCAATTGAATTGAATTGATTTGAATTGACATTATTATTTACATCCTTCATATACATGAGGAGTAAAAATATTCACGTTACATCTCTGTCTAAATGTGCAATGATAGTAATTTATAATAAATATTATATATTATATACAACAGGATAGTCATTATCATGTAGAAATACAATTGTGTCGCCATGAATTAATCAGTCTGATGGCCTGGTGGAAGAAGCTGTCCTGGAGCCTGTTGGTCCTGGCTATTATGCTGTGGTACTGTTTCCCAGATGGTAGTAGCTGGAACAGTCTGTGTTTGGGGTGACTCGAACACTGAGTCACCCCGTACTCGGACTCCAATGATCCTTCAGGCCCTTTTTATGCACCTATCGCTGTAAAGGTCCTGAATAGTGGGAAGTTCACATCTACAGATGTGCTGGGCTGTCCACACCACTTTCTGCAGAGTCCTGCAATTGAGGGAAGTACAGTTCCCATAGCAGGCAGTGATGCAGTCAGTCAGGATGCTCTCAATCATGCCTCTATAAAAAGTTCTTAGAATTTGGAGGGCCATACCAAACTTCTTCAACTGTCTGAGGTGAAAGAAGCACTGTTGTGTCTTTTTCACTACACAGCCGGTATGTGCAGACCACGTGAGATCCTCGGTAATGTTCATGCTGAGGAACTTAAAGCTGTTCACCCTCTCAACCCCAGATCTGTTGATGTCTATAGGGGTTAGTCTGTCTCCATTCCTCCTGTAGTCCACAACCAGTTCCTTTGTTTTTGCAACATTGAGGGAGAGGTTGTTTTCTTGACACCACTGTGTTGGGGTGATGACTTCCTCTCTGTAGGCTGCCTCATTATTATTTGAGATTAGGCCGATCAATGTAATGTCGTCAGCAAATTTAATTAGCAGATTGGAGCTGTGAGTGGTAACACAGTCATGGGTATACAGGGAGTAAAGGAGTGGTCTTAGTACACAGCCCTGAGGGGCATGAAAACATTTGTCTGATGGTTCCCATTTAGATGTCTTTGAGAACCTTCTATTTGCAAATTGGCTGTGCACTTCCTTTCTAGAACAGTGATCGGACTTTACCAGTACCTCTTAACTGTAAAGCATGCTAGAGAATGTCCTGAAGTACATTAGGTTTGGAGGCAAGTCCTTAGAGCTGGCTTACAATAAACTGTGTTTGTAAGAAATATACACCACCATACCACAAAAATTTGAAGTTACTTTTATCCACAGAGTTCTTCTTTTGAGTGTTTTGGCCATCCCTGAAGTTGAAGACAACGTTGTCTACATACTTGAGGGTTACATAAACTTGCAATTACAGCTTTCAAATATCTGAAATCTTTGTGGTGGGATCCTGTTTCTCTAAAGAGTAGCATTTTCCCATGTCTCATTAACTTTCATTCTGTAACCAATTACAGTTCTAGTCCTCAAGAGCTTTGGTTGGGTTTTCTGGGATAATTCAAGAAACCAGCTATTACCAATAAAAGTTAGGCTTGTCCAATAGGAGCAGAATTAGACCATTCAGATCATCAAAACTGCTCTGCCATTACATCATAGCTGATTTATTATTGAACTCAATCCCATTCTCCTGCCTTCCGCCCGTAACTGTTGACACCCTGGTTAATCAAGAACCTATCAACCTCCACTTTAAATATACCAAGTGACTTGGCCTCCACACTGTCTGTGGCAATGAATTCACAGATTCACTAACCTCCAGCTGAATAAATTCTTCCTCATCTCTGTTCTAAATGGACAACCTCTATTCTAAAGCTCCTAGACTCCTGCACTATGGGAAACATCCTTTCCACATCCATTCTGTCTAGGCCTTTCAATATTCAATACATTTCAATGAGATACCCCTCATTCTTCTAAACTACACCAAGTCCAGGCCCTGAGCCATCAAACAGTCCTCACAAGTTAACCTGTTCATTCCTGGAATCATTATCATGAAACTCTTCTGGAACTTCTTTCAATGCCAGCACATCTTTTCTTAGATAAGAGGCCCAAAAGCGGGGAGAAGTCCCGGGAGGGGGGAGAAGGTGGGGGCGCGACGATAGCACGCTCGGCCACTTTGGTGATGAATATCTGTCATTTGTCAAGTAGGGGACCGTGCACAATCCTGATTTGATGGAGACAGACATGAGAGCACAGCGGAACACCTGGAAAACTTCTGAAATGTCTGCTTTGCTACCGCTGCTACTGTGTGGTAACTGGAATGTCTGGAGCTGAAGGCCTCGAAATCCTCGGCTTTGCGTGTTTCAGCGGCCAGGGAGAGGTTGAAGGTGCTCGGCAGAGGATGGCGCTCGGGAGGCTGTATCGGAGAGGCTGCTTGGAAGCTCGGAATTTTCGGACAGATGGACTCAGGGTCGGCTGGGGTCGGCTGCTTCCAAGGCATCGGCAAGTTGACGGCACCTGGAGGTTTATGGCAGGGAGTTTCTCCCTTTTGCCGCCTGCTATCGGGGACTCGGGAGTCGATCGACTCAGGACGTTGAGATTTTTTACTATGCCTATGGTCTGTTCTTTATCAAATTATGGTATTGCTTTGCACTGCTGTAACTATATGTTATAATTACGTGGTTTTGTCAGTGTTAGTCTTTGGTCTGTCTTGTTTTCTGTGATATCATTCCGGAGAAACATTGTATCATTTCTTAATGCATGTATGCATTTCTAAATGACAATAAAGGAGGACTGAGTGTTCTCATAATCTAATCTAAAATAGCTCACAATATTCTGCGTGGGCTAACCAAAGCCTTATAAAGCCTCAGAATTACATCCTTGCTTTTATATTCTAGTCTGCCTAAAATGAATAGTAAAATCACATTTGTATTCCTTACCATCAACTCAACCTGCAAGTTAACCTG
Source organism: Mobula birostris (assembly GCF_030028105.1). NCBI lineage: Eukaryota > Metazoa > Chordata > Chondrichthyes > Myliobatiformes > Myliobatidae > Mobula > Mobula birostris. The sequence goes on along the minus strand of NC_092375.1, from coordinate 143,374,847 downwards.
TAGGGAATCCTACAAAATTACTTCAAAGTCTCTTTGCACCTCTGAGTTTTGAATTTTCTCCGTTTAGAAAATAGTCAACGCCTTTATTCCTTCCACCAAAGTGCATGACCATACACTTCCCTGTACTATATTCTGTCTGCACTTTGCCCACTTTCCCAATCTAAGTCCTTCTGCAGAGTCAGATTTTCCTCAACATGACCTGCCCCTCCATCTATCTTTTTATCGTCTATAAACTTGGCAACACAGGCATCAATTCCATTATTCAAATCATTGACTTATACCGTGAAAGTTCTGGTCAGAACACCCAACACTGACCCCTGTGGAGCACCCCTAGTCATCAGTAGCCAAACAGAAATGCCCCCTTTACTCACACTCTTTGCCTCCTGCCAGTCAGCCAATTTTTAAAATCCATGCTATTACCTTTCCTGCAATGCCATGGACTCTTATCTTCTTAACCAGTCTCATGTGCAGCAGCCTCTCAAAGGCCTTCTGAACATCAAGTAAACAGCATTCACTGACTCTCCTTGTCTATCTTATAACCATATAACCACATAACAATTACAGCATGAAAACTGGCCATCTCGGCCCTTTTAGTCCGTGCCGAACTCTTACTCTCACCTAGTCCCACTGACCTGCACTCAGCCCACAACCCTCCATTCCTTTCCTGTCCATATAGCTATCCAATTTAACTTTAAATGGCAACATCAAACCTGCCTCAACCACTTCTGCTGGAAGCTCGTTCCACACAGCCACCACTCTGAGTAAAGAAGTTCCCCCTCATGTTACCCCTAAACTTTAGCCCTTTAACTCTCAACTCATGTCCTCTTGTTTGAATCTCCCCCATTCTCAATGGAAAAAGCCTATCCACGTCAACTCTATCAATCCCCCTCATAATTTTAAACACCTCTATCAAGTCCCCCTTCAACCTTCTACGCTACAAAGAATAAAGACCTAACTTGTTCAACCTTTCTCTGTAACTTAGGAGATGAAACCCAGGCAACAATTTAGTAAACTTCCTCTGTACTCTCTCAAATTTATTGACATCTTTCCTGTAATTTGGTGACCAGAACTGTACACAATACTCCAAATTTGGCCTTACCAATGCCTTATACAATTTCAACATTACATCCCCACTCCTATACTCAATGCTCTGATTAATAAAGACCAGCATACCAAAAGCCTTCTTCACCACCTTATCCACATGAGATTCTACATTCAGGGAACTATGCACCATTATTCCTAGATCCCTCTGTTCTACAGCATTCTTCAATGCCCTAACATTTACCATGTATGTCCTAATTTGATTAATCCTACCAAAATGTAGCACCTCACATTTTTCAGCATTAAACTCCATCTGCTATCTTTTGGTGATTCTTGAATGATCATTACTAATCACTTCACTACCATCTCATCAGCAACCTCTTCCAGTTGAATTATATACCTTCAGATATTTCAGTTTCCCAAGAACCCTCTCTCTAATAATAGCACTACATTCACTTCTGCCACCTAACACCCTCAAATTCCTGTCATATTTCTAGTGACTTCTACAACAAAGACTGACACAAAGTACTTACTAATTTCAACTGCCATTTCTTTATCCCCCACTACTTCCTCTCCAGAATAATTTTCCAATGGTCCAATATCCAATCTCACCTCTCTTTTTTTTATCTGAAGAAAAATGTTGGTATCTTCTTTGATATCATTGGCTAGCTTATCTGCCTATTTAAACTTCTCTCTCCTTATGGTTTTCAGTTGTCTTCTGTTGGTTTTTAAAAGCTTCCCAAACATCTAACTTCCCACTAATGTTTGCTATATTATATTCCCTCTCTTATGCTGTCTTTGGCTTCCCTTCTTAGCCACCATTGTATCATCCTTCCTTTAGTATACTTCTTCATCTTTGTGGTGTATCTATCCTGCCCCTTCTAAATTGTTCCCAGAAACTTCAGCCATTACAATTCTGCCATCATCCCTCCTAGTGTCCACTTCCAATCAAATTTAGCCAACTCCTCTCTAATGCATCTGCAATTCCCTTTACTTCACTGTAACACTGATACATCTGACTTTTGTTTCTCCTCTCAAACTCCAGGGTGAATATCTTATTATGATCTTTGCCTCTTAAGAGTTCCTTTACCTTAAGCACTCTAAGCAAATCTATCCCATTACGTAACACCTAATCTCCTATTGGGTCAATTGCAAGCTGCTCAAAAAAGCCATTTTGTAGGTATTCTGCAAATTCCATCTCTTGGGATCCAGCACCAAAATGATTTTCCCAATCTTTATGCATATATAAATTCCCCATGACTATTGTAACATTGCTCTTTTTACATCTTTTCTATCTCCTATTTTAATTTGTACCCCACATCCTGGCAACTCCCACTGGGGTCTTTTTACCCTTGTAGTTTCTACATCTTCTGACAATTATGTCACCCCTTTCTAAGAATTTAAATTCATTTTTTACCAATACAGCCATCCCATTCCTTTGCCAAGCTCCAATGTATTGATACGGATTTTTTTTAGATTATGAGGACACTCAGTCCTCATTTATTGTCATTTAGAAATACATGCATTAAAAAATGATACAATGTTCCTCCAGAATGGTATCACAAGAAACACAGGACAAACCAAGATTAAAACTGACAAAACCTCATAATTATAACATATAGTTACAACAGTGCAAAGCAATACCGTAATTTGATAAAGAGCAGACCATGGGTATGGTAAAAAAAATGTCTCAAAGTCCCAAGACACTCATCATCTCATGCAGACGGCAGAAGGGAGAAACTCTCCCTGCCATGAACCTCCAAGCGCTGTAAACCTGCCGATGCAGCACCATTGGAAGCACCTGACCACAGCGGTCTCTGAGTTCGTCTGAAAACTTAGAGCCTCCGACCAGTCCTTTGACACCGAGCACCAACCTCTGCCGAGCGCTTCGACTCCGCCCCGGCTGCTGAGCAACAAGCAAAGCTGAGGACTCGGGGCCTTCCCCTCTGGAGATTTTGAACCACACAGTAGCAGCAGCAGAGAAGCAGGCATTTCAGAATTTTCACCAGATGTTCCTTTGTACTCTCACATCCATCTCCATCAAATCAGGATTGTGCACGGCATCCTACCTGACAAATAACAGACATCACCACCGGAGTGGCCGCTGCGAGCTGCTTCGTGCCGCCATCTTCTCCTCTTCTCCGGAGGGTATTTATGCCAGAGCCATACTTGACATCGGCTTTCAGGTTACTCTGCTGTACCATTCATTTTACAACCGGTAATTGACGCATTTATGATTGATGCCACTCCGTACGATGGTTACTTGTCATTGAAGGTGGAGTTTTTGGAGGCAGATGTGGGAATAGCTGAAATCCTTGATACATTAGTGTTGGTTTGTCTGGACCCTGTCGAGAAGGATGAAGCTTCCATTCTTGTGAGGATGAGTACTGCTATTGTGAGGAGGCTAATGGGAGCCTGCAAGGAGAATGTTGGAGGGAGCTTTCTAAAAACATCGTCCATTCACCCTGTGTTCCGAGCTGCTTTTGAGAACGTGCGTGGCCATACTGGGCTGGGTGGTGAGCGAAATGAGGGACTGTGTGGTACACCTTAGGAATGTAGCTAGAGTGACGGGAAACTCTAAATTTCCCAGCATGCTTGATGCTGAGGCCATCTTGGTAAATGATCCTGAAGACCAAGAAGAGGAGTCATGTTTACCTGCTCGGGTACTGGTGAGGCCCGAACTGTAGAAGCCGTCGGTTGTACAGGTGAACAGGGTGACAGTGAGTGTCAGGAACACTTTGGAGCGGGAGGTCACCCTAAGGCGGGGGATGCCAATGGCACACTTCTTTCTGGTGATGGTAATGTCTAGTGCCCCTGTGAGACACCCCGGGGAGAAACTCTCTCCGAAAAAGGGAAGTTGACTGTGTGTCATTCAATTTTGGGGATTCCCTGGAGGTTGGAAGAAGAGGTTGATAGAGAAGTTGCTGAAGCTGGAAGATGTCTTTTCTACTTACGCATTTGATTTGGGTTGTTCCAAGAGCACTCGCCACACTATCTGAGTGACAGAGGACATCCCATTCAGAGAAAGGTCGCAATGACTAGCACCTACAGTGGTGAAGGATGTTTGGCGGCATTTGCAGAAGTTGAAGAAAGCTGGTATCATCACTGAATCCAGGATCCCCTATGTGTCTCCAATGGTAGTAGTCAGAAAGAAGAATGGGAAGGTACAGATATGTGTGGACTATAAGACTCTGAACAGGCATACAGTCCCCGACCAGTATACGGTCCTGAGAATCGAGGACACGCTGGCCTGCCTGAATGGTGCGAAGTAGTTCAGTATGCTGGACTTAAGGAGTGGGTGTTATCAGATCCCCATGAGTGAGGCTGACAAAGAGAAGGTGGCATTCATATGTCCACTGGGATTGTTCCAGTTCAAAAGGATGTCCCAGGGCATATCGTGAGACCCTGCGACCTTCCAGCGTGTCATGGAGAAAACAGTGGGGGATATGAACTTGCTTGAGGTATTGGTGTACCTGAATTATCTCATTGTGTTCGGGTACACATTGGAGGAACATGACACAAGGCTACTGATGGTGCCCGGCCGCCTGAAAGCTGAAGGGTTAGAACGTTCCCTGGACAAGTGCCAGTCCTGCAAGACGTCTGTCAATTACGTTGAGCACATAGTCTCACGGGATGGAGTAGGTACAGATCCATCCAAGACAGAGGCAGTGACCACATGGCCAAGGCCCCAGACTGTGAGCACCTTGTGCTCGTTCCTTGGATTCTGTGGGTATTACTGGAGGTTCATAAAGGACTACACTAAAGTGAGTGACCCTTTAAATCAGCTTCCGTGCGGCTACCCTCCCCGCACAGAAAAGGAGGAGGACAAAAGGAGAGGATGGTAAAGATTACCTTAGCCCTTCGGAGTCTTTTGGAGCGAGATGGGATACGAAATGTGAAAAGGCCTTTCACTTGTTGAAGGAACTGCTGACGAAAGTGCCTGTCCTGGCTTTTGTAGACCCCCAGTTGCTGTATGTATTGCATACAGATGCCAGCAACAAGGGCTTGGAGGGTGTTCTGTATCAAGATCAGGGCACAGGGTTTAGACCTGTCGCATTTGTCAGCTGGAGTCTGTCACCCTCTGAGTGAAACTACCCCACGCACAAATTCAAGTTCCTGGCATTGAAATGGGCTGTAGTGGATAAGATAAGGGACTATCTATATGGTGCCAAGCTCGAGTTGAGGACGGACAACAACCCATTAACTTAAATCCTGACCTCGGTGAAATTGGATGTCACAGGCTATCGGAGGTTGGTGGCAATGTCTGTCTATGACTTCAGCCTGAAGTACCGGCTGGGGAGTCGGAACATTGATGCTGATGAGTTGTCCTGACATGCACATGAAGGGCTGGATAGGGATTGAGAGTGACGGAGTGCTCCTGCCCCTGGAGTCAAAACCATGTGCCAATTTTCCATCACAGGGGAGGCAGAGGAAAGGCAAGGGCAGAATTGAGTGCTGGATCATTTGGAAGCTTCTGATGGCACCACTCCACAGACTTACTGCAACCTGATGGCTCTGAAGACAAAGCAGTTGCCAGAACTGAGCCCTGGGGAAGTGGTGGCTGCTCAGCGAGACGACCCATGTATTGTTACTGTTTGGTCAGCAGTTGTGAAAGGGGACCCGGCCCAAGCAGACAAGATGAAACACTCTGTGGTGTCTCTACTACTGAGAGAATGACCCAGATTGGAGTTGAGGAACCAGATCCTATATCGGGTCACGTCACCTCCAGACCGGCCTCGACATTCCCAGCTGGTTCTCCTGAGAAGTATCGGAGGATGGTGTTGAATTCTTCTCTATTTCCTGAAGAGACTGAGGTCCTTTAACATCTGCTGGACGATGCTGAGGATGTTCTACGACTCTGTGGTGGCCAGTGCTATCATGTTTGCTGTTGTGTGCTGGGGCAGCAGGCTGAGGGTAGCAGACACCAACAGAATCAACATTTGTAAGGCCAGTGATGTTGTGGGGATGGAACTGAACTGTCTGACGGTGGCGTCTGAAAAGAGGATGCTGTCCAAGTTGCATGCCATCTTGGTCAATGTCTCCCATCCACTACATAATGTACTGGTTGGGCACAGGAGTACATTCAGCCAGAGACTCATTCCACCAAGATGCAGCACAGAGTGTCATTGGAAATCATTCCTGCCTGTGGCCATCAAACTTTACAACTCCTCCCTTGAGGGTCAGACACCCTGAGCCAATAGGCTGGTCCTGGACTTATTTCATAATTTACTGGCATAATTTACATATTACTATTTGACTATTTATGGTTCTATTACTATTTATTATTTATGGTGCAACTGTAACAAAAACCAATTTCCCCCGGGATCAATAAAGTATGACTATGACTATGACTATGACTAATTCACTTCATGATGACTCTAGCCATATGGGGATTGACAAGACCTATGGATTGCTCAGAGATCGGTTCTACTGGCCTCAAATGAAGCCAGAGGTCAAAGAGTACTGCAAGTCATGCATTCAATCTATACAGAGGAAGACGCTGCCTATAAGGGTCGCTCTATTGTCCCACTTGCAGTGTGTGGGGCCTCTTGACCTGGTGTGTATGGATTTCCTGTTAATAGAGCCAGATGCCAGCAAATTGCGAATGTCTTGGTCATGATGGATCACTACATCAGATATGCGCGAGCCTTCCCTATCAAGGTTCAGAGGGCGTCCACTGTGGCCAAAGTGTTATGGCCTCCCTAGGCGGATACATAGTGAACAGGGATGGGATTTCAAGAGTAGGCTCATACATGAGTTACTGTGCATGTTTGGAGTCGAGAAGTCAAGGACTACGCCTTATCACCCGCAGGGTGATCCCCAGCCCAAGAGGCTCAATTGGACCTTGCTAGACTTGCTCGGAACTTTGGTGATCAGCAAAAAGAACAAGTGGAGTCAACATATTGGACATTTGGTCCACTGCTACAACTGTACATGAAATGAAGCTACCAGATACTTGCCATAGTACCTGATATTTGGGCGCAAGGCGAATTTGTCTATTGATCTCTGTTTTGAGACTGGCGAGCAAGATCTACCACTGAAAACTCATCTGAAGAATGTGTCAGATATGAGAAGGGAGCTGAAAAAGGCTTATGAATTAGCTGAGGTCTCGGCTACCATAAGGTATCAAGGAACTAAGAGGAGGTATGATCAAAAGGTTAGGTTCTCCCAACTCATGCCGGGAGACCAAGTCTTCATAAGGAATTTGGAGCTACCTGGGAAGCATATGTTGGCTGACCAGCGGGCGGCTACGCCTTATGAACTGGAGAGTCAGATGCGAAACGTACTAGTTTTCTGGGTGAAACCAGAGGATGGGAATGGGTCTGTCAAAGTTTTCTGTCGGAACCAACTTCTACCTCTGGGACAAGAGGTACGTGTTGATCCAGAGCCTGACCTGGACACAACACCTAGTAAAAGGACTCTGCAGTGATGTGGGGAGTCTGAAGGACCAGCAGCAGGAAGGATTAGATTTGCAGCCACCTCTGAATGGGATACAGACTCGGGGGATGAAGAAATGGACGTATGGTATATGCTGCCTTTTTCTAACTCCGCATTAATTGAGGAAGAGATTTCCAACCCTTCTCAAGCTGAGGCAGGTGAAATGGGGGTGGGGGCTATCTGTGGACAGGTAGGCTTGCAGCTGGACCATGAAGGCGGGCTGGGCTCTAAAGTAACTGGGAATGAAGCTAAGTTCAGCCAAGTGGCAGAAGGATTTGAGTTGCTAGAAGGCATGAGTAGTTGACAGAGGGAGGCCTTGCAATGTAGATCAGAAGTATCTTAAGGAGTGTCTGAAACAGAAGAAGTAGATGATGGGATAAGGAGGTCTCAAAGAGTCAGGAGTCCCCCAGACAGGTCTGCCTATGTAGCACCAGGGAAACAGTGTTGCAACTACCCCCCTAGTGAGATATGTCACTACCATTTACAAATGGATTGGAGGTTCTGACATTGTGAAATTCCTTTGAAAATGGTGTTATTTATCTCAGGATAACAAATTATTTCAAAGTCATGAGGACATGACTATTTGTGGTGGAGGGAGAGTGTAATGCCCTGTTTCACAACTTTACTGTTATGCTGTAGTTATTTCACTTAGCAATTCAGTAAGAGCAGTCTGTTCTGCTGTCAGCCTGTTTGGGTTATTGTTGAAGATAAGGGATGATGTGGAATGTGTGCCATCCAATTAGGATGCCGGAACTGGAGGGAGGTTTTTTTTGTGAGGGACACTAAGGCTGGTCTTGTGGCTTTTGTTCGGCGAGAGATGAAGAGGGAAGATGCTAGGGAGAACCGGTCGAGGGATATGACCCGATGGGAGACCTATTTGTTTGAGATAGATTGCGAGCGATGTTTGGAAGGTGGTGTGTTCTTTCACAGATAGTGAGGGCCCAGCGTGTGACTGACTGAGAAGTTCAAGGTGAGCTCCAACTTGTGCATATTTGACTGTTTAATTAAAATGGGCCCTTTTCTTTTGGTTTGTCTTTACTAGCCCTTAAGTTAAGATTCATAATTATAATTCCTTTAATTGTATGCAGTGTACTGCCTGTTACTTTGTGATATTAATTTGTAACGGGGTAGCAAATGATACAGCATCCACAAACCAGGGTTTGGGATGGGAGAGCCGTCTCAATCTCATAGGTTTGGCGGGACTGGGAAGTGTCTTCCCTAGACTTACGCAGCCAAGGAAACCAGGGGGTTTCACATGTCATAACTTTCCCAGAAGAGATCCCAATGATCCAGAAATTCTGAATTCCTGCTCCCTGCATCTGCCAAACTATCCTATCCTTACCCTCACTGACGCATGGCTCCAGCAGCAATACAGTGATTGCTACCCTGGAGGTCCTGCTTTTTAGCTTTCAACCTAACACCCTATACTTACACTTCAGGACCTCCTCCTTTGTTGCAAGAGATGGAATTTCAGATGACTTCCAGCTGCTCATTCTGCTCCTTTAGAATGCTGTGGACTCTATCCAAGACATTGTTGATCCTGGCAACTAGGAGGCAATATATTGTCCCTGTGTCTCCTTCACATCCACAGAACCCCTTCTCAGCCTCTCTAACTATGGAATCCCTATCAGTATTGCATGCCTCTTCTCCTCCCTTCCCTCCTGAGCCACAGAATCAGACCCAGTGCCAGAAGCATGAGCACTGTGCCTTTCCACAGCTTGGGTCTCCCCCCACAACTTCATCTATAGTGGTTTACCTTTTGTTGAGGAGAACGGTCACAGGGGTACTCTGCAGTGGCTGCCTTTCCTCTTTCTCACTTCTGACGGTAACCCAGTTACCTGTGTCCGGTACCTTGGGTGTAACGTTCTCCCTGTATATCCTGTTGATCAACTCCTCAGCCTCCTGAGCAATCTGGAATTCATCCATTTCTAGTTCCAATTCCTTAACACGGTGTGAAGGTTTCTGCAGCTGGATGCATTTCTTGCAGATGTAATTGTCAGGGACATTGGAGGACTCCCTACCTTCCCACATCCTGTAAGAGGAGCATTCCACTATCGTACCTGGCATCCCCACTGCTCTAACTGTGCAATAGGAAAGAAATAAAGTAAAAGAAAATGAAAAATTCTACCTACATCCGTCGTCTCTCCTTGCCGAAGTATCTATGAGCCAAAGCCTGTGCAGCCCACTCTAACACTGACCCACTCACACAACGTCTGCTCCACTTAAACCTAACATTTTATTGGCTCTGGCCAAGTGCCTAACTATGCACAATCTAACATCACCTTGGGAACTGTGGTGCCCAGAACATCCTGACAGCCCCTAGCTCACTTATTTTGAACTCTCTGGCTACACAATCCCATGTCTCCTTAGGAACTGGGCTGTGCAGACTGTCCCAACTGCCCCCACTCGTTTCTTTTGAAATCTTCTACAATTCAACATCTCCTTGGGAACTGTGCCACACAGAATATTGTATCTGATCATGTCTTTCCATAAAACATACACAATTAAATATTTAACATTCATCTTATTATAAAGGAGAAATCTGAAGGCACTTCATGCAAAGTCTCAGAAACTACAAGAAGCTAAATAATTAATTAATATAATGCTGAAGAGTGGAATAGTGGACAATACATTTGTCCATCTTTTTATTCAAATGCAATGAAAATGTTCTTAGCAATTTGTGTTTAACCATGTTCAAGAATGGATCATTATAGTTGTTCAGGGAAGAGAATAGGAAACAAAGTTCCACAGATTAAAACATTGGTGTAAAATTCTTTTCTGAGCGTTCTTTAAGGATATCTGTGCACCACACACACCATGTTATTTTAGTGCTGGTTTTATCATGGAACAAACTTTTCTCAGTGCTGATGAAAATGTCAAGCTCACAGAAATGAGAGATACTCATCTGTAAATACAATTTTTCCTCAACTATTGGGCTCCACAATCTTCCTACAAGGTAAGTTGTAAGTTGCCAGGCCCAGTTTGGCAAGCAAGGATGGAGGAAAATGATACACTGGCACCTGTGTACAGTTCAGTTTGAGATTCATGCTCACTTTCATAAGGCCGTAAGACCATAAGACTTAGGAGCGGAAGCAGGCCATTTGGCCCATCGAGTCTGCTCCGCCATTCAATCATGGGCTGATCCACTTCATCCAGTCATCCCCACTCCCCTGCTTTCACCCATACCCTTTGATGCCCTGGCTAATCAAGAACCTATCTATCTCTGCCTTAAATACTCCCAATGACTTGGCCTCCACAGCCGCTTGTGACAACAAATTTCACAGATTTACCACCCTCTGACTAAAGTAATTTCACTGTATCTCAGTTCTAAAAGGATGTCCTTCAATCCTGAAGTCGTGCCCTCTTGTCCTAGAATCCCCTACCATAGGAAATAACTTTGCCATATGTAATCTGTTCAGGCATTTTAACATTTGGAATGTTTCTATGAGATCCTCCCTCATTCTTCTGCGCTCCAGGGAATTCAGCCCAAGAGCTGCCAGATGTTCTTCATACAGTAACCCTTTCATTCCTGGAATCATTCTTGTGAATCTTCTCTGAACCCTCTCCAATGTTAGAATATCATTTCTAAAATAAGGAGTCCAAAACTGCACACAATACTCCAAATATGGTCTCACAAGTGCTTTATAGAGCCTCAACATCACATCCCGGCTTTTATATTCTATACCCCTAGAAATGAGTGCCAACATTGCATTCGCCTTCTTCATAACTGACTCAACCTACAGGTTAACCTTTAGGGTATCTTGCACAAGGACCCCCAAGTCTCTTTGCATCTCTGCAGTTTGAATTCTCTCCCCATCTAAATAATAGTCTGCCTGTTTATTTCTTCCACCAAAATGCATGACCATACACTTGCCAACATTGTATTTCATTTGCCACTTCTTTGCCCATTCCCCTAAACTAATTAAGTCTCTCTGCAGGCTCTCTGTTTCCTCAACACTACCCGCTCTTCCACCTATCTTTGTATCATCAGCAAATTTAACCACAAATCCCTTAATACCGTAGTCCAAATCACTGACATACATCGTAAAAAGTAACAGTCCCAATACCGACCCCTGTGGAACTCCACTGGTAACTGGCAGCCAGCCAGAATAGGATCATATTTTGTCTTTTGTTGTCCTATTCTTGAGCCTTGTTTCTTGGAATGTTAGGGATATGGACTGTATCTTATTGGCTTCAGAGGCTGATGATCCTGTTTGAAACAACTTTCAGTTGTTTAAATTGTTTAAGTTCTGAAGATCATTGACATCAATGAGGAGTGCAGGGCGAAAGGTTAGGTGAAGGGAAAAGTTAGTTCCTTTTTAAAATTATTTTACTTTGTATTACTGTTTATTAACATTTTTAGAATGTTATAATTTACATTTTTACTTAGTTTAAATAATAACTTTAATTTTTGAGACTATTTATTTCAGTTGTAGTCATTTTAAAATTTCTGTTAAAAATTTCATTTTTAAACTTTTAAATTTCTGTCTTAATGTCATAGAGACAAGGAGTCATAGAGAATGAAGATAGGCTATACAGCCCATCTGTTCAGCCCAACCTGTGGAGACCCATCTGTGGCTAATCCCATTTCACTCAGCACTTCAGGAATCAGAATTCAGAATGGTTCATGAACTCATGAAAACTATCTCACTATTCCTCTTTTGCACTAATTATTTATTTATGATTGTAACTTACAGCCATTTTTATTTCTTGCATTGTACTGCAGCCATAAAAGAACAAATCTCCTGACATTTGCCTCATGATAGGAAGAATGTGGAAGTTTTTAGGGAAAGTGCAGAGGAGATTTACAAAGATGCTGCTTGGACAACAGAACTTGTCTTATGAGGAAAGGTTGAGTGTGCTAGGGTTTTTGTTTTTGGAGTAAAGGAGGATGAGAGAATACTTGACAGAGGTGTATAAGATGATATGAGGCATAGATAAGGTGGACAGCCAGTGCCTTCTTCCCAAGGCAGAAATAGCTTATACAAAAGGCATAATTTTAAGATGATTGGAGGAAAGTATAGTGGGGACAACAGAGTTAGATTTTCTTTTCCACAGAGAGTGGCGGGTGCATAATGCATGCTGCCAAGTAGGGTAGTATTTTAGGGATTTTAAGAGACTCTTAGATAAACACATGGATGTCAGAAAAATGGAGATCTATGCGGGAGGGAAGCCTTAGATTGATCTTGGAGATTAGCACAACGTTGTGTGCCTGTACTGTGATGTAATATTCTATGTTCTATATGTCACTGATAATAAACCTAATGTGATTCTGATCTGCCAGCACTTGGCCCATGACTTCCTATGCCTGCCACTACAAGCGTTCACCTCTGCTAACAATAAAACATGGTTTTGACAGCCAGCAAAATGTCTCGTCCAGCTTTAGCTATTGTCAAAAGCTGCCAGAGTGTGGCAAGGCTTCCTTACTGTGATTCCTGAGGACTTACTTTTGTTGTTAGACTCCAGAATAGGGAGGGCCTGAAATTCCAGTTTAGTGTGGGTGTGGAAGGACTGCGTGTAGGAGTGCGGGTTGAGCCAGCGGGATTTATCCCTGACAGGAATGTGCGTTGATGGCCCAAGTAGGGAGGGAGAGATACTGAAGTGGCTGAACAGTTCATTGGTCTTTAATAAGAACTGTGCAGAATTAAAGGAAAAACAACGAATGCTAGGCCAACAGGGTCATGACCTAAAACTTTTAAACTGAAATCTAGTGCCGGCACTGCAGCTTGGAAGCAGTAATGTAACATCAAGTAAATACCGCTCCTTTACGGCGTCAATCTAAGCGGTAGTCTTCTTTCTCGAACAAGGACAAAGGTAAGCAGGGAGCATTGATGTCTCACAACATAACAAGACTGAAATGAGAGGATGACCTACCTGGGGGAAGTCTCAGTGACCAGATCTCTGGCTCTGAGTCTTATGCCGCGGCTCAGAAGGGAAAGTGGCAGAAGAGGACTGCTGTGGTTATAGAGGATTCCGCAGTCAGAGGAGTAGACACAAGATTATGTAGATGAGATAGAGAGACACCTGAATGGTATGTTGCTTCCCAGGTGCCAGGGTCAGGACGTGTCTGATCAGGTCCAAGACATCCAAAAGGGGGGAGGGGGAGCAGCAGATGTCTCGGTTCATACAGTATTGGTACCAGTGACTTGGGCTGGAAAATAGAGAGGTCCTGTGAAGAGAATTTGGGAAGCCAGCTAGAAAGCTGAAAGTAGGACCTCCAGGGAAACTGTCTGCCTGTGCCACCACCAGTGAGGGTAAGAACTGGATGACTTGGCAGATAAATGCATGGCTGAGAAATTGGCGCACGGGGAAGGGTTTCAGAGTTCTAGATTATTAGGCTTGCATCTGGGGATGGTACAACCTGTTCCAGAGGGACGTGTCACACCTGAACCAAAAGGAGACCAGTGTCCTGTGGGTCAGTTTACTAGAGCTGTTGGGGAGAGTTTCAACTAATTTGGCAGGGCGATGGAATCCAGAGTGATAAGGCTGAGGGTAGGGCTGTTGGTTTACAAGCAGAGACAGTATTTAGTGAGACTGTAAGGAAGGATAGGCAGATGACTGGGCAAAAACTGCATTCAGTGAGATTAGTTGCAGGATAAAAGGGATGCAGATAGGGGACTGAAAGTGTTATATTTGAATGCACAGTACATGGAATAAGGTAGATGATCTTGTACTGCAGTTAGAGATTTGCAGGTATGACATTGTGGGCATCACTGAGTTGTTTCTGAAAGAAGATCATAGTTGGGAACTTAACATCCAAGGGTACACATCGTATTGTAAGGACCGGCAGAAAAGCAAAGGGGGTGCTGTGGGTTTGTTGGTAAAAAATAAAATCTCATCCTAAGAATGAGGTGACTTAGGATCAGAAGATGTTGAATCCTTGTGGGTAGAGTTAAGAAACTGCAAAGGTAAAAAGACACGGATGTGAGCTATATACAGGCCTCTGAACGATAGCCAGGATGTGAGCTAGAAATTACAATGGGAGATAGAAAATGAATGTCAAAAGGGCAATGTTGCGATAGGCATGGGGGATTTCAATATGCATGTAGATTTGGAAAATTAGGTTGATACTGGATCCCGAGAGAGAATAGGTAGAATGCCTACAAGATGGCTTATTAGAGAAACTTGCAGTTGAGCCCACTAGGGGAGCAGTAATTCTGGATTGACGGTTGTGGAATGACCAGGACTTAAATAGTGAGCTTATGGTAACAGTGATCGTGATATGATAGAATTCACCCTGCAGTTTGAGAAGGAGAAGGAGAATTCACCCTGCAGTATTACAATGGAGTAAAGGGAATTACAGAGACATGAGAGGGAAGCTGGCCAAAGTTGATTGGAAGGGACACTAGGAGATATGATGGCAGAGCAGCAACAGCTGGAGTTTCTAGGAGCAATTCAGAAGGTGCAGGATAGATACATTCCAAAAAAGAAGAGGTATTCTAAAAGCAAGATGATGTAACCATGGCTGAAAAGGGAAGTCAAAGCCAACATAAAAGCAAAAGAGAGTGCATATAATAGATCAAAATTAGTGGGAAGTTAGAGGATTGGGAACCTTGAAAAAACAACAGGAGGCAACTAAAAAAAGCTATGGGGGGAGATGATATATGAAGAGAAACTAACAATATCAAAGTGTTTGCCAAAAGTTTTTTCAGACATATAAAGAGTAAAAGAGAGGTGAGGGTGGATATTAAACTGCTGTAAAATGATGCTGGAGAGGTAATAATAGGGGAAAAGGAAATAGTGGATGCACTGAATAAGTACTTTGCATCAGTTTTCACTGTGGAAGACGTGAGCAGTATACCAGAAGCTTAGGAGTGTCAAGAACAGAAATGAGTGCATTTGCCATTACTAGGGAGAAGGTGCTTGGGAAACAGAAAGGTCTTGAGGTAGATAAGTCACCTGGACCAGATAGACTTCACCCCAGGATTTTGAAAGAGATAGCTGAAGAGATTGTGCAGGCATGAATAATGATCTATCAAAAATCTCTCGTTCCACCCATCTCAACTACAAGTGTGCAGACCTTTACTGTGTAGTCCCTCACTGTCCCCATCCCCAGGCACAAGTCTAGGAGTTGATGGGAAACCTCCTGACCCCATACTGGAAAGTCAAAAATTCTCTTGAACTCAACTACAAACTGCTGGAATGAGTGGGCTTCTACTGAACCTTGTTTCCACAGAGTTTTGAACAAGCTGAGTGGGATCTACCTAAGAGAATCACTATGTAAGTCAGTTTATGCACATCATCATCAAATCGACCTGGCTGGGCTTGGAAAGTCAGCTCACAATGGGTAACAAAATGCCTGCAGTCATGAGGGTCACTGGAGCATGTACGGATCGAGTGCATAGGGAGAGACACTGAAGTGGAGCAACAGTTTACCGATCCCGTTCGGCACAGTCTGTGGTTGTGACAGTTTCAGTGTGGTGCAGCCACATGTTTGGCAGCCATTGAGTCATGGAGTCAAGCAGCAGAGAAACAAGGCCCCCAGTCACACCAAACTCCACATCAACCTATTTACACTTACCTTACATTAATCTCATATTTTATTTTCTCCATATTTCCATACCAACATAATTCAAAAACCCTCCCTCTCCAGATATTCACTTTACTTGGGGGGGGGGGCAGGTGGAGGTGCAGAGGGAAAATACCCACCTTCCATTGGACAGAAAATACAAAACGTTTAAAGCACATACCATTAGTCTCAAGGACTGTTTCTAACCCACTGTTGCACTATCGAACAATAAAAGTCAATTCTTAAACTCATAATCTACTTGTTATGTCTCTTGTACTCTATGGTCTTCCTGTAGTGTAGTTTCACTGTAATTGTAACACTGTATTCTGCAATCTGTTATTGCTTTTCCCCTTGTACTAACTCAATGTATTTATGATCTGAAATGATCTGAATGCATGGCATGCAAAACTAAGTTTTTCAGAGTATCTCAGTTCATTGTATTTAATACAATAATAAATCAATTACAAACACTTCCAACAGATTCTACAATATATCTGTACACTCAGGAAAATTTATAATGGCCTATTAACCAACCAACCAACATACCTTTTGGATGTGAAAGGAATCTGGAGTACCCACGGAAACCCATTTGGTGACAGGGAAAAGGTGTTTAGGCATGGGCAAATGCCCAGCTAGATTGGTACAGTTTTGAAGAGCATTTATAAAAATAGTAACCCACTTCACCTGAGTAACCTGACCTTTCTCTTACTGCTACTTGGTCATAATAGAAACCATTCAAATCTCTCATTGAGATTTTGTATCCTAGGAGATCAGGAGATGTATAGACTACACTCAATAGTATGAATACTTTTGATGGTGGCATCTTCAAAATTCACAACTATGAATGTGCCTTGGGGTTAAGACAGGATGTGAAGAGTACCAACCTGATGTGGAAATTACAAAGCCGAGGAATGCAAGAGGCTACCGAGAGGGTTGGACTCAGCTAGGTCCATCATGGGCTCAGCTCTCCCTGTCACTGAGGATATCTACAAGAGACAATATCTCAGGAAGGCAACATCCATCATCAGGGACACTAACCATCCAGACCATGCCCTCTTCTCAAAGCTGCCAATAGATTGGAGGTACAAGAGCCTAAAGACCTAAACCTCATGGTTAAACAGCATCTTCTCCACTGTCATTAGTCATAGTCGTAGTCTTACTTTATTGATCCTGGGGGAAATTGGTTCTTAAAGCAACCTGAAAAATCCTAACACTATCTCAGAGTATATTTTTCTTTCTCTTTCACAACTTGCACTGGTGTTGATATGTATCACGGGTATTCCCTAACCGGAAACCTTGGATGAATTATGAGGTCAAGCCCCTTTTAAAGGCTAGAGCTGCGGCTTTTAGGTCCGGGGATACCAGTCGCGACACGGAATCCAGGCGTGAACTCCGGAAAGCCATTAAGGCTGCCAAGAGGCAATATCAAGCCAAGTTGGAAGCCCAGGCTAACCAAAGGGATGCCAGTAGACTATGGCAGGGTCTAACTGAGATCACTGGGCGCAAAGGAAAGGTTGGGAATATCAATAACTGTGGCGCTTCTCTTCCTGACGAACTTAATGTATTCTACGCATCCTGCTCCCTTCGGATGAACTGGACCTGGTGGCATCGAGATTCATCATCACCGAGGAGGACTTTAGAAGGGCCTTCCTGAAGATAAATCCAAGGAAGGCGACGAGCCCAGATGGCGTCCCGGGACAGGTTCTCCGGGCCTGTGCAAGCCAGCTAGCTGGAGTGTTTGCTGACATCTTCAACTGCTCCTTGCTTCAGTCTAAGATCCCCTCGTGTTTTAAGAAGGCAACGATAATCCCAGTGCTGAAGAAGAGCAAGGTGGCATGCCTGAATGACTACCGACCTGTGGCTCTGACATCAATTGCTATGAAGTGCTTCGAGAGATTGGTTATGGCACACATCAATCACAGCCTACCGGTGAACCTCTACACTTTGTAATTCGCCTACCGGAGCAACAGGTCAACGTCAGATGCCATCTCTCTGGCCCTACATTCCTCCTTAGAACACCTGGAGAATAAAGACGCATACGTAAGGCTCCTTTTCATTGACTACAGCTCTGCCTTTAATACCATCATTCCAGATAAACTGATTCCTAATCTCTGGAACTTGGCCCTTAGCACTCAGATCAGCAGCTGGATCTTCAACTTCCTCACAGACAGGACCCAGGCTGTAAAAATAGGGGACAAGCTCTCCTCTACAATCACTCTGAGCACCGGTGCCCCGCAAGACTGTGTACTCAGCCCCCTGCTGTACTCACTGTACACCCATGATTGTGTAGCCAAGTTTCCATCAAACTCAATATATAAGTTTGCTGATGACACAACAATTGTAGGCTGTACCTCGGGTAATGATGAGTTTGAGTACAGAGAGGAAATTAAGAACCTGGTGGCATGGTGCAAAGACAATAACCTATCCCTCAATGTCAGCAAGATGAAGGAATTGGTTGTTGACTTCAGAAGGAGTAGTGGACCGCACGACCCAATTTACCTTGGTGGTGCACAAGTGGAACAGGTCAAAAGCTTTAAGTTTCTCGGGGTCAATATCACAAATGACCTGACTTGGTCCAACCAAGCAGAACCCACTGCCAAGAAGGCCCACCAGCGCCTTTACTTCCTGAGAAAACTAAAGAAATTTGGCCTGTCCCCTAAAACCCTCACTAATTTTTATAGATGCACCGTAGAAAACATTCTTCTAAGGTGCATCACAACCTGGTATGGAAGTTGTCCTGTTCAAGACTGAAAGAAGCTGCAGAAGATTGTGAACACGGCACAGCATATCACACAAACCAATCTTCCGTCCGTGGACTCACTTTACACCGCACACTGTCAGAGCAGTGCTGCCAGGATAATCAAGGACACGACCCACCCAGCCAACACACTTTTCATCCCTCTTCCCTCCGGGAGAAGGCTCAGGAGCTTGAAGACTCATACGGCCAGATTTGAAAACTGCTTCTTTCCAACTGTGATAAGACTGCTGAACGGATCCTGACCCAGATCTGGGCCGTACCCTCCAAATATCCGGACCTGCCTCTCGCTTTTTTTGCACTAGCTTACTTTCCATTTTTCTGTTTTCTATTTACGATTTATAATTTGAATTTTTAATATTTACTAATTTTTACTATTTTTAATATTTAATATTGGTAATCCAGGGAGTGGGAAGTGCAGAATCAAATATCGCTGTGATGATTGGACGTTCTAATACCAATTGTTTGGCGACAATAAAGTATAAAGTATAAGTATCTGTTTTGTCATGTAAGCTATGTATAATTTAAGTCAATGTTAACTATGATTGTCCTTTTTGTAATGTACTATGTTGCTGCTGCAAAAAGTTAATTTTCATGGCTTTTACAACTCTGTGCATGTAAACCTACACTAATAAATTTGAAATTCAACCTACAACAACATAAGTAAAGAGGTTGTTAGCATTTGTAGGTTGATTTCATTCTTTTGGCATTTGTTATAATCACATTTCATAGGCACTTCCCATTTGTTTTTGGATTTCAGTAAAATATAGTGTCAGGCAGACGCTGAGGCATTGTTTTCTGATTCTAAAACCACCTTTACATGTTAATTGTTGCCAGACATGGATGGATGCGCAAGCATTCTGCATGTTATTGAGCATAACCGGGACAAGAAGCAGAGGCCAAACAAAGCAGAACAAGCTGCTGAAAGAGTGGGGAGCCAGGAGAAGAGGGCTAATAAAAGAAAGCATATTTGCTGAGGATATTCAGGAAGTAATCTTCCTATTTGAACCTCAACTGAGAAAAACTGCCTACTGTTGGAGCCACCAGTCCAATCTTGGGAAAGGAGTGTATCACCAGTCCTTGCAAACATGACCATGACTATGAATTTGTCAGCATGTAGCTCCTTCCAAACAAGTCTTGAGTTGCCTGGGTTAAGGGACAGCCAGATGATCTAATTCTTCTCCCCTGCAGGAGGCTGCTCAGTCAGTATACCAAGCCATGCTGCTGAAGCAAATTTCTAGAGATTTACCCAGAAATAACATGTTTAATTTACTATTTATTTTATTTAATTTATTGCCCCTATCATTTTGGATCTCCCCCTCCCCCTCCAACTTCCAAATCCCTTACTCACTCTTCCTTCAGTTAGTCCTGATGAAGGGTCTCGGCCTGAAACGTCGACTGCACCTCTTCCTAGAGATGCTGCCTGGCCTGCTGCGTTCACCAGCAACTTTGATGGATGTTTAATTTACTATCAAGACGAGACAAAATGGAGGGACAAGAGCAGGAGGTGGTGTTGGGAGCGTAAGGAAGAAAGACAGAAGAAGAGGAAACATAAGAAGGAAGAGAAGGTGGCAGGTGAGGAGGGAAGCTGCTATTAGCATTCTACATTTCCAGTTGCATGTAAAGAACTGACTCAAGTCTAATTCCAATAATGCGAAGCTAATTTCCTCATACTTCAACACTCCCGCATAACTTTGCATTACTTTTATCATTGTCATGGTTATCTTGGTCATATTGTGAAAAAAAAGTAATAAAGTGCATTCCAGGTGAAATTTATCAGTTAAATAATTCAACATTGTATACAAACTGAAACTGCCTGCAGTGAGTGACTTTCCTGGTGTCTATTTCAGTCCAACTGTTGCTCTCAGGGGAGGAGATTGTACTTGCCTTGGTATTGCAGACTGAGCAGCTTTCCAGCAATCCTGGAAATCAATTGGAAGGCAAGTGACTGACTGAGGTAACACTCTTCAATCCATTGTAATCTATTATCATGATAATAGCAGTTAGATATTGCAGCAGAAGTATGAACTCATGAGATTTCATAGGCTCAGGGCTCAGCCATGCATTGAGCCATGATTCTGACTACGGTCCTTTCAAAAATGGCCCACATTATCTCTTCTGTGTAGCTTATAATTTGAAGATGCACATCTCCCATTCCACTTACATTGCACTGCTGTTTATGAATGCCTTGCCTTTGATCCTTTTACTAATCTTACAAAAATCTGAATGTCTTCATTCCAGATATTTTATTGGTCCCACATCTTCCATCCGATCCTTAGCAGATGGAGCTTCCAGATAAATCCTAAACTCTGGAATTCCCTCTTTGAGACTCTCTGCTTCTTTCATCTTTTTTTATGATCATCCTTAATATATACTTCTTTAACCAAGTTTTTCCTTAGCAATTCTAGCATCTCCTTTTTTGTCATGGTCTGATTCAGCTTCTGTGAAGTATTATGTCTATTTTCTTCCTATAGAGTGGATAACTGAATGCAAGTTTTTGCTTTGGGTTGTTCCTTTGTCCTAGTCCTTATTTTGCATTTTGTTACTAATACATCTCTCACTGAGGACATACCTGCAGCTCTATGAATCATAAACTAATGAACTACCATATATGGCCCTTAAGCATGGGTAAACTCATGGCTAAAATTTCTGGCCCTTTTCCCAAGTCCAGTAATATCTAAAAAATCCATGTCAACTTTGAACCTAGTTAGTGACAGAGAATCCACAGCCTTTTAGGGTAAGGCTAATTGGTCACAGTTCTAAGAAAGAAGACATTTCTTTTCATTCGTCAGTGGACAATCCTTTACTCTGACCCTTTGTTGCCAGTTCAAAACACTTCAAGCAGGGTAAACAACCTCCCAGCTTTACCCTGTCAACACCTTAAAGAATCTTACATGTTTTATTGACTTCTGGTAGTTGAAAGTAAGTTTATTATCAAAGTACATATATGTCACCATATACAACCTTGAAATTCATTTTCCTGTGGGCATAGTCAGTAAATCCAAGAAACATAATTGAATCAATGAAAGATAGCACCCAACAGGACAGACAAACAACCAAAATGCAAAAGACTGCAAACTGTGTTAATGCAAAAGAGAATAATAATAATAAATAACCAATAAATATCGAGAACTTGAGAAGAAGAGATCTTGAATGTGAGTCCATAGTTTGTGGGAACAGTTCAGTGATGGGGCGAGTGGAGTTATGTGAAGCTATCCCCACAGATTCAGGAGCCTGATGGTTGAGATATAATAACTGTTCCCGACCTAGTGCTATGACTCCTAAGGCTCCTTTACCTTCTTTCTGATAGCAACAGTGAGAAGATAGCATGTCCTGCACTTATGAGCTGGACCCAGAACAGGTCACTGGAAGGATAACACCAAGGAATTTAAAGTTGCTGACTGTCTCCACCTCTGATCTCCTGATGAGGACTGGCTCATGGACCACTGACTTCCTTCTCCTAAAGTCAATAATCAGCACTTTAGTCTTGCTGACATTGAGTGGGATGCTGTTGTTGTGGCACTACTTAGCCAGATTTTCAATTTTCTTCCTATAATGCTGATTTGTCACCATCTTTGATTTGGCCTATAACAGTGGTCTCATCAGCAAACTTAAATATGACATTGGATCTGTACTTGAGCACACAGTCGTAAGTGTAGAGTGAGTAGAGTGGGGGGGTAAGCACACAGCCTTATGGTACACCTGTGCTGATGGAGATCATGGAGAAGATGTTGTTGGCAATCCATACTGACTTGCGTCTGCAACTGAGGAAACTGAGGATCCAATTGCACAAGGAGGAATTGAACCCAAGGTCTGGTACAACTCATACTTTGCAGGCGATTGAGTCTGGCGTCTGTTTGCTGATAGCCAACCTGCAGTGATGTCTTCTTGGAGTGTTACTGAAGCGCTGGACATACCAACCATCCTTTATGAATCAACATACACAAAATGTTGGAGGAACTCAGCAGGAGAGACAGCATCTTTGGAAATGTATAAACAGTCAATGTCCTGGGCTGAGACCCTTCATCAGTAATGGAAAAGAAGGGGGAGAAGCCACAATAAGGATTTGGGGGAAGGGAAGGAGTACAAGCTCGAAGGTGATAGGTGATGCGGGATGAGTGGGGGAGCGGGGATGAAACTGAGAGATGATAGATGGAAAAGGTAAAGGGCTGGAGAAGAGGGAATCTGCTAAGAGAGGAGAGTGGATGATGGGAGAAAAGGAAGGAAGAGGAATACCAGAGGAGGTGATAGGCAGGTGAGGAGAACAGTTAAGAAGGGGCCAGAGTGGGGAATTGAAGAAGAGGGAAGGGGAAGGGGAAAAATTATTGGAAATCAGAGAAATCAATGTTCATGCCGTCAGGTTGGAAGCTATCTCGACAGAGGATTGGGTGTTGCTCCCCTAAACTGAATGTGGCCTTGTCATGGCAAAGGAAGATGTCATGGACTGACATGTCAGAATGGGAACGGGGATTGGAACTGAAATAATTGGCCACCAGCAAATCCTGCTTTTTGTGGACGGAGCGAAGGTGTTCAGCAGAGCGGTCCTTCAATCTATGACAGGTCTCTCCAGTGTAGAGGAGCATCAGAAGCATTGGATACCGTAGATGACTCCAACAGATTTACAAGTGAAGTATTACCTCACCTGGAAGGACCAATTCAAGCCCGGAATGGAGTTGAGTTGGCAGGTGTAGCACTTCTCTGCTTGAAGGGATGTGCCAGGAGGCAGATTGGGGGAAGGGACAAATGAACGTGGGGGGAGTGATCCCTGTGGAAAGGGGAGAGTTGGTGAGGGGGAGCTAAAAATGTGTTAGATGGTAAAGTATCGTTAAGTATGGCAGAAATTGCAGAATGATGTGGTGGATATGGAGGCTAATGGAATGGTAGATGAAGAGAAAAAAAAAGACCCTGTTAAGGCGGTGGGAAAATGGGGTAATTGTGGATGTCTGGGGAAATAGAGGAGATTCTGATGAGGGTAGCATTAATGATGGAGGAAGAGAAACCCCATTCTTTGAAGAAGGAGGACATCTCTGATGTCTTGGATGGGAAAGCCTTATTCTGGGAACAGATGTGGTGGAACTGAGAAAGGGGAATGGTGTTTTTACATGAGTGAGGGTGGGAAGGGGTTTAATCAAGATAGCTATAGAATCAGTAGATTATTAAGGATATTGGTAGACAGTTTGTCTTCAGAGTTGGAGACAGAAAAATCGAGAAAGTGGAGAAATGCATGAATTTAAGGCCAGGGTAGAAGTTGAGGGCAGAATTGGTGAATTTGTGGAGTTCGGCATGGGTGCATGAAGCAGCACCAATGCAGTCATCAAAGTAGTGCAGAAAGAGTTGTGGAACATTACCAGAGAAATCTTAGAACATGGACAGTTTCACATAGCCAACAAAAAGGCAGGCATATCAGGGGCCTAGGTGGGTGCCTGTGGCTACACCTTGAGCTAGGAGAAATTGGAAGGAGCCGAAAGAGAAATTGCTGAATGTGAAGACCAGTTTTGCCAGATCCAGGGGGGTGCTGATGAGGGGGAAATGGTCAGTACTGAATCCTTTATAGATTCCTAGTTTTATACAGCAATGAGATAGGCCATTCAGCCTAACTCATCCATGCAGACCAAAATATCCATCTAAGCAAGTCCCATTTGCCTGTGTTCAGTCCATATCCCTCTAAACCTTTCTTATCCATGTACCTGTCCAAATGTGTTTTAAACATTGTAACTGTTTCTGCCTTCACCCATCTCATGACAGTGTGCCTACTTGAATATCTATCAAGCAAGATGAGGGTGCTGCAAAAACCTCCATTATCCATAGAACCTCTTATAGGTCATTGCATTTTGTTGATGGTATACATTTACTCTCCTCATAAAATCTCAAGAAGGCTGTTTTAAATCCATTTTGTGTTTGAATAGAGGACTGAAATAATTAGAGCCTCATAAGCAATCTCTTATCACAGAAGACTAATGTATTGCAGGCTCAAATGCTGGGATCATGGTACTTTGAGAGGGGACAATCATGAAGAAAAGTCTCAGCAAACTAATTTATTTTTGTTGCAGTAATTATTGTCATATAAGGACATATGAGGAATTTTCAATGATTCTTTTGGAAAGGAAGGAGGTATAGGCCAAACACAGACAAATAGCTCTTGCACTGTACTGCTGTCAATCTTGCACTGTACTGTTGCAACAGTACAAAAATAATCATGGCGTATGTCGGTGATAATGAATCTGATTCTGATTCTGATTATTTGATAGATATTTTGGATTAGCTGGGCCAAAGGGCTTGCTTCCATGCTGTATTATTCTATGACTCTTTTCTTTATCCTGAATTGACTTTGTGCAGCCACTGATGAAATGTTTCGTCAATGCACTCATCTATGTAATGAAGGTGCTCCCTTTGTGCTGTTGGGGAAGAATCTCTCAGATTTTGACCCTACACCAATAAGTGAGCTCCAATAGGCACCGAACTACAGGAAAGATGTAAATAAGGTTGAAAGAGTACAGAAAAAATTTACAACGATGTTGCTGGGTTTGGAGGACTTGTGTTATATGGAAAGACTGAATAGGTTAGGAAGTTATTCCTTGGAACATAAGGATTGAAAGGAGACTGGATAGAAATATGCAAAATTTTGAGGGGTATTGATAGAATAAATGCAAGAAGGCTTTTTCCTCTGAGGTTGGGAGGGACTACACATAGAGGCTATGGGTTATGGGTGAAAGGTGAGAGGTTTGAGGGGAACATGAGGGGAACCTTCTTCATGTAGAGGGCTGTGAGAGTGTGGGACAAGCAGCCAGCGCAAGTGGTGCATGGGAGCTTGATTTCAATGTTTAAGGCAAAATTAGATTGGTACATGGATGTTAGAGGTGTGCAGGGCTCTGGTCCGGGTGCAGGACAGTGGGAGCAGACAGTCTAAATGGTTCAGCACGGACTAGATAGGACAAAGGGCCTGTTTCTGTATTGTATTTTTCTATGACTCTATGACTCGAAAACTAAGCACAATTAGATCCCAAAACCATCAAGCAGATAGATGATCAGATTTTGTAATTTGGATTGTGTTGTACGCAGAAGGAATGTTGGTGAGGCATTCTCTTTTTTGGATTAGTGGCTTTTGTAGGAGATAATAGATATGCAGCAGATGTCCAATTGGTTTGAAACAAATCGTCCAAGAGTATATATGTCACAAAGGAAAGAGACTGAAGTCAATTCAGTATTGGTAAATATTTATTTTGTTTCCTCAGTTTAGTGGTGGATTGGAAAATTCTTGCTCATAATTAGGATCCTTCAACTGAACCAAGTACCCATATTAATTATTTCAGCAATAATAAGGAATGTTCTTTACACTCAATATTGCAATGAACTACTTCTTTCCAGGACACTGGCCAGATCCTCAAGGGATATTTTTTCCATTTGATCTGCAGTGGGCTGTGTAGGTGGTAGGCTGAATCCAGGGAAGAGTCATGCTCCCACCCTGTGGGAAAATATCTAGCGGTGACTCAGTGCTTCCATCCAGTAGCAAGACCGCAACTTAACCATCTTCAATATGTAGAGGTTTACTTAATTGTGCAGTTCAGTAACATTTTAGTGCAATATTTATTAGGATTATTCATGGATTTTATTTCATTTATAATATAATTTAATGATAATGGCGTTAGTTGATCTGGATTCATTTTGGCTTGTGGAAGGGCACAAAAGATTACGACATGTAAAATAAGAGAGAAATTATTGGAATTTGATGAAGAAAGATTAAAATGTACTCATGCAGCCAAAGCAATCCTTGTGCTTTTATTTTAGTTGTCACAGGTATTTCAAAAAAGGAGTAGACCGTTTATTCCTCACCAATCAAATCAAGGCCAATCCATGACATATTCTCCCAACTTCCTAAATTCCAGGGAATGCAAGCCTAGAGTTGGTAATCTCTTCTTGTTAATAAAATTTTAAATTCAAGTATTTTTTCCAGTAAATTTATATTATACTTCCTCCAAGCCCAATCTAGTACTGCAAGCGGATGTGGTCTCCTGAACTATTCTGTGCTCCAGCTGCAGCCTAATTAATTCTTTGTAGAGCTGGAATAAAACTTCTACCTCCTTATTTCGTACTGAACTGACTTTCAGTTTTCTATTTTTTGTTCAATCAGGACAGCAAGCAATTTAGGGTCAGCCTTCACAACTTAACTGATTCCAGATGTCGTAATTAAGAGTGTTTACAAAGCAATCATTCACCTCTGAACCTATTCTGTTTTTATATGAAATCATAGTGAATATGTGATCTAAATCCATACAGGCAAACACAGAGGTCCTGATAATGTTTTGATAGATTCTTATCCAGGGGAGCCTTCTTGTGAAAGTCCTCTTGCAGTGCTGTTGAGTAGATAGCTTCAGAAACTAACCCCACCAATGACAAATGACCATCAATATATTTCCATATTGTGATGTTGTGCAATGTGGTAAGCAACTTGCAAGTGACAACTTTCCCTTCTTAGGCTGAGAGACCTTTTCAGGCTGTGTCACATATCTTTCTTAGTCAAGAAGTTTATTGAGGAGAAAGAGAAGGCTAAATATGAAGAACCATGTATGATTACATACTTGAGATCACCTCCAGATTTGCCAAGTTACACAGTCATGAACTCATTCACCCAAGATTTTAATCTACCACCCTCCTTTCCCCCCCCCCACCCACCGAGGCCCCAGCCTGCCCTGAAGGCAGTGGATCACCCTAATGATTCTGTATTACTTTGTTTTTGCCAACTTGCATAAGACTTCAGTTTGTGCAGTGCTCATCCAATATTCTGAGAAATACTGCTGATTCACTCTTCCCAGACCTACTGCCTCGATACCATAATCATGATGAGACTGTTCCAACTGAGCTAAGAGAAACATTGCTCTGGTCACAATTCACCTCCCATTTGTATGGAGAGTCCTCCTTCAATCAGCTACAAAAAGAGTAAATATTCAAGTGATGTGTGGAGAATTATGTTCTGGCATAAATAACCAGACTGTACAATTTTAATAGTGGCAGCATTTTATACTGGACTAGCTGAGCATCATATTGGGCAAGGCCCACTAATGGTACAGACCCAAAATTCTTAAGGAGCTGCTTCATCTCCATTTCTATAAGCTTCCCCGAGAGCAGAAATAACACGATTTCTGCAACAGTTCCAGGTAAATTGCCCTGGGACCATAAGAGCAGATCTGAGGGAATTCAAACTCTGCGCTGTGTGAAAGAATTTGGCATTTCACCTATCAGCAGAGCTCCAAATAAAACAGGCTGGAATATTCAGGGGAGTATTCAATAGCAAGGGCACTCGGA
Organism: Mobula birostris; assembly: GCF_030028105.1. NCBI lineage: Eukaryota > Metazoa > Chordata > Chondrichthyes > Myliobatiformes > Myliobatidae > Mobula > Mobula birostris. The sequence goes on along the minus strand of NC_092375.1, from coordinate 143,346,804 downwards.
ACAGAAATTTGTTTTTTTTTCCAATAAGATTTTGGCTAACTTACATATATTTAATCCACTTGAAACACAGTATCCTACCAACATTTCACTCTACTAGCCAGCTACACCTGAAGCTCATCTCTTTCCTCAGCACCTCAAAAAGCAAAATTTCCTGGTGGGTGACTATTTGAATCCTTATCCCTGTTCCCATTTCAACATGTCGGTCCATAGCCTCATCTTCTGCCACCATGAGGCCTCCCTCAGTTTAGAGGAGCAACACCTTATATTCCGTCTAGCTAGAATCCAACCTGATGGCATGAAAACAATTTCACCACCTCCCAGTAAGTTTTACCTACCCCCTTCCCTCTTCTTCATTTTCCTACTCTAGCTTCTTACCGCTTCTCCTCACCTGCCTATCACCTCTTCCTGGTGCCTCTCCTCCTTCCCTTTGTCTCATGATACACTCTCCTCTCCTGTCAGATTTCTTCTTTTCCAGCCCTTTTGGCTTTCACCTCCCAGTCTCCAACTTTATCCCCCCTCTCCCACCCTCCTGGTTTCACCTATCACTTTCTAGCTTGTCCTCCTAACTGTCCCCCCACCTTCTTATCCTAGCATCCTCCCCCTTCGTTTCCAGTCCTGATGAAGGGTCGCAACCAGAAATGTCGACTGTTCCTCCGGCATGCTGAGTGTGTTGTGCAGCTGTTCCCACCAATGAATGCCCCTTTTCTGCTCACTGCTAATACATAGTACAGTGACTGGCACAAGGGACTGATCCACTAATCTCTGTGCTATGTTCTGGTTCCATTAAATATTGGTAGGTTGGAGGAAACATGGAAAGTAAGACTTCCATCAACACATTTATTGCTGATTTTATAAAAAGGTGAGTTACATGTGCTGATGGACAATGAATAATCAACCATACTGTAGTCCTAGGAACTGAGCAATACCCATCCTCCTTACCACGTGTCATTGCTACCTTTAGAAGTTTCATTCCCTGTCATCGGTGTCTACAAGGCTGCTGATCCAACCTCATTTGGATCTCTTTGCATCTTTAAGATACTTTACTCCCTTATGCAATTATCAACACAGATTCCTTTCCAGGAATCTGCTGGGAATGGGTAAAGGGCTCAAAAACTAAGAAAATGGAATGCAGCAAAGCCAAACTAGAACACAACCCCAGTGGTGATAGCCCAGTCCTGACGATCAACAGCCAGGCCACATAAAGGCCCATTCTTGTCCATAATAAATGTCTACACAGGAAGACACTTTTGATGAGGCTGCTGGATGACAACAGTAGACTTTTAATTCTGTTTGCAGGACCTCCGTCACCAGCCTACACTGAGCATTGTCTATTAACTTGACTGATGTATAACATAAGATACAGGGGAGAGCCTGTGAGAAAGGCTTCTTCACAAACGTCCACCCTGGCTCACTCTGGCTCCACCAACTCTACTTCTTGTTTGAATGTGTTCCTTTTTGCTAGCGACCTAGTGAGTTACCACACTGCTTCCCCCTCAGGCAGCTAAGGTGAAAACTGGTCAAATTAAATTGTACAAATCAGATTCAACCAAGATAATTTCAGCATATCCATTTGTATAATTATTTCTTATAATCATTGAAAAAAAAATCTGAATATATTCCAGCTGCTCAAGAAGGATTCTATTACCACTGTTTGCTGTTAACTGACATGTCAGACAAAGAGACATTATCCAAGATTTTGAACAACTTAATTTTTATTAACCCTTGAGTTACTTAACCATGTTTACATCTCATTGACTTCTAGCAATTTTATATTTAATTTACTGGTTTAACTTGTTACTTCTTACATTAAATCACAAAGCTCACAGTTTAGACTTAAATACTGCCTATATGATAAGAATTGGCCAGATTCACTGCTTAACAAAAGAGATTCTGCAGATGCTGAAAATCCAGAGTAACACACATAAAATGATGCAGGAACTCAACAGGTCAGGAAGCACCAATGGAAACGAATAAACAGTCGATGCTTCGGGCCGAGACTCTTCATCAGGATTGGAAAGGAAGGAGGAAGATGCCAAGGTAAGAAGTTGGGGAAGGTGATAGGTGAAGCCAGGTGGATAGGGGAGGGGGATGGACTAACAAGCTGGGAGGTAATAAGAGGAAAAGGCAAAAGGCTGGAGAAGAAGAAATCTGATAAGAATGGAGAGTGGATCATGAGGGAAAGGAAAGGAGGAAGAGCACCAGGAGTGGGTGAGACCAAAGTGAGAAACAAAAAAAGAGAGAGGGAGAGGGGAGAAGTTACTGGAAGTTGGAGAAATCGATGTTAATGCCATCAGGTTGGAAGCAATCTATACAGAGTATGAGGTGTTGCTCCTCCAACCTGAGAGTGGCCTCATGGTGGCGGAAGAAGAGCCCATGAATCAACATGTCGGAACAGGAATGGGGATAGAAAATTAAATGGTTGGGCACTGGGAAATTCTGCTTTTTGCGGTTGGAGCTGAGGTGCTGAACAAACCCATGCTGGGTTTCACCAGCATAGAGGATGCCACACAGGGAGCACCAGATACAGTAGACAACCCCAACAGATCTGCATGTGAAATGTTACCTCACCTGGAAGGGCTGAATGGAGGTGAAAGAGGAGGTGAATAGACAAGTGAAGCACCTTCTGCCTCTTGCAGGGATAAGTGCCAGCAGGAAGGTTAGTGGGGAGGGACGAATGGAATCATGGAGGGAGTGATAACTGATTTACTGCTGTAGTTTTATAGTCTTCTCTGAGTTCCAGAAACATTCCTTCTTGTGAGGACTGTTCCTGACTCGTCGGTCCCTTCTTTTATAGGAGCTTTCTTCCCATATTCTAAAGGCATTTTCACTTCTCGACCCAGCTCAGTACTCACCTGATCGTGGTCAATCATTTAAAGCTGTCCCTCATCCAAGTACTTGGTAAGCAAAAATATCTTCTTTCCTTATCAGGATAGAGATCTTAATTATAAAGATGTCCATGTTCCGTAGTTCCAGTATATACATAAAATAAAGGAGAAATATGCATTTAGATTTCTAATATACTGCATTGTTCTGGCTTATAAAGACCACTTTATGGAACATAAAGATTGTAAATTAGCACAACTTTGTATGGAATATAGAGTGAAAGGTTAGATAGGTACCCAGTGGTCTGTTTGACCTATCTTTAGGAGATGGGGTGAATACTTACAGAAAATTCTCCTTGACACACTGAATTGGTGGATAAGATCTGTGAAGGTTGATGGAAGGAATAAATCTGATGTGAATGCAGATCTGAAAAATAATTGCTTGGCTCAGTAACCAAAGAGTCATCAAAGCTGGGGTCACAGAAAAGGTAAATGTGATGGTAGGCTGTAAAACAGGAATGCCTTTTCATTTTATATGGGTGTAACTCTCCTACCAGGCTTGTATACAAACTTGGCTCATTAGCTAACTCTGCTAACAGCCACATGACTCAACAGTGAGAAAGTCACCTTCCAAAAACAATGTACGTCTTGGGAAGGTATGACTTGCGGTTTAACCAAACAGGAACGTTGGGAATTCTGATCAAAGAACCTCGATTTGAGCGAATGCTGTGTAAATACTGACCACGCACAATTATCAGTTGCCAAGAAATAACAGATCATACATCAGCATAAAATTATAAAGGTTACAAATAAAATTACAATTACAAATAATAAATCATAAAATTACAATTTCAGCTTTATCAAACAGTTAACAGGAAAAAGAAAAGGGAAAAGAGGTCCATTACAATGAAACCAGTCTAAATGTGCACATAAAGTTTGGCGCTCATGTCTGTAATGGTTGGGTGCACTGCTTTACTCACTGCACTGAACTCTCATCACCAATCATAGGTACAACTTCCCTTCTTGGACTCATTCATCTCCTGAAGCACTCCTTGCATTATCTTCCCTTCAGATAGGATTATCCAGGTATCTTCCCTGTCCTCTCCTCTCTGCATCTCCCACCAAAAGACCATGAACTGCCTACTGTTTGTCAGTGATCTCTCTCTGCCCAGCTCCCTCTGGAACCTTCTTTCCAACACACCATCCTGATTGGTTGACAAAACATTCTGAAGTTGAACAGCATGGCTCCTTATCTTTAACTGAAACCAAAACACTCTACCAGCAGTACACACTGCATTTACAGAAACTGCTAGAATAAACTACCTCACAGCATAGCAGTAGAAACCTTAACCAGGACATTACATGGGTTTTGCACTGTCATGAGCTACAGCCTAGGAGACAAGCGTAGCACATAGTTTAGCAGTTAGAATGGTGCACACAGTAGTGCAGTGGTCAGCACAACATATTTGTGCCCCAGGTTCATTTCCCACCCGCTGCCTGTAAGGCGTTTCTACGTTCTCCCAGTGATCGAGTGGGTTTCCTTCAGGTACTCTAGTTTCCTCCCACAGTCTAAAGATGTACTGGTTGGTAAGTTAATTGGTCATTGTAAATTGTCCCATCATTAGGCTAGGATTAAATCGGGAGTTGTTGGGAGGCACCGCTTGAAGGGCCGGAAAGCATATTCCACGCTGTATTCCAATTTTTAAAAAAAGAAATAAAAATTACAGCTTTGGACATCGGAGCTCGGAGTTCAATTCTGGCGCGGTCTGTAAGGAGCTCATAGGTCCACCTCATGACTGCATGGGTTTTCTCTGTGTGCTCGGTTTCCTCTCACAGTACAAAGTCAGACCAGTTGATTGGTCATTGTAAATTGTCCTCTGATTGATCCACAAAATCATACAGAGTCTCCCCCAGTCAGAAGCCCGGCATGAACCATAAGATCCGTAATCTGTTGAGGGCCAGAACAGAGACATTCGAGTCTGGTAACCAAGAAAGTTACAAGAGGTCCAGGTACAATCTCCAGAAAGCCAACCTCACAGGTGAAGTGGCAATTCCGTACTAAATTTGAATCAACAAGGATGCTCGACAGTTTTGTAGGGCTTGAATACCATCACCGCTTATAAAGTTAGATCAAGTAACATAGGCAACAACAGGGCTTCGCTTCCAGATGAGCTCAATGCTTTGACTGTCAAAACATGGAGGAACGATCACAGACTCCCACAGCCCCCGATGATCCTATGATTTCAGTCTCTGAGGCTGATGTGCAAGCAGCCTTCAAGGGAGTGAACCCACGAAAAGCATCTGGCCAAGATGGGGCACCTGGCCAAGTACTAAAGACCTGTGCTGATCAACTGGCTAGAGTGTTCACTGAGATCTTTAACCTCTTGCGTCAGCAGTCTGAGGTGCCCGCCTGCTTCCAGCAGGCTTCAATTATACTGGTGTATGAGAAGAGTGTGGTGACCTGCCTCAATGACGATCAGCCAACAGCACACACATCCATAGTGATGAAGTGCTTTGAGAGGTTGGTGATGAAACATATTGTGGCGTTCTGGGTGAGGGCATGGCTGACAGCCTGCCCCTGCATTTTTAATGACCAGTACTGTTTACTGTTCTTGTGTTAAAATGCTTTTGTGGGACTATGGTGGGAAGTTCCAGTTTGTTATTTCTTGCATTTTAGCTTGGGTGATACATTTATTTGCCTGTGTATTTGTGGGTCACCCTAACTGTAACCGGGGTGTGTGATGGTCACCTCCCCCATCTGTATGAGGCTGGTTGGGTTCACTCTCTGGGTCATGGTGCCTGGTCTGTTTTGAGTCTATCACAATAAAATGGTTGTTGAATTAAAGAGCTTTCTCGTGTCATTAGATCAGATTAGATTCAACTTCATTGTCATTGTGCCAAGTACAGATACAAAGCCAATGAAATGAAGTTAGCATCTAACCAGAAATGCAAAGAGTAGTGTTATTTACAAAATAACTGTGAATAAAAAGTGCTACAGCACACAAATATAAAAGTACTGAGACAGTACAATATGGGTGCAATACTGCTTAGTGCTGTGATGTGAGGTTCAGCAGGGTCACAGCCTCAGGGAAGAAGCTCTTCCTGTGCCTGCTGGTGTGGGAGCGGAGGCTCCTGTAGTGCCTACTGGATGGGAGGAGAGTAAAAAGTCCGTGGTTAGGGTGAGATGCATCCTTGATAATGCTTTTCGCCCTGCCCAGGCAGCGTTTATGGTAGATGTTCTATATGGTGGGCAATTGGGTGCCGATAATCTGCTGGGCAGTTTTCACCACACACTGGAGTGCTTTGTGGTCCGATATGGGACAATTGCCACACAACACTGAGATGGAGTTGGTGAGTATACTCTCAGTGGTACAGCGGTAAAAGTCCGTCAGTATCCTGGGACAGAGGTGAGCTTTATGGACCAAATGCTCTAGATAATATCAACTCCTGCCTGAGTAGTGACTTAGATCCAGTCCAATGTGCCTAGTGGAGCAATAGGTCCATAGCAGGTGCCATCTCATTGGCTCTTCACTCAACCTTGTAACATCTGGACAGCAAAGATGTATATACCATGATGCTCTGCATTGACTACAGCTCACCAGTCAATACGATCACCCCTCGAAACTAATCAATAACCTCCAAGACCTCAGTTTCAATAGTTTCTCATTCATTTGGATCCTCAATTTCCTCACTTGCAGACCCCAGTCTGTTCAGATTGCTAACATCTCCTCCATGATCTCCATAAGCACAGGTGCACCATAGGGTTGTGTGCTTAGCCCCCTGCTCTAGTCTACACTTATAAACACATCACCAATACAATTTTCAAGTTTGATGACGACACCAGGGTCGTAAGCTGAATCAAAAGTGGTGATGAATCGGCATATAGGAGTGAGATTGAAAATCTGGCTGAGTGGAACCATAACAACAACCTCTTACACAATGGCAGCAAGACCAAAGGGCTGATTATTGACTTCAAGAAAAGGAAACCATGTCCATGAGCCAGTCCTCATCGGAGGATCAAACGTGGAGAGGGTCAGCAACTTTAAATATCTCTGTGTTATTATTCTGGAGGACCTGCCTTGGGCCCAACACATAAGTGCAATTACAAAGAAAGCACGGCAATGACTCTACTACATTAGGAGTTTGTGGAGATGCGGCATGATATCTAAAACATTGATAATCTTCTATAAGTATTTAGTGGTGAGTATATTAACTGGCTGCATCACTGCCTAGTAGGGAAACACCAATGCCTGTCATGGTCCTGATCGGTTAGTCCTTGGTTCCCTTTAAATTTCCTTTGTGTCAGGATCGAGACCATTGACTCCTTGTTTTCTTTTAATTCACTGTTTCCCCGTGTTTCTTGGGTTCTGTAATTAAAGGCACTTGATTCTCAGCTGAACAGTCGGTATCCAGTGTCGGGCTTACAGCTACTCGGGGCTACACCATCTCCGGACGTCACCGCACGTCATCGAAGCAAGTGCGAGCAAGTCACCTTGCCCGAGCGAGCCAAGTCACATCGCCGGAGCGAGTCAAGTCTTCTTCCCGAAGGGAGTGCCAGTAAGTCGCTTCTCCTCGCCGGAGCCAGCCCGTTAAGTTACCTCGCCTGAGCAAGCCGCTAAGCTACTTCGCTGGAGTGGGTCCGTCAAGTTAACCTGCCGGAGTGAGTCAAGAGCCGCTGTCGAGAGCTCGCCACTACTTGGAGCCACTTCATGCCAAGATAAAGATCTGCCTATCATTGTGTGGTTTTGTCTCTTCGTCTCCTTGCCTCCGCTGGGTAGGTCTGGCCGTTTGCTGCTACCCAGAGTTGGGAACTGTCTCTTTGTGTCCTCGTCTCCGCTGGGTAAGTTCGGCTGTTTGCCACTACCTTAGGTTGGGACCTGTCTCTTAGTGTCCTCACCTCCACTGGGTAGGTCTGGCTGTTTGCAGATCCCCTGAGTTTGGAACTGCCTCTTCGTGTCCTCATCTCTATTGGGTAGGTCTGGCCGTTTGCTGCTACCCTGAGTGGGGAACTGTCTCTTCATGTTCTGTATCTGTGTCCTGTGTCCAAGGAAGAGTCCTGGCTCTGTGTCCTGTGTCCCTGAAGAGTCCCAGCTCTGTGTCATGTATCCAAGCAAGAGTCCCGGCTCTGTGTTTCGATGTTCCAAGTTCCAGGTCCAGGCTCCAATGTTCCGAGTTCCAAGTCCAGGCTCCCGAGTCCAAGTCCCGAGTCCCAAGTCCCTGTCCAAGTCCGGGTCCTGGGTCCCCAGTTCCAAGTCCCAGTCCAAGTCCAAGTCCAGGTCCTGAGTCCCAGGCCAAGCCCAGACCCTGAGTCCCAATCTAGGTTCAAGGTCCAAGCCCAACTCCAGCCATGCATATTCCTGCTTCTGCTTCATTCACTCCTTGATGTCTCTCTGTACAATCCTTGCTTCCCTGTTTTCCTAGTAACTATTAATAAACTCTATTTTTGTTAACACTACAAAACGTATTTGTGTCCTGCATTTGGGTCCACCCATTCTCCGCACTTGTGACAATGCCCTTGAATGGAAAATCCTGTAAGAAATAGTGGATACTGCCCAGTCCATCATGAGTAAAGGTCTCTCCCCCCACTGTGCATATCTACATGAAACGCTGTTGCAGGAAAGCAGCATCTATCATTAGGGACCCCCACCTCCCAGGCCATGCTCTCTTCTTGCTGCTGCCATCAGGGAAAAGGTATGGGAGCCTCAGAACTCACATTGCCAGGTTCAGGAACAGTTATTACTCTTCAACCACCAAGCTCTTGAACTATAGGTGAACCAAAGGGGATAACTTCACACAATTTCACTTGCCCCATCGTTGAATTGTTCCCACAACCTATGGACTCACTTTCATGGGCACTTAATCTCATGTTCTTAATAGTTATAGCTTATTTATTTAATATTATTATTTACTTTGTTTCGTACTTACACAGTTTGTAGTCTTCTACACTTTGGTTTAATGCCAAAGTTGAGCAGATTCTATTATGGTTATTATTCTATAGATTTTTAAAGTATGCCCATGGAAAAATGAATTTTGGGGTTGTATATGATGATATATTTGTGCTTTGATAATATATTTACTTTGAACTTTGATTCGGCGAGGGTTAGATAGCTGGGTTGCTGGGCAAGGTGCCTTATTGGTGATGCTTTATCTCGAAATAAAATAAAATAAAATCTAAGAGTTTATTATTAATTAGTTCAAGGTAATGCAAGAAATATCAAAATCTAGCAAAGAAAATGGGTTACTGATCTCCTGATATAGAAAGGGATAATACAGGCAGCCAACACTTGAGCTTTAATGATGAGAGAAGAGTAGGCTGCTCATCTGCCAAAGCCCATAAGTACGACACAGATTATAAAAATGTAGAAGAGGAGTCTTAGTAACATGGATAGGAAGAAGATATTTCCTCTTCTTGGAAAATTGAGAACTAGTAAGTCTTGTTTCAAAAAAGATAAATTTAATGCAAAAATGAGATTAAATATTTTCAGTCACAAGTATTTTAACTCTTTTCCTCAGAGACAATTGAAAGAAGATATTCAGAATATTTTAAGGTATACTGTAGACACTAGAGTGAAAGGTTACCAAAAGCAGATAGAATGTAGAATAGGGGTTACAATTTGATAGATAGAGAGATGGATAGATAATTCAGTTTCAGTTCAGTTTTCATTTATTGTCGTTTAGAAATGCATGCATTAAAAAATGATACAACGTTCCTCCAGAATGATATCACAAGAAAACACAGGACAAACCAAGACTAAAACTGACAAGATCACATAATTATAACATATAGTTACAACAGTGCAAAGCAATACTATAATTTGATAAAGAGCAGACCATGGGCACAGTAAAAAAAAGTCTCAAAGTCCTAACAGACTCATCATCCCACACAGGCGGCAGAAGGGAGGAAATCTCCCGGCCATGAACATCCAAGCGCGGCCAACTCGCCAATGCAGCACCATTGGAAGCACTCGACCGCAGCAGACTCTGAGTCCGTCTGAAAACTTCGAGCCTCCGACCAGCCCCTCCGACACAGCCTCTCCGAGCACCATCCTCTGCCGAGCGCTTCGACCCTGCCCCGGCCGCTGAGCGACAAGCAAAGCCGAGGACTCGGGGCCTTCCCCTCTGGAGATTCTGGATCACACAGTAGCAGCAGCAGCGAAGCAGGCATTTCAGAAGTTTCACCAGATGTTCCTCCATGCTCTCATGTCCGTCTCCATCAAATCTGGATTGTGCATGGCACCCTACTTGACAAATAACAGACATCAGCACCGGAGTGGCCGCTGCGAGCTGCGTTGCACCATCTTCAGGACAGTCCCTTACTATAATTATTGATCCCAAAGGAAATTACAGTGTCACAGTAGGATTATAAGTGCACAGATATACAAATATTAGAAAGGAAGTAAAAAAAAATGTTACCTTAAATAGTCTAACAGGCGGGGATCATCACTTTCCCAGCTATAGGTTGGCTCTTTATACAGCCTAATGGCCGAGGGTAAGATGACCTCAGATGACGCTCTTTGGAGCAGCACAGTTGTCTTAGTCTATCACTAAAAGTGCTCCTTTGTTCAGCCAAGGTGGCATGCAGAGGGTGAGAAACATTTTCCAGATTTGCCAGGATTTTCCAGAGGGTCCTTTGTTCTATCACAGCTTCCACTATGTCTAGTTCAACTTCTATAACAGAGCCAGCCTTACTAATCTGTTTAATCCCGTGTTGATGCCATTGCCCCAGCTCATTAACTGCATAGAAGATTGTACTGATGACAACAGACTTGTAGAACATGTGAAGGACAGGCCTGCATACTCCAAAGGATCTCAGACTCTTCAGAAAGTAGAGGCAACTCTGGCCCTTCTTGTACACAGCCTCTGTGTTGGTGCTCCACTCAAGTCTGTCATCCAGGTCCACCACCAGGTACTTACAGGTCCTCACCACATCCACATCCTCACCATCAGTAGTAACAGGGAGCAGTGTAGACTTGGTCTTTCTAAGGTCCATCACCATCTCCTTTGTCTTACTGATGTTGAGCAGCAGATAATTGAGTTTGCACTATGTGAGAAAGTCCTCCACCATGGCCTTGTATTCATCTCTCCATCCTCCCTGTAGATGTCATGACTCAGTGTTGTATCTAAAGTCTGAGGTATGCAGGGTAAATAGGAAGGGAGCCAATACAGTCTCCTATGTGGCCACAGTGCTGCTTATAGCTATGTCTGACACACAGCTCTGAAGCCACACAAACTGCTGTCTGCCAGTCAGGTCGTCCATTATCGAGGATACGATGGAAGGGCCGGCCAGCATTGGACACATCTTCTTCCCCCAGCAATAAGAGCTGTATGGTATTGAAGGCACTCGAGAAATCAGAAAAAAACATGACTCTTACAGTGCTGCCCTCCTTATCCAAATGGGACTGGGCTCTGTTCAGCAGGTAGATGACAGCATCGTCAACTCCAATGTACTCCTGGTAAGCAATCTTCAGGGGATCCAGGGCTGATCTGACCAGCAGTTGAAGGTGAGTCAGGACCAGCCTCTCTTGGGTCTTCATGATATCTGAGGTCAGAGCCATTGGATGGTAGTCATTCAAGACTTCTTGGGCACTGGGACTACATGTGATGTTTTTTACACAGTCGGGACCTTTTCCAGGCTGAGAAACAGATTGAAAATGCCATCATCTATTGAAAGTGACCTAATGGCCAAATGACCTAATACTACTTCTAATTTGAATACTTTCCTGATAAATACTTAAGAAGAATGAGTCATCATTGAGTGTCTGAAAACTTGTCTGAACAATGGGATCTCAGTACCAATTTAGAGTCATGAGGCATAGAAACAGGTCCTTTGGTCCACTTCATAAATGGCAACCAAATCTAAACTAGTTCCACTTGCCTGTGTTTGACCCATATACCTCTAGACTATTACTATCCAATTGATTAAAAAAAGACTCTTCTGATTGACTGCTCATAAACTTTGTGACTTAGTAACAAGAATCAGAGAGTGTGGGGGGATGTGCCATAATCCACAGCCAGTGAGCTCTGTTACAGCTCTTCCCATTAAAACAGAACTAAAAGTGCTCCTCTGTTCAGCCAAGGTGGCACGTAGAGGGTGAGAAACATTGTCCAGAATTGTCAAGATCTTCCATAGGGTCCTTTGTTCTACAACTGCTTCAATTTGTTATTTGTTAGTTCTGCCCTCCTATCCTCAGACTCAAATTCCTTCTGACATCATCCTCCTTGAAAATTTGCAAACAAAATGTTGACTTTCCAACAGCCATTCTTTATGAGCCCTGGGAATACTTCGACGTAAAATATGAAGAGAAATGATGTGGACCTCAGAACAATTTGTGGATACCCTTTACATTTTCCATCCTCTCCAAAATGAGGTTGATCTTCAGCAGTATAAGCATAAACTTAATTAATTGCTAGAAACTGAATGCTAAATTGCTTTATTAGTATCGAGGTACAGTGAAACTGGTTTGAAGCCCATCCGTACATTTCATCATATCAGTACGCTGAGAAACTACACAGGAAAAGCACTAACAGTGCAGAATTTAGTACTGGTCCATGAAGATATGGGCCAACTTGTTTGCTTGATTCAATAGTATAAATATTTGAAATGGGAAATTGCTGTTATATTCATATGTAATCTGGTCTACATGGTTTTATTCCAAGTCCCACACAGTTTATGTCTTTGTTTATCATTTAGATACATCTCTATCTAAATTTTAGCAAAGACTGATAGGGTTAGCAAAGACCATGACTCACCACTTTAAATACCGTTGAAAGTTCACCCAGAACCAAATGTTTGCTTACAACTGCATGTGTCCAATGTCACTGGATTAAATTTTGAGTTTGCCTGCCCTGAACCAAGAATATCTCCTTAGCTGTGCAGGCTCTCCAAACTGTCCATTTTGGAGGCCCACAAGAACTTAAAGCTCTGCTAATTCAGGGAGTCGGCCACACAAGATTGAGTTCTTTTCACAGAAAGCAAGAGGAAAATGGATCTCAACATCAAGGAAAGGAAACACAATTCACTTTGCCAAAAAAAAACACTGGAATGGAGAACTTCTTAAAGGCAGCCAACATTTTGGTGTTAACTTTACCAGTTGTACATGAAAGTAGATTCTAAAGAATGGGGAGAGAGTTGACATTTCTGATTCTATTTCTTTATGGCAACACAGTTGTTAATTGCGTGATTCACTGTTCAGTTGGGATTTACCAAATAGCAACATTACATCCGCCTGCAGTTTTCTCTGACAGAATTGTTTCTTTACAATTAATTGCAGAATGTAGCGTGGAATTAAACATTACATTTGCATTTCCCATGTCTTGATACATTGCCAGCGAGCTGAGAATTTCAGAAAAGAATGAAAGTAACAAAAAAAAAGGGATTAATCCAGAGATTGTGGGCCCAGTTAACAAAGAACATAGAACATAGAATAGTACAGCACAGTACAGGCCCTTCGGCCCATAATGTTGTGCCGACCCTCAAACCCTGCCTCCCATATAAGCCCCCACCTTAGATTCCTCCATATACCTGTCTAGTAGTCTCTTAAACTTCACTAGTGTATCTGCCTCCACCACTGACTCAGGCAGTGCATTCCACGCACCAACCACTCTCTGAGTAAAAAACCTTCTTCTAATATCCCCCTTGAACTTCCCACCCCTTACCTTAAAGCCATGTCCTCTTGTATTGAGCAGTGGTGCCCTGGGGAAGAGGCACTGGCTATCCACTCTATCTATTCCTCTTATTATCTTGTACACCTCTATCATGTCTCCTCTCATCCTCCTTCTCTCCAAAGAGTAACGCCCTAGCTCCCTTAATCTCTGATCATAATGCATACTTTCTAAACCAGGCAGCATCCTGGTTAATCTCCTCTGTACCCTTTCCAATGCTTCCACATCCTTCCTATAGTGAGGCGACCAGAACTGGACACAGTACTCCAAGTGTGGCCTAACCAGAGTTTTATAGAGCTGTATCATTACATCGCGACTCTTAAGCTGTATCCCTCGACTTATGAAAGCTAACACCCCATAAGCTTTCTTAACTACCCTATCCACCTGTGAGGCAACTTTCAGGGATCTGTGGACATGTACCCCGAGATCCCTCTACTCCTCCACACTACCAAGTATCCTGCCATTTACTTTGTACTCTGCCTTGGAGTTTGTCTTTCCAAAGTGTACCACCTCACACTTCTCCAGGTTGAACTCCATCTGCCACTTCTCAGCCCACTTCTGCATCCTATCAATGTCTCTCTGCAATCTTCGACAATCCTCTACACTATCTAAAACACCACCAACCTTTGTGTCGTCTGTAAACTTGCCAACCCACCCTTCTACCCCGACATCCAGGTCGTTAATAAACATCACGAAAAGTAGAGGTCCCAGACAGATCCTTGTGGGACACCACTAGTCACAATCCTCCAATCTGAATGTACTCCCTCCACCACCACCCTCTGCTTTCTGCAGGCAAGCCAATTCTGAATCCACCTGGCCAAACTTCCCTGGATCCCACGCCTTCTCATTTTCTGAATAAGCCTACCGTGTGGAACCTTGTCAAACGCCTTACTAAAATCCATATAGATCACATCCACTGTACTACCCTCATCTATATGCCTGGTCACCTCCTCAAAGAACTCTATCAGGCTTGTTAGACATGATCTGCCCTTCACAAAGCCATGCTGACTGTCCCTGATCAGACCATGATTCTTTAAATGCCTATAGATCCTATCTCTAAGAATCTTTTCCAACAGCTTTCCCACCACAGATGTAAGGCTCACTGGTCTATAGTTACCCAGACTATCCCTACTACCTTTTTTGAACAAGGGAACAACATTTGCCTCCCTCCAATCCTCCGGTACCATTCCCGTGGACAACGAGGACATAAAGATCTTAGCCAGAGGCTCAGCAATCTCTTCTCTCGCCTTGTGGAGCAGCCTGGGGAATATTCCGTCAGGCCCCGGGGACTTATCCATCCTAATGTATTTTAACAGCTCCAACACCTCCTCTCCCTTAATATCAACATGCTCCAGAACATCAACCTCACTCATATTGTCCTCACCATCATCAAGTTCCCTCTCATTGGTGAATACCGAAGAGAAGTATTCATTGAGGACCTCGCTCATTTCCACAGCCCCCAGGCACATCTTCCCACCTTTATCTCTAATCGGTCCTACCTTCACTCCTGTCATCCTTTTTTTCTTCTTCACATAATTGAAGAATGCCTTGGGGTTTTCCTTTACCCTACTCGCCAAGGCCTTCTTGTGCCCCCTTCTTGCTCTTCTCAGCCCCTTCTTAAGCTCCTTTCTTGCTTCCCTATATTCCTCAATGGACCCATCTGATCCTTGCTTCCTAAACCTCATGTATGCTGCCTTCTTCCACCTGACTAGGTTTTCCACCTCACTTGTCACCCATGGTTCCTTCACTCTACCACTCTTTATCTTCCTCACCGGGACAAATTTATCCCTTACATCCCGCAAGAGATCTCTAAACATTGACCACTTGTCCATAGTACATTTCCCTGCAAAAACATCATCCCAATGCACACCTGCAAGTTCTAGCCTTATAGCCTCATAATTTGCCTTTCTCCAATTAAAGATTTTCCTGTCCTCTTTGATTCTATCCTTTTCCATGATAATTATAAAGGCCAGGGAGTGGTGGTCACTGTCCCCCAGATGCTCACCCACTGAGAAACCTGTGACCTGACCCAGTTCATTACCTAGTACTAGATCTAGTATGGCATTCCCCCTGGTCGGCCTGTCCACATACTGTGACAGGAATCCATCCTGGACACACTTAACAAACTCTGCCCCATCTAAATCCTTGGAACTAATCAGGTGCCAATCAATATTAGGGAAGTTAAAGTCACCCATAATAACAATCCTGTTATTTTTGCACCTTTCCAAAATCTGCCTCCCAATCTGCTCCTCTGTATCTCTGCTGCTACCAGGGGGCCTATAGAATACCCCCAGTGGAGTAGCTGCTCCCTTCCTGTTCCTGACTTCCATCCATACTGACTCAAAAGAGGATCCTGCTACATTACCCACCCTTTCTGTAGCTGTAATTGTATCCCTGACCAGTAATGCCACCCCTCCTCCCCTTCTTCCGCCCTCTCTATCCCTTTTAAAGCACTGAAATCCAGGAATATTGAGAATCCATTCCTGCCCTGGTGCCAGCCAAGTCTCTGTAATGGCCACTATATCATAATTCCATGTAAGTATCCAAGTTCTCAGTTCATTACCTTTGTTCCTGATGCTTCTTGCATTGAGGTACACACATTTCAGCCCTTCTACCTTGCTGTCTTTACACCGTTTATTCTGCTTCTCTTTCCTCAAAGCCTCTTTGTATGTTAGATCTGGCTTTACTCCATGCACTTCTTTCACTGCTCTATCGCTCTGGGTCCCATCCCCCTCGCAAGTTGATGAGGGAATATGTGGGCATCGGAGGCCATTACAGAACCAATCTTCCTCTTCCGTTGACCACCAGCAGGAGGACGGAAACAGTAACCACAGGGTAGGTGGACTTCAGTGCAGCTGGAAGCATGCAATTACACTCGAGCTGCTCAGTGCAGAAGGGATGTAAAGTTCAAAGTAACCTTATTATCAAAGTACATATATGTCACCATATAAATCCCTGAGATTCATTTTCTTTGGGGTATTAACAGTAAATACAAGAAACACAATATAATCAATGAAAGACCACTCCCAACATTACAAACAATCAATATGCAAGAGACAACAAACTATGCAAATGCTATTAAAAATAAAGAAATAATACAATAATAATAATAATTCATAAATAAGCAATAAATATCGAGAATATGAGATAATGAGTCCTTGAAAGTGAGTCAACAAGTTGTGGGAACAGTTCTGTGATTGAGTGAGTAAAGTTGAGTAAAGTTATCCCTTCTAGTTCAGGAGCCTGATGGATGAGGGGGTAATAACTATTCCTGAATCTGGTGGTGTGGGACCTGAAGCTCCTATACCTTCTTTCTAATGGCAGGAGTGAGAAGAGAGCATGGCCTGGATTGTGGCCGTCCTTGATGATGAATGATTCTTTCCTGCGACAGCGGTCCAAGAAAGTGTGCTTAATGGTGGGGAGGGATTTACCTGTGACGGACTAGGATGGATCCATTACTTTTTGGAATAATAAAAAAATAATAATAAACAGGAACTAAAGTTTCTGACCCTCTCCACCTCTGATCCTCAAATGAAAACTGACTCATGGACCTCTAGTTTCCTCCTCCTGAAGTCAAGCATCAGCTCCCTGGTCTTGCTGTTGCTAAGTGTGAGATTGTTCTTGCAGCATTACTCAGCCATATTTTCAGCCTTCCGCCTATATGCTGATATGTCACCGCCTTCGATTCGGCCAATGACAGTGATGCCGTCAGCAAATTTCAATATGGCATTAGAGCTGTGCTTAGCTTTAAAGTCAGAAGTGTAATGCTAGTAGAGCAGGGGCTAAGCACACAGCCGTGTAGTGCACCTGTGACTGCAAAAGATTAGCACCCGCCTTTTGATAGGTACTGTTTGAGATTGACTGAAGAGGGAAAGAAAATCAGTGACTGAAAAGACAGATGCTTTAGGCATTGCACTGCAAAGGGTTGAGTTCAAAATAAAGAACAATTTGCATTTATAGAGTGTGTTTCAGGACCACAAAGCACTTTACAACCAATTAAGCATGTTTTTAAGACGTGGCCTCTGTTTTGCAAGTAACACAGAAGACAATTTACATTTAGCCCAATCCAAAAAAAACAGCAGTCAAATAAATGACCCTTAGTTCTGACTGCTTTTTTGAAAATTAAGAGGAGACCAGGAAAATCTTCTATAAACAATCATAGAGTCACAGAATTGACAGCATGGAAACAGACCTCTTAGCCCAATTTGGTCCCACTGACGTGAAGACACACTGCCGTGTTAAATCCATCTGCCAGTGCTTGGCCCTTAGCCTTCTCTATCAATAAGAGTGCTCACATATAAACTTCTTAAATGCCGTCAGCAACACAGCATCAACCACGCTCTCAGGCAATGTATTCCAGACATTTACCACTCTCTGGGTGACAATGGTACCCCCTAAATCTCATGCCCTTCACCATAGGTCTATGCCATCTGGTTTTATCCCCACCCTGATATGGGGAAAACTTTCCTGCAAACTACCATGTCTATAGCTCTCAATCATGTCTCATCCAAACTTCCTCTCTAAGAGAATATACCTAGCTTCTCCACTCTCTGATAACTGAAGCATCTATTCCAGGCAACACCCTAGTGATACAAATTTCTGCTGGAGGAATTCAGCGGGTTGAGTAGCATCTGTGAGAGGATTGGAATTGTTGACATTTATGGTTAACATCATGCACCAGGATTGACAGTGAAGAGGTGAGGTTGCCAGTATAATGAGGGGAAGGGCAGTGGTGAGTCTGAGGTGAAAGGTAGGCTGAGGAGGGTCCAAAATGTGACAGGAAAGGTGTATCAGGAGGGGCAGAGTTGGCGGACAGAGGCAGGTGAACAATACATGGAGACAGTTATTTTTTCCCCTCCATCTCTCATTCACTTGTCACTTCCAACACCATCCCTGCTCCCCTCCCCTACCCATCTCAACTTGCTTGTCAATTTCCGTCCTTCCACAGTCCACCATTCACGTGTTTCACCACTCCCTTTCCTCTCTTCATATTAGCCATCTCCCCTCTCTACACTCAGTCCTGATGCAATGTTTCAATTCAAAATGGCAACAATTCCTCTCCTCCCTCAGATGCGGCTTGACTTTCTGAGTTCTTTCAGCAAATTGTTTGTTCCTCTAGGTCCCAGTATCTGAAGTCTCTTGTGTCAAAATCCTAGTGAATCTCCTGTGAGCCCTCTACAACACTACTGATTCTTTCCTATTATCCTATTACATAGTGACCAGAACAGTGTGTAGTATTCCAGATGAGGTTTGACCAACCAACATTTGATAAAGTTGGGTGGAACGGGAGTGTAGTGGTTAGTGCAATCAGTTTATTGCACCAGCGATAATCGATCAGGGTTCAATTCCCGCTGCCATCTGTAAGTTCTCTCTGTGACCATGTAGCTCTCCTCTTGGTCCTCTTGCTTCTTCCTGCATTCCTAAGATATAAGGTTATGGTTAATGAGCTTTGGGCATGCTATGTTAGTGCCAGAGACTGTGATGAGTGTCCTTGATGAGGATGAATTGGACCCAGTGCTGGGATATCCGAAGCAAGGTCTGAGGCACAGCATTACACTGGATCTGAGCTCAAAACAAACACTAGATGATATCACGAGTAGGGTTACAATTAAGCACTGAACACTCCTTAAGCACTCAATTCTTGGCGTCCGAAACATGATTACTAATTAGCAGGACCGTCTCAAACCAATAAAGGGGTTGTGTCACCTACCCGTACTCTGGGGAGTTTGAGCATCTAAATCCCGGAAGCTGGCATGGTTAGGGGTGTCTTGTAACAGGACCACTCCCCCCCCCTACCACCTACAGCTGACTCCTGATGGCCCTGGCTGACTGGAGAGGTGCTGATGATGATCATGGATAAGAGCTGGATCTACAATGTCTCTTTCGTGCACCCAGCACCTCTCTTTGGGTCCAAATCTTTCCCAATCCATGAGGTATTAACGAACCCCTTGAACAGTAAACGAGTCCAAGTATCTTTTCTCTGTGAAGTGCTGTTCCTCCTCGATAAACCTGAGTAGCAGCGGGGCTGATCATGGTGGGGCTAAGGAGCTGGTGTAGATAGGTTTTAATTTAGAAATGTGGAAGATAGGACTGATCTTTAGGGTGTTGGGGAGCTTCAAGGTGTAAATCACCGGGTTTACTTTCCTCAGCATTTCAAGGGTCCAATGAACTTGGACACCAACTTTCTAGCTTCCACTTGGAGAAGCAAATCATGAGTGGACAGCCAGACCTGTCACCCAGGCTGTAAAGCAGGCCCCTGACTTCTCTTTCAGTTTGGCTTGGGGTCTCCACTTTCTGGGTAGAGTCCAGCAAAATCTCTCTTTCCCTAACCCATCTTTGCTTGTAACGTTGAATGAGATCTTTGGCCACAGGGCTCCAACCTCGGTCTCTTGTTCTGGAAAGCGAGGCAGAGGATCACCAAGCTGGCACTCAAATGGTGACATCTTGTGCATCAAATGATGTAAAGTGTAGTGGGTGACTAATGCCCACATCAAATGGTCACACCACTTGTCCGGTCTTTCCGAGGTCAGGCATCTAAGGGAATGCCCCCACTGGAGTACCTGGAGCCAGACAGAACTTGGGACGAACAGCCAACCCAGAGGACCGTTCCTAGGAATCTTCCTTTGTACTTCGGCCTTGTGAACAAGAGCGTCAATACCCCAATGAATAGGTGCTACCACCCTGGCCTGTGGCAAAATAGTAGTTGGCTGATCCTCTCATTCCAGTTTATCAAACTAATGGGACAGGCATCTAGCTTCTGTTTTTTTTTTGACCCCGGTTGATAGGTCAGGATGAATTCAAAGCAAATAAAGAGAAAAAGCCCACCTGGCTTGCCTGAAATTCAGCCTCTTGGCCTTCTGAATATAAGCCAGGTTCTTGTGGTCAGTCCAAAGGATAAAGAGGTTCTTGGCCCCCTATAGCCAGTGACACCATTCCTCCAAGGCTAACAACTGCAAGAAACTTCCGATTCTCAATGTTATAGTTCCTCTCTGCCAGGGATAGCCGCCTGGAGAAGAATACTGGAGCAGAAGGCGCAGATTACTGTCTGAAGGTGGTCATTGAGAGAAGATGGCATCCACTTGGATGACTGAGGCTTCCATTTCCATGATGAAAGGAAGGCCTGGGTTAGGAGAAAGGAAGATGGGAGTTGTTATGAATCACTGCTTAAGCTCTGCAAAAGCTGCTTCCACTTCAATTCCCTAGACAACAGAGCCCGTGGATTTCTTAGTTAGTACCGTCAGCGGAGGTGCCACCAAGCTGAACTTCCTGATAAACTTCTGGTAGAAATTAGCAAACCCCAGGAATTGCTGGACTTGTTTGATACTAGATGGTGGAGCCCAGTCTCTGACTGCCTGGGTCCTTGGCAGGGTCCATCTTGAGATGGACGTTGGAGATAATGAAACCCAAACTGAATCAGAGGCCATGTGAAACTCTGACTTCTCCAACTTGACATGATGTCCATGGTCTAGAAGCCTCTTTAAATATCCTGCTGTGAGCACTGTGCTCCTCCATGACATCCTCGGCCAGGAACTGGGATGGTTATGGTCTGAGGTTGGAAAGTGGAATGGCAATGTGTAGGGACCGTGCTCAGACCGGCTCCCTTCGACCTCCTGACGTGGTCCCACTTTTGTTCTGCCAGACGATTATCGAGGCCGATGGACTGGTTAATCAGAACCTATAAGTTCTCTGCTGGCTCTCCCAGGGTGAGGGTATCTTTTTTTTTTATATAATTTTTATTGAGTTTTCAAAGTAAATACAAAAGAAAAAAAAATCTACCCTCCCCCCTCCCCTTAACCCTCCCCCCCCGATATATACTACTACCTAAAGAGAAAAGAAAAAAAAGAGAAAAAAAAAGAAGAACCGCCTGAATATTGGAAGGTTTCCACATGCTCCATGGGATTAAAAATAAATTTAATATATATTTGTTACTTTCCCCAAGGAACCAAGATCTTTATCATATCTAAAACATTACTTAGCTTCTCAACTCTCATAGTTCCCTGGGGAATCTCTTTGAACTTCACCATGTTGCTATGTGTTTCCCTCCCAATCATCCAGGCAAAAAGAAAAGAAAAATAGATGAGATACAAAAAAAGAAAAAACAAAATACCCCCCCACTAATGTTGTGAATGAAAAGATACACAACACTAACCCCTCCATTTTGCGGGTCGTGGCTATTGCCACGTTTGCACACATGAATAACGTAGCGATTGGTCAGTGTTTCTTCCAGATCCCCCGTAACAAAAAATTGTATATATATAAAAAAGAAATTAATGTCATTATTCCCAGCTAGTATTCCTCAAATTTTAACCTTTCTTCCCCTCCCTCATATAATTAATAATATATTTATATATTCATCCGCCTAAAAATCCAACAGGCCTATTCCTTGATCCAGTCTTCATCTTCAATCCATTTCGCTCCCCTGGGTTTGTTCTTGTATCTGGCGAATATTCAAAGAATCTCGCACCAACTCCTCTGCTTTCCGGTAATCGTCAAAAAATCTTTTTTCTCCACCAGTCAAAAAAATTTTCAAGGTTGCAGGATAACGCAATATAAATTGATAACCCTGATCCCATAGGGCTTTTTTCACTGGATTAAATTTCTTCCTTCTCTTCAAAAGTTCATAACTTATGTCAAGGTAGAAAAAAATTTTCTTCCCTTCTATCATCAATGGCCCTTTTCTCTTCTTGGCAGCTTGGGCAGCCGCCTGTAGAATCCTTTCGTTGTCTTGAAATCTTAAGAATTTTATTAAAATTGATCGTGGATATTGGTCATCTTGTGGTTTTGGTCTTAGAGCTCTATGTACCGCTCGATTTCAATTGATCGGTCTTCCTCTTTCATTTGCAAGGTTTTCGGGATCCATTTTTGAAAAGATTCTATTGGATTATCTCCCTCTATACCTCCTTTAAGACCAACAATTTTAATATTATTACGTCTAATAAAATTTTCCAACACATCCACTTTCCCCAAGAGTTGATTTCTTTCCGTGTTCCAGACAAGCACATCATTTTCTGTTTTTTCCACTCTATCGTTAATATGCTCCATTGTTCTTTCCATCTTCTGGTTTCTTATCCATTTTATCCCGTCTTTTCATAGCTTTATCATAGCACATCTTCACGTCTCTAAGCTCTGTTCTTAATTTTCTTAGTTCAGCTGTTAATTGCAATAAAGCCTCTCTTATGTCTCCATCGTCTCCTTTACTTCCAGTCTCTTCCAGTTCTTCCTCCTCTTCTTTATCTGTATTCTCTGCGGAATCCAATTCTGACTCTGAGTCACTTGCAGTTGCAGTGGCCGTCGGATCTTGTAGTTTAAGTTGTGTTGATTTGCGCATGCGTACTTCTTTGCGTATGCACAATTCCGGCATCTTCTTCCGAGAGACCGCTACCGCCGCCATTGCTCCCTGTTCTTGTACGCCAGAGATAAAATGCGTCTCCTCCAAAGGAGATCCAACCTGAATCCGAGGCTCCATCGCTGCAGTAGGCCCTTTTTTCTTCCAATCTCGCGGCGACTTCACAACAACAGACTTCTTCTGTTGCGGTTTACGAGGCATATCGTAGAGTAGTTTTACGAAGTTTATAAGTAGTTTTCAGAAAGTATTTATTAACTTTACTTTGTTTAAACGGTACTTTGCTAATTTTTTACAGGAGAGCTGGATTTACACATCTCAATCCCACGTCATCACATGACACCCCCCCAGTGAGGGTATCTTTCAGTTCATCTCCGAGTTTGTGGTGGTATAGTGTGGTCAAGGCCTCCCCCGTTCCAATCACTCTTCAGGACCATGGCCTGAAACTCGATCACGTGACCGACCCCCCGTCAAATCTTCATCAGGTGGTCTGAGGCTCGGCTGGCTCTAGTGGGGTGATGAAACACCTTCCTCATGGCGGCCCTGAACTCCTCCGAATCCGAGCAGATCTCTGACCTACGATCCCAATGTCTGGTCACCCAGGCCAAGGCTCTTCCAGTAAGAAGGGATATAATAAAGACTACCTTTCTGTACTCTGAAGGGAACCCGGATGGCTGGAGTTCATATACTAATGAGCATTGGACGAGGAAGCTGTGGTAAGAACCTGGTCAGCATCAAAACTCTGTGGGCTTGGAAGATGGACTAACTCCACAAAGTGACCGACACCCTCACCGGAGCGACTTTGGCTTCCTTCCTGCAATAGTTGGCACACGGTGGCCTAGATTTCATGTATCACCAAGCTCTGTCTGTCTGAAATTTTTTTGCTGTGGCTGGCCACAGCTGGTGAAAGGCCCCAATACCCTGTTAGTTCCATGTTGGCCCAATTGTACTGTGACGAGAGTCCTTGACGAGGGTGAATTGGACCCAGTGCTGGGATATCAGAAGCAAGGTTCGAGACAAAGTACTACACTGGATCTGAGCTCAGAACAAAGACTGATCGATATCACAAGTAGGCTTACGATTGAGCACCGAACCACAGTTCAGGTGTTTCTTAAATACTTAATTCTTTGTGCTCGAAACATGATTACCAACTAGTGGGACCTTCCTGAATCCTTAAGGGGGATGTGTCAGCTCTCCGTACTCCAGGAAGTTTGAGCATCTAAATCCTGGAAGCTGGCGCGGTTGAGGGTGTCTCGTAACAGAGATGTGGTGGCACCTGCGGGCTGCCCCCAGCAGAATCCTCAATGATTTGATATGATGCAAACAATGCATTTCACTGTATGTTTCGATTTAGATGGGACAAATAAAGCTAAACACAAAATGCTGGAGGATCTCCGCAGGTCAAGCAGCATCTATGGAGAGGAATAAATAGTCGACATTTCCCTAAGACTCTTCATCAGAATTTTGTGTGGGTTTGACTTTTTAATTCCTCTCCATAGATGGTGTGTGATCTGCCAAGCCCCTCCAGCATTTTGTTTGTGTTACTCTGGATTTCCAGCATCTGCAGAATCACTTCTGTTTACAGATAATCTTTCTTAATTTCTTTCTAATCTGGAATCAGACAGCATTTCAGTTTAAAGTCTCATCCAAAAGTATTGCACTTGCATTCCTCCACGCTTGCTTTGCAACCCAAATTCTTCTCTAGGCATACACCCAGAATGGAAAGAAAATAGTAATATTTTGTACCCCGGGACTATAAGAAGAGTAAAGAATAAAAAGGGAAGAGCTGGCCCATACCTGAGTTACAAATTCAAGTTACCTTCAATTTCTATGGTCTACATCCTTTTGTAGTACTTGCGAATAAATTCACAACATGCTTTCTCTTCCTGCCTCTAAGCAACATGGAATGTCTGTGTAAAACATAAACTGATGGTGGGCCCTTAGTGAGTTAATGAACTGTAGAGTTGCAGCTCTAATATGTATTTAGTGGCAAACAGAGTGCAATCAACCGCGAGAGTATTCAGTGCTGCCATTAAAAGGGAGCCTACTTCACTGTAAGTAGATATTCAGCCTCTGAGGGAAACAAGCTATCGATTACTTGTAAACAGGAAACTGAAACATTAATGTTGGTCACTTGCTGACATTTTAAGAGGCAACAACACTTGGCTACACCCTGCTTCTACTCTGCAGTAAGTGCAAATTTAGCTGTTTGAGGGAAACAAGCTATCTGTTCATTGTTAAGGAAACTGAAATGCTAACGTTGGTTAGCTGCTGTCATTTTAAGAAACAGCAATATTTACTCATACCTTGCAATATTGCTGTACCCAACTTGAGGTCCAGATGAAGATAGACTGCCTAAGCAAGTAGTTGCAGTTGCTTGGATGTTCTGTGTCGAAGTCAGGTCATTAAAAATTTTACATTCCTCCAAATCAGTTCAGAAGAACCCACAATATACTGCAAGGTAAAAAGAAGACCTGATGTTACACATCTCTTTTCCTATAATTTTCAGACGTTCTAAAATGGAATTATGATATTTTAAATATGTTATCACTGTATTGCAGGAAACCAGCAGTCAACATGTGAACAGCAGGCCTCTAAAATAACAATGTGAGATGATACAACCAATATTTTTAATATGTTGATTGGGAATTAAATATTGGCTCTCTCAGCAGGGATAACTTCTTCACTCTTCTTTTGAATGGTACCTTGGAATAACTTGTCTGTATATGAGAAAGATGGTTTAATAATTTGCGCAGATGATGTCACTTCCAACAGTGCAGCACATCCTCAGTGGTGGAGTGAGATTTGAATTTACAATCAGGTGTGAGCCACTTCACATGTAGAACTTGCTTTTTGCAGGTGATAAGCCAGCCAATCCAAAAGCTTAAGTGCTGTAAATGTACTCTAAGCTCATTAATAATTTCACCGGAGCCTTAATAAATTGAATGAATCACAAATGAACTGTGCCTGGATACCAACAGGACTTCAGTTGAATGCATAGCATCTACTGAGCACCCATTAAGACAATCTATTTTATTATAAACTCTTCTTTCCGCTTAACCATCCACACCGTTCCAGATTGCCATTTGCCTTTTTATTCCATATGTGTGAAAACAAGGTAGAAACTCTCCAGCAACATTGGGCAGTGCTTCCACGAATACCACACTTCCCTTTTTAACAGTACATTCCTCTCCATTTCCTGTTTCCATCAACAATTTTTAAGCTGATGTTCAAAGCAGTCTGTGAGCCTCACAGTGGCACCAGTCAGTTCAATTGGCTGAGAAATCGATTTAAGAAAGAGCCTGCAGAAAACAAGACGCACAACATAATATATAGACTTGAGAAGAGAACAACGCACAATGGTTGGCTTGAAGTCACAATTTCATGATTGCAATGCTCACTTAGACAACTATTGTGATTTTTTTTTTGCCAACCTTTCCATTTTTTACTGAACTGCACATCTGTTTAAAGTAAGCTATGGTGTGGTGTGTTCTACTGTGGCACGTAACTTACACCGGCATGGTTTCAGGCAATTCTAGCCCAAGGCAGGAGCTGAGTTCCAAGCTCTTCCGGAAGTAGGACACGACGACTTCAGCATTTAATCTCCTGCTTTTCTTCGAAAAGGCGCATGTGAACATTTCACAGGAAATACAAATTGGGCTTTGGAAATTAAATAGATTACATTTACTACAGCATCTAATTTAAGTGTCATTGGATTTTGTAGATAACAAGGCAAGTAGCCTGCTAATATCTCCCATCAATTATAAATGTACATATCTGAGATAACTGCATTGTAGTATGGATATAAGGTTGCAGTGGTGGAAGAGCTGTCTTCCGGGTTAGACTAAGAGATCCTCTTAGCTTTATGACGTGGTTCAGTGACAGTGGTATCATCAAGCCATAAGTGAAGAATCCTGGAGATATACTTTTTGTTGTAAAACACAGAGCTACTGTACTTTCTCTAAACATGTCCGTTTCAAATTCCACATAGATCTTCCCGTGGAGGGAGATGTTTCCTGGATCTCTGCCAGTACAAGTCTGAAACTAGCCTTAGAGATACTTGGAAGACACAAGAGTTTGCAGACACTGGAATCTGGACAACAAACAATCAGATGAAGGAAATTAATGGATCAGGAAGCATCAATGGGTTGAGAGGAATTATCAACATTTCGGGTTGAAACCCTGCACCAGTCCTCGTGCAATTCCTTTCTCTCCTCAGATACTGCTTGACCCATTGATTTCACTCAGCATACTGTTGCTAAAGGATGCTTGATCACTTCAGTGTATTAGTCCAGGCCAGAGCCTGGAGGTTGGAAACTCCACGGCTGGACACCAACCAGAAACTGGAGGTCAGAGGCCCAGTGTCTGCAAGTTTGAGAATCCAGGGCCAAGGACTGGAGGCCCAGAGGTGGGCTGTCCTGGGGATGGAGGCCTGTGTATGTGAGGGGGTGGGCGAATGGGAAAGGGGCTTATTTAGCTTCACTGAGCATCTACACTCCGTCCGCCAAAACAAGCGTGATCTCCCAGTGACCACCCATTTTAATTCCACTTCCCATTTGCACTCTGATATGTCCATCCATGGCCTCCTCCACTGTCAGGATAAGGCCACACTTAGACTGAAGGAATAATACCTTATATTCCGTTTGGGTAGCCTCCAACCTGATGGCGTAACTATCGATTTCTCAAACTTCCAATAATGCCTCCATCCCCCTTTCACCATTTCCCATCCCCTTGTCCCTCTCTCATGTTATCTCCTTGCCCACCCATCGCCTCCCACTGGAGCTCCTCCCCCCACCTTTTTTCTTTCTTCCATGGCCTTCTGTCTCTTTCATCAACTTCCTAGCTCTTTGCTTCATCCCTCCCCCTCCAAGTTTCACCTGTCACCTGGCATTTCTCTCTCACCTCCCCCACCGTTCAAATCTACTGCTCAGCTGTTTTTCTCCAGTCCTGCCGAAGGGTTTTGGCCCAAAACGTCAACTGTGCTTTTTCCATAGATGCTGCCTGGCCTGCTGAGTTCCTCCAGCATTTTGTGTGTGTTGCTCGGATTTCCAGCATCTGCAGACTTTCTCATTTGTTATTTAGGTGTTGCCTTGTTTCGTTCTGTTGTTTCTGCTGCGTGTGTTACTCTGTGCCATGTCTTGTCTTGGTGTTGTTGTGCTGAACATTGTTGGCTTCAGAACGTGTGCCAACACTTGTGGGCTGCCCCCAGGACATCATTGGCTGTGCTGGTCGTTAACACAGATGATGCAGGCAGCATACGTCTGTGCACACGTCAGACTCTGCCTGCCTGAATCTGTGTCAGCCCGTGTTATTTTTTTCTATCTGTGAGCCTGTACATATTGCTTTTTTTATTTGCCCCAAAGTGTAAGTGCAGGTATGTGACTGACAGTACATGTTTCTGTGTGACCAAAGTGTGCATAGAGCATGTATGTATGTGTGTGTGTGCGCGTGCATGATTGGTCTATACGTGTACTTGTGTATGTTTGTTTATGTATCTATGCCTCAGGGTGCATGTAGGTGTGTATGTAGATGGGAGTGCGTGCCTGACTGTTCATGGACTTCAGATTGGGAAGCATCTGACTGCTTGAAACTTTCTTGCTGTCCTTTTCTCAGTGGCGTGGGTAATCCCTTTAGACAAGAAATTAGAAAACTCATCACTCTCTAAAAAGAAAAGATATTTATTAATAGATGAGGTTTTAAAAGTAACAGATGCCCTAGAAAGATAAATATATCTTTAAGACTTTAAAATGCTCTTTTTAATATCCCTTGAGGCAGATCCAAGTGTATTAACTGAACTCTGCTGTTTCAGCATTTGTTCACTCCACAGCAACTGCCATGATCCAAACACAGTCACATCCTGTTGCTTCAAGATGGAAAAATCAAATGTTCCACCAACTTCACACTTGGCCTGGAAGTAGATTAGACCCAATATCTTTCCTCTTGCCTTTAGATTCACCAAAACAATATGCGGGCAACACCTGCCTTCTCTCTTTTGCCTCAAGCACGCTGCAAGTCAATAATCCCATTTATCTCAAGTAAATCAGCTGGCAATAGTGGGATGTGTGACTGTGAACCAGTTGAGTAGAGTTTATTCTGCAGAGAAAGCGTGGAATATAAAGAGTAGCAATATTATAGCTTTAAACTCTCCTCCCTATTATGGAAGGGTTCCTTCCAACATCTCCATTCAGGTACAGTTGCTCCTCACGCCATTAAAACACACTTTTTACAGGTCACAGTTTTATTTGTAGTTGGCATACACATTCCTGACATGGCAGAGTAAAGGGAAGGGCCTTGCATCAGGAGCTGCTTTGATATGTTGCCTATTCATTATTTTGCTCTAGAAAAGATATGTTTACTAATGTAACAGAAATTCTGTTTCAAACAGAATAATAAAAATAATTGAGAAACATTTGTAGAGACTTATGGGAGGCATAATTCTCAATTGCAGACTGTTATCTGATCAGGGCAATCCCACAAATGAAATCAACATGTTCAGTGCAGTGGTGTCACAACAAAGTGCATTTAGATATGTCTCCCAATAAACTGGGGAACTTCTTGATGGATAGGTGACCATTTAGTGTAAGAAGTGGGCACGTGGCCAAGTGGTTAAGGCATTCGACTAGCGACCTGAAGGTTGTGAGTTGGAGCCCCAGTCGAGGCAGTGTTTTGTGTCCTTGAGCAAGGCACTTAACCACACAGTGCTCTGAGACGACACTGGTGCCAAGCTGTATCGGCCTTTGCCCTTCCCTTAGACAACATCAGTGTCATGGAGAGGGGAGACTTGCAGCATGGGTAACTGTTGGTCTTCCATACAACCTTGCCCAGCCCTGCACCCTGGAGAGTGAAGACTTTCCAGGTGCAGGTCTATGGTCTCGCAAGACTAACGGATGCCTTTAACGTGTAGGAAAGTTTTAGAGTTAATCCATGATACAGGTTGAGAAACAGATTTTTATGAAGATGTCACTGGAATGACAAGAACTGGCCTCAGTGTTTCTGGGGCCTCTTTCTCAGGCATTCTGTAGAAGCCAAGCATGACACCAGGTCTGTGCATTAGGTAGAAGCCGAAGGGTCCTATGTTGAATCTTCAGGTTCTGCTAAGTTGAATAGGAGGTGGTAATAGGACAGTTGGGGGAGTTTTTTGGGATGTTGATGTCTGATATCCACATGCTTCATCTGCAGTAACTTGAAATCCTGCTTTCTTCTTAAATTTGCTTTCACTCGTCTGAGTAGCCACCAGCTTGGGAGTCCATGAGTAGTGAAGAAATACTTTTTCAGAGAGGGTTGAGAATGTCTTTGAAATGTTTCCTTTGCCCTCCTGGAGATATCTTGCTTTGGCTTGGCTTTTTTGGGGGGGAAGTCTGGCCTACAAAAGATATGCACTCTCCTTCCCCCTAAAACCCTAACCTATTCCTTCTCAATATTGATTCTCTTCCACTTAAAGAAGAAAGATTAGCTTTGTCACATGTACATTGAAAAATACAGTTAAATGCATCAATTGCAGCAAATCAAGTCAGTGAGGATTACACAAGTCTCACCACACTTCCAGTACTAACATAGCATGCCAACAAATCAGTAACCCTAACCCGTATACCTTCGGAATGTGGGAGAAACCAGAGCAGTCATAGGGAGAATGTACAAAATCGTTATAAACAGCAATGGGAATTGGACCCTGATCTTACCTACTTAGCCACATAGCTACGCTGAGGATAATTTAGAGTCACCCATTAACCTACTAACTAGCAAGTCTTCGATAGTAGGTGGAAATCAGAACACCTGAAGGAAACCTAGGCAGTCACAGGAAGAACTGGCAAACTCCACCAAGATGGCACTGGAGGTTAGGACTGAACTCAGAGAACTGGTGCTGTGAGGCAGCGTCACTATCTGATCTAACATTGCGTCATCCTGTGATTGACCCAATCTTATTTCAGACTAGAACTTATGGTCAGAAAACTATAGTTTTACTGCACTACAATCCAGTGATGTAGAGCCAGTGTTGAACCTACTCAGAACCCACAGATGTATTGACTCCTGCTGTTTAATTAGTGGACTGCATCAGACCTGCAGAGTCCACAAGTTATCTTCTAATTTCTCTCATCCTGAGGGAATTTAGTTTCTTTCCAGAACTAACATGAAACACGCCTTGGATTTATGTAGAACCTTCAACATTATAAAAGCAAATTGAATGAACAAGATTGAAGCTCCTAACCAAATTCTTGTCATATGTATGGGGGTGGGTTCAACAGACTGGAGAAGTATAGATAAAGTAAAAGATAAAACTGTGGATAAAGATAAAGTAAAAGCAAAAGATAAAAAAGTGAAAAGTAAGAGTGGAGTGAAGAAAAGTCAAGTGCAAAAGAGAAAACGATTATAAGATATTAAAATCACAATGAGTGTAAGAACACTTTATCTAAATGCCCGTAGTATCTGAAACAAGGGCAGTGAACATCTGCCACAAATCAGTACAAAGGGGTATGATTTAGTGGCCATTATAGAAACGTGGTTGCAGGGTGGAGAGGATTGGGAATTAAATATCCAAGGATATCAGGTAATCTGGGAGGATACACAGGAAGATAAGGGAGGTGGAGTAGTGCTCTTAATTAAGGATGAGATCAGGGTGATAGTGACGATATAGGAACTAAGAAGCAGAACATTGAATCCATCTGGGTAGAGATTAAGGATAGTAAAGGGGGAAAAAAAATCACTGTTGGGAGTTGTCTATTGACCACCGAATAGTAACATTACAGTGGCACAGGCAATAAACAGTGAAATATCTGAGGCAGTTATCATGGCGGACTTTAACTTGCACATAGATTGGGAAAATCAAGTTGGTCAAGGCAGTCTTGAGGAGGACTTCATAGAATGCATCCGTGATAGCTTTCTTGAACAGCATGTTACTGAACCTACAAGGGAACGTGTTATCTTAGGTCTGATCCTGTGCAATGAGACAGGTAAAATTAGTGATCTTGTAGTTAAGGATCCTCTTGGAAAGAGTGATCACAGTATGAGTGAGCTTCTCATACAAATGGATGGTGCAATAGATCGATCAAAAACCAGTGTATTTTGTTTAAACAATGATGACAATGGAATGAGGGAGGATTTGGCTAGTGTAGATTGAGAACACAGGCTATATGGTGGGACAGTTGAGGGACAGTGGAAGGCTTTCAAAGAGATTTTTCACGGTGCTCAACAAAAGTATATTCCAGTTACAAGTAAGGACTGTAGTTGGAAAATGCTTGAAGCTATCATTAAAGAAGTAATAACAAGGCATCTGGAAAGAAATGGATCCATCAGGCAGATGCAGCATGGAGTCAGCAAAGGCAGGTCCTGTTTGACAAACTTACTGGAGTTCATTGAGGATATAACAAGCGCTGTGGATAGAGGGGAACAGATGGACATTATTTACTTGGATTTCCAGAAAGTGTTTGATAAGGTGCCGCATAAAAGACTTATCCATAAGATAAGGATGCATAAGTTGGGGGTGATATATTACCATGGATAGAGGATTGGTTAACTCATAGAAAGCAGAGAGTTGGGATACATGGATGTTACTCTGCTTGGCAATCAGTGGTGAGCAGTGTGCCACAGTGGTCGGTGCTGTGCCCACACTGTTCAGGATATACATTAACAATCTGGAACAGGGGACGGGGTTTATCTAAGTTTGCTGATGACACTAAATTGACTAGCAAAGCAAATGGTGCAGAAGATCTGGTGAGTCTGCAGAGAGATATAGATAGGTTAAGCGAGTGGGCAAAGGTCTGGCAGGTGGAGTACAAAGTTGGTAAATGCAAGAAAGGATAAATGAAAGAGCAGCTTATTATTTAAATGGCAAAAAATTGAAGCATGCTGCTGTGCGAAGGACTTGGGAGTGCTTGTACATGAATCACAAAAGGTTGGTTTGCGGCTGCAGCAGGCTATTAAGAAGGCAAATGGAATGTTGGCCTTCATTGCCAGAGGGATTGAATTTTAGAGCAGAGAGGTTATGCTGCAACTGCACAGGATACTGGTGAGGCTGCACCTGGAGAACTGTATGCAGTTCTGGTCTCCTTACTTGAGGAAGGAGAGACTGGCTTTGGAGACGGTGCAGAAAGGTTCACCAGGTTGATTCCAGAGATGAATGGGTAGAGATTGAGTCACCTGGGGCTGTACTCACTGGAATTCAGAAGAATAAGAGGAGATCTTATGGAAACATAAAATTTTGAAAGGGATAGATAAGGTAGAGGCAGGAAAGTTGTTTCCACTGGTAAGTGAGACTAAAACTAGGGGATATAGCCTCAAGATTCAGGGAAGTAGATTTAGGATGGAGTAAGGAGGAGATGCTTTTCCTGGACAGTGGTGAATCTATGGAATTCTTTGCAAGCAGTGGAGGCTACTTCAGTAAATATATTTAAGAGAAGGATGGATAGATTTTTGCATAGTAGGGAAATTAAAGGTGTGACGACAAACCAAGTTATCAGAAGATTGATACTGATGAGAGAGATAAGGGAGACAATGGAGAAGCGTTCAAAATGTTAATGAGAGAGGAGAGAGATAACGGAAAAGAGACACAATTAAGAGTATTGACAGACCGGTTGCTTTGAACCTGAACTGTTTGAAGTTTGATGGACAGGCGATACCCCAGCAGGGGGATAAAAAGAACAGGTTCGCTAAGGCACGGGACACACCATGAGATCACGAGATAACAAGACCCTGGAAGAGTGGAGTGCCCCCACAAGTTGGTGGGAGTTTGGAGGTCCAGTCGCAGGAACCGACCATAGACGCACAGGGTGAAAGGGTACGATCGGCGGGAACCTGGTGTGTGTGTCTGCCCTTGCCTGGGTGCTGGGTTCACCGCGGAAGAACGGTCGCATCCGGAGCGGAGGGGTCACAGTTGACCACAGAAGACATAACAAAGGGTCCGCCCGAGAGCTAACTGCGAAGAACATCAAAGGTCTGCTGAATCAGATTTGCATATCTCTATCTCTATCTCTCCCTCCAACGGCACAACAGCGATTACTGTAAACTGTACTAAGCTGAACTGAACTCTGCGTCACTTGAGACTGATCATTTTACCCCTAGACTGCGATAGAGCTTGATTGATTCCTATTACCCTAGTTCTGCGTACATGTGTGTTTTATCATTGCTAACCTGTTGCATTTATATCCGTACGATTAGAGTACTGTGTTACTTATTTCTTTAATAAAACTTTATTAGCTTCTGTTAAACCAGACTCCAACTAAGTGGTCCATTTCTGCTGGTTTGGCAACCCAGTTACGGGGTACGTAACAAAGGTTATGGCGAAAAGTCAGGTAGGTGGAGATGAGTCCATGGCCAGATCAGCCTTGATCTTACTGAATGGTGGAGCAGACACAATGGGCCAGATTTCTTATATTCTTATCCTACGGGTGAATAAATACTGCAAAATGATTTAAGGTGGGATTCCACAACCTCAAGTGTTGGGCTTCTGAAGGCACAATTGACAATACTGGAGTGATGTAAGCCAGGAAAAATCCCGGATTTGATGAATTCAGATCTTTCCGGGCTTTGCAGGACCTAAGGAGACTATAGAGAAGAAGGAGATTTAGAAGGAATGAAGGTGTTTGAAATTAAGGATGAGGCACCAAACAAGATAGACCGATAAATATTTTAACTAATTTAGAGTGTGAAAAGATATTGGAACAGATCTTTTTTTGGGTGGTGCAGTGAATAGAGCCATTGTTTCACAGTATCAGAAACCCAGGTTCAGTCCTGACCATAGGCGCTATCTGTGTGGAACTTGCACGTCCTCCCTGGGTTTCCTCACTTTCCTCCCACATCCCAAAGACGTGCTGGCTGGTAAGTTAATTGGCCACTGTAAATTGAAGGGCCTGTTTCTGTGTGATATTTATGACACTCTCTATATAAACTTTATCCAGACCCTGAAATACTGTAAGCAAACTTCCTAATAAAATGGCTTTTAAATTACTCCAGCACAGATATTTGATAAAAGATCTTCCAGGGGAACACAGTCACATAAAATTAGTTCCTAAGGGCAAAAGAAAAAAATTAACTGAAACTTATGGTTCACTGTGCCCATCAAAGCTTAATCACAATCCATGAAATAAAGTGCAACATTTTCGGAGGTGGAGGAGTTATGCCAGCAATGCAATGGAAATAAATTAAACTGTCTGATTTCTAAAGACTGAGCTGGGTAAGATATAAAACAGCCAACGATGTGGAGGAGTGTCATAGAGTCAGAGGTTTCACTTACATCACTGGATGATGTGGATCATTACTGTGAGTACAGTGCCTGATGTCACCATTTCTTTACCTTTTTTAAAGCCACCTCACCCTCACACTGCTTCGTCCATTGGCATTTCTTACTGATCTGTAGCAATTTGCTCAAGGGGTGAAGCACAGTAGCCAGGTTTGGCAAAAACAGGTGATAGTAATTGAAAATTCCTAAAAAGGACCATCAGTGTGACATATCCTTTGGCCATGGGGCATCCACCACTGCTTGAATTTTTACTTATATGTCAATGGCATGACCACAGTAAGTGATTCTTGCTTTAAAGAATTCACACTTTTTGCAACATGCCCTGAATCCATAACATGTAACCTTTATAACATCGTCTTGAGATTTTGGAGATGTTCTTTTTTATCCTTACTAGTAGGAATGATGTCATCCAGAAAATACTGAGTGCCTAAGCAACCTTGCAGCACATGGTTCTCAACATTTTGCCAGAGTGCAGGTGCAGAATCTACTCCAAAAATAAGCCTATTATAGTAATAAAGCCTTTCCTAGGTGTTTATCATGAGAAACACTTTGGACTCTCCTTCCATGTCCATCTGCAGAAAGACCTCAGCTGTCCACTTTTTCCTCCAGAAAAGTTTGCAAAGATATCCTCCATCTTGGGAAGAAGGTATTAACCTACTTTCTGTACTAGGTTGATGGTGAGCTTACAATCATCACAGATCCTGACAAACCCATTCTTCTTGACCACTGGGACCAGTGGTGTTGCCTACGGCAGTGGTCCCCAGCCTTCAGGCCGCGGTCCGATACATTGCCACAAAGAATGCAGTGGTGCAGCAGTAGCCGGGATGCACCCAGTACATCTTCAAGACAAAAGCCAAAATAAACAAGCTAATTAATTAGATGCAATTGGCAATCGCCTCTGATCTGGGCCGACATTTACGTGCTGGGTGGCACCTAATTAATTAGCTTGTTTATTTCAGCCTTCTTCCTTAAAGGTGTGTTGGGTGCATCCCAGCTACCGCTGCATTCTTCATGGCAGTGTATTGGTTCGTGGCCCGGAGGCTGGGGACCACTGGCCTATGGTCTCCACTCAATCTTAGAAAAAAGGTCCTTCAGCCTCCATACAATGTAGCTCACTGACTAGTTTATCATACACTGTATAAGGAACCAAAGGGGCTTTGTAAAGCTTGGTGTGGCATTTTCATTTAGCACTATCCTACCCTTGATATATTTGAGTTTTCCAATTCCATCCTTGAACATTGTAGTGGCATCATCCAGTACCTTTCTTAATTTGCTTTCAATTCACTCTATTACAGGCATGTGGCATGGAAATGGTGGATGGATCTCTCAGTCACTCATGACCCAACAATGCTGGCCCTCCTGTTTTTCACCACATACAAGCCTAATGTGGCTTGCTGGTTGTTGTATTTCACTGTTACAAATGTCATTCACACAGGAGATATCTTTCTTCCAGTATATGTTCTTAGTTCTTAGTTGGTATACAAGTTGGTATGTGTGCAACTAATAATATTGTAGTCCCTGTCCAAGCAACCCCATTTCAGAATGAACCTCCATAGTCTTTTGCATTTGACCAGATCCATGTTAGGCTGCTTGATTTCAGTATTCTGAGTTCCATCTGATTAAATACACTGTATAATTCCAGATGTCGCAGACTGTTTCTTTTGCCTACCCAAACTTGTGGTCAACCATTTGGGACTTAATGCATGTCATATGTTTCCTGACTTTCATCATATAATGTAAAATTCAGATGCATGAGACAACAAATTAAAATCATGTGTCATGTAAGATTTTACTTATTATTCGAAACAACAAATTCTACACAATTTCTTTCTCAACCATCCCTTCTTTTAAATTTATTTTACTCATTCTGTATAAGTCACTTACTGAAAGATTTACTTCTCTACACCAGGCATTTGTCCATATGTGTCAAATTTCTGATTTAAATCTGCACTGTTTTTTCTTGAGTTAAGATTGCCCTTCAATGAATCATCAAATCATGAGAACCAGTACACAATTTGAGTAAATTAGACTAGTGGAACATAAAACCAACACATTCAATGACTAGAACACACCTTTACCAACTGTTAAAAATGAAAATATTAACACAAAGGTTTGGTCTTACTCCAAAATTTTCTCCTACTCCATGCTGATTTTTTCTTTCTGTTAGGATTTTTTTTCTTTCAAATAGACCCATCTTTCTAAATAAGAAAAAATTGCCTCAGGAGAGATGTTATCTCTGTGTAGCAACAGATTATCATGGAAAAAAGACTTTTAATCTACAATGCGGGCTAAAAATCCCAAGACGTTGTTCAAATCATAACATTGCTGCTGTGAGATTGAGATAAAGATGGAAATAAAAGAGGGGCAGTGATCTTGAAACAAGCAGATCTATGTAAAATTTATCTGATTCACTTACGCTGATTATGTAACAAGGAGGTTATGGAAGGTCGGGGAGAACCAATGCACAGCAAAATCTAGAATTAACTCAGACTCGGGCTTGAAATAAACAAGATGACAGAAACAAAATCCAAAGGCAAAATCACAAACAGTAGCATTAGAAATGGAACCCCTAAGATTGAGCACTGACTGCTCAGCACGAGGCCTTTAAGTATAGACTTTCCATGAAGGAATGTGGTGAGCAAGAATTGGCAGCCAGAGTCTTAAAAGGACAGTGGGAGCTAACCATACTCTGGGGAATTGGAGCATTGAAACTTTGATGCCAGTTGCTGTTCAGTTGGGACCATGACAGAACCACCTCTCCCCACCCCCGACAGCTCGCTCTTGATAGCCCAGGGTGATGCTGGTGAAAGTCTTCTATCAAGGTAGAGTCCAGGATGTCTCATGAAGGAATCTAGCTTCTTACTTCTGGGCCATATCCTTCTCAATCCACAAGGTGATGCCTTTTACTTGAAAAATGCGGGTGTCCAAAATTCACCAGACTCTGTAGCTGGTTGTCCCTCAACATATCTGGGAGGTGGAGGAGGTTTGGGAACCAGAGCCAAGGAGTTGACACTCAGGGGCTCGAGATGGGATAAGTGGAATGTGGGGTGAATCTGCATGGTGCTCTGGAGCTGGAGATGACAGGTAACTGGGTTGATGCTTCACAGGACCTTGAACAGACCGATGTAATGAGGGGCAAATTTTCTAGACTCAGCCCTCACTCCCAGCTCTATGCATCCTTATCTTATGGAGAAGTCTTTTATGTGGCACCTTATCAAACGTCTTCTGGAAATCCAAGTAAATAACATCCATCTGTTCCCCTCTATCCACTGCGCTTGTTATATCCTCAAAGAACTCCAGTAAGTTTGTCACACAAGATCTACCTTTGCTGTCTCCATGTTACATCTGCCTGATGGATCCATTTCTTTCCAGATGCCTCACTATTTCTTCTTTAACAATAACATGCATTTTCCCAAATATAGATGTTAAACTTACTGGCCTATAGTTACCTGCCTTTTGTCTACATCCTTTTTTGAACAGTGGCATGACATTCGCCTTCTTCCATTCCATCAGGACCTACCCAGAGGACACAGAATTTTGGTAAATTATCACCAAAGCTCTACTATCACCTCTGCCATTTCTTTCAGTACCCTGGGATGCATTCCATCAGGACCAGGGGACTTGTCTATCCTTAGGCCTACAAGTTTGTTCAGTACTACCTCTAGTGATAGCTGTTGCGTTCACCAGCAACTTTGGTGTGTGTTGTCTAGTGATAGCTATTGTATCGAGGTCCTCACCTCCCATCGTATCCATAAATCTCTCTTTGACATGTTAGAAGTGTCCTCCACCATGAAAACAGACACAAAATAGTCATTTAAAGCCTCAGCCATTTCCTCATTACCAAATAATAATTACCCCTTCTCGTCCTCCAAGGGACCTACATTCAATTTGGCCACCCTTTTCTGCTTGATATAATTATAAACACTTTCTATCTATTTTAACATTTTGTGCCAGTTTATTTTCATAAAATAGCTTCCCTTTCTTTATTGGTCCATATTGATGGAGTTCCTAGCTTACTATAACCAGCCCATAACTAGCAGCCACTGCAGCCAAACTCAGATCCTGACTATCAGTGTTAGTGTGTTTCTGGAGAGCTGTGAGGACATCCTGAAGCATGCCGTCATGTCTGCCTACAGTTGCTCCCTGATAGGCCTATGTGATTCACAGACGTTCATACTCTGCTGGGCTCATTATGGCTCAGTCGTGCTGTAATGAGTGAGCTATGCTGGTGTACCTAAGTGTAGAATAAAGTCTAGAATTAACTCTGACTAAACGAAACAACATGAACTAAATCCAAAGGTGAAATCACATCCAGTACTACCAGAAATGGAACTCTTACGACTGAGCACTGAGTTCTGTCTGTCTGTATCTTGTTTTACGGCGATTGGCATCCAGCTTAATGGTGCATTACCGCCATCCTCTGCTCCAGAATGTGCACTAGACATACATTCTAAATCCCTACACACACATACACACACACACACACACCCCTACACTTCACCCTCCCATCTTTGACCATCCTAGTATCCTATTCCTGTTTATTCATCATATTCTATAAAAAAACCCCTGTACCCCTTAAAAACACTAAAAATACCCAGACTTGTGCTCTCTCACCCATGCCCAGCAACCCTTTTAATGTGAATTCCTGCATCCCCAACTCCCTTAATTTATTTCTCATCATCTCTCTCTGTATCCCATACTTCCTGCAACACAAAACTACATGTTCTACTGACTCCCCTTCCTGACATTCCTCACACAATCCTGTCTGGTGTTTCTCTATCATTTTCAATGTTTTGTTTAATGCACAATGCCCCAGCCTTAACCTAGTCCACACAATTTCCTCTCTTCTGTTTCCATTACCTACCCTAGTAACTGCAACACTCTTTTGTATTTGATATAAATGCCTCCCTTTCCCATCTTTCTTGCCACATTCGATTGACTTTTTCCCAGATTACACATTTAACCTCTGCTTTACTGATACTAATGTGAATTTCCACATTTTCTTTCTTTAACACCTTCTTTGCCAACTCATCCACCCTGTCATTCCCCTTCACCCTTACATGTGCTGGAACCCATAGAAATTTTACCTGACCTCCCTGATTTGCAATTCTTGTAACTAACTGAAGGACTTCATAAAGTACATCTTGCCGACTGTTTGTGTGAAAAGACCTTAAACTTGCTAGAACTGAGGATGAATCTGAACATATCAATGCTTTGGCTTGTCTGGCTTTCTGCAGCCATTGCAACACAACCAGCACTGCCAGCATCTCCACTGTAAACACCCCTAACTTATTAGATGTTCTTCTGCTGATTCCAATTTCTTTTGCTGGTATTACCACCCCAAACCCTGTCACTCCTGTTTCAGGTTGAGCACTGAGTTCTCAGCACCAGGCCATTAAGTCCAGACTTTCCATGAAAGTATGTGGCAGGCAATAATTAGCAATCTGAGTCTTCAAGAGACAGCAGCTAATTGCCATACTCCAGGGAATTGGAGCATGAAACCTGGATACCTGCTGCTGTTTAGTCAGGACCATGACAAGCTAGGGAAGAAAATTTGCCCTAGTCATACTGTCATACTGTATTGATACAGAGAACTGAGCTCACATTGTTCAAATCGGTCACTGAACACCTTTTTGCATTAATCCTATCAACCAGCACTGGTCTCATGGCCTTTGATGTTAAGACAAATCAAGTGCTTTTCAAGACACTTGTTAAGTTCAACAACTCTGTCCAGTAGCAGAGTGGCACGGTACCTTAAGGAGTGGTGGCATGGTAGTGCAGATGTTAGCTCAATCGCTTTACAGTACCAACAACCTCCCTGATTGGGGTTCAACTCCTGCCGCTGCCTGTAAGATGTACATTCTCCCTGTGACCACGCGAGTTTCCTCCATTCCAAAGATGCAAGGTAAATTGTAGGCACCGGAAGCATGGAGACACTTGTGCCACCAACACATCCTCAGACCGTGATGATTGTTGCTGCAAACGAAGTATCTCACTGTTTGTTTCAGTGTACAAACAACAAATAAGCTCATCTGAATTGCCACTCTCTGGGTGATCAAAGTCCCTCTCAGATCACCTCCAAATCTCTTACCTTTCATCCCAGGTCTATATCCTCCAGCTTTAGTCACCTCCAACAAGAGGAAAATCTTCCTGCAATCTGCCCTATCTAAACCCCTCATTGGTTTACAAACCTAAATTACGTGTCCTTTTAGTCTCCTCTGCTCCAGAGAAAACAGACTTATCAGCTCCATATTCAGCTCATACTGAAATGCTTCATCCTGTATGAATCTCCTCTTCATCCTCTTCAGAGCTCTCACATTTTTCTTAAAGACTGGTCTCCATGTGTCTTCGGATCCAGACTTGTGCCTAGTATCTAAAGAAGAGTACGGGAAAGAAAGGCCGTTCTTTCCAATAACTCTCACAATCTGTGAATATATAGAAGAACAAATATTGAGTCCTGGTGAAGGGTTGTGGCCTGAAACATTCCCTGCCATAAACCAGCTGAATTCCTCTTGCATTATGAGAGTGTTGCAACATTTCCAGCATCTGCAGGTTTGCTTGTGTCTCTGAAAACAGAGGTTTACCTCGTGATACCTGGGACGAGTTATAGACCTACAAATTCCGGTGTATCCTCACAGATGTGATAGTGTTATGCTAAGGACCATTTTCTTGCCTTCACAAGTGCTCAAGTTCTAAATTGCACTTTACAGGAATGAAAATATGCCTCAGTGACTGGATCACTGGGGGATGTGGGTGTGGGTGTGGGTGGGGACAGGGCCAGTTGATAGACATCTGAGTGGGCTTTGTAGCCTGTTGCAAGTCCGATGATCAAGCAGGTGGCTGGGGTGGATTGCAAAAGTGATATCAGGGTTTCCGTTGGCAGTGATTGGACGGTCAAGATTTCCAACCTCTGCAGAATTCCCTGCAGCTAGTTGCAAACTTTCAACCTTCATTGTTCCCTCAGAGTTAAATAAGGAACTACATCTTGCAATACC
Organism: Mobula birostris; assembly: GCF_030028105.1. NCBI lineage: Eukaryota > Metazoa > Chordata > Chondrichthyes > Myliobatiformes > Myliobatidae > Mobula > Mobula birostris. The sequence continues at coordinate 143,304,750 of NC_092375.1, read as the reverse complement.
CTCCAGATTCACAAAGAAAATAGATTTATCCTTGCTCCAAAATAACAGTTCATAGCACTGTGTAAAATCCTGCACATTGATTCCATAATTATGCCATCTCAAGGTGTTATAGTTATTGCAGTATCTTGTAATCATTCTCAATTAAACAGTAATTAAGTGAGACACTAGATGCTGAAATGTGGAACAAAAGCTGAGCACTGAAAGAGCAGAGTAGGCCTAGTATCATTTATATGGGAAATAGATACTTGGACTGAAAGAGTAGAGATAAATGGTCAGTATAAAGAGGTGAGGGGAAGGGCAGAGCAAGAGCTGGCAAGTGATAGGTGGATGCAGGTGAGGTGAGGCTGACTGACAGGAGAAGCCAGGTGGAAGGACGGAAGTGTAGAAGAGAAGCTGATTGTGGACTTCAGGAAGGGTAAGACGAAGGAACACATACCAATCCTCATAGAGGGATCGGAAGTGGAGAGAGTGAGCAGCTTCAAGTTCCTGGATGTCAAGATCTCTGAGGATCTAACCTGGTCCCAACATATCGATGCAGTTATAAAGGTGGCAAGACAGCAGCTATACTGCATTAGGAGTTTGAAGAGGTTTGGTATGTCAACAAATACAATCAAAATCTTCTATAGATGTACCATGGAGTGCATTCTGACAGACTGCATCACTGTCTGGATGGGGGAGGGGGCAGGGCTACTGCACAGGACCGAAAGAAGCTGCAGAGGGTTGTAAATTTAGTTGGCTCCATCTTGGGTACTAGCCTACAAAGTACCCAGGAATCTTTAGGGAGTGTTGTCTCAGAAAGCATTTATTATTAAGGACCCCAGCACCCAGGGAATGCCCTTTTCTCACTGTTACCATCAGGTAGGAGGTACAGAATCCTGAAGGTGCACACTCAGCAATTCAGGAGCAGCTTCTTCCCCTCTGCCATCCTATTGCTAAATTGACATTGAACCCATGAACACTACCTCACTTTTTAATATATATTATTTCTGTTTTTGCACAATTTTAATCTATTCTATATATGTGTACTGTAATTTGTTTATTATTATTATATTTATTTATTGATTGATTGATTTATTCTTCTTTACTATGTATTGCATTGAACTGCTGCTGCTAAGTTAACAAATTTCACGACACGTGCTGTGATAATAAACCTGATTCTGATTCTGCGATAGTTACAGAGACTGGAAGGTGATAGATGGAGACATCAACGTGCTGCAGATGATGGAATGTGATAGGAGAGGAAGGTAGAGTATGGAATCAAATGAGGATGGTGAGAAAGAACAGAGTGGAACAGCAAGGAGAGGGGACATAGTTGGAGAAGTGTGTGAATGATGGGCAGATCCAGGGATGGAGATGGCAAGAAACAGGATGATGAGCTGGGAGGCGCTTAGAAAAGAACAGAGTGTGTGAGAGGAGCTGGGTAGATCAGAAAGAGATGGAAAGGAACAAAGGGGAGTAGGTTACTGAAATCAGAAGACTTATGTTACCAGGTTGTAGACCACCCTAATGGAATACGAGGTGCTATTTCTTAAATTTGTATTTAGCTTCATTCTGACAATGGAGGAGGTCGAGGACAGGCAGCTTGATGTGAGAGTGGGTAGAGAATTAAAATGCTTTGCAACCAGGAGCTCCAGATAGCCATCACATTGTGCGCATAGGGACTCAGCAAAACAGTTGCTCAGTTTGAGCTGGGTCTCAGAAGAGGCCACACTGAGTGAGATTGGAGTAGGTGCAAGTGAATCTCTGTTTCACCTGGAAGGTCTGTTCACGTCCCAGGATGGTGGTGAGGGTGAGGCTGTAAGGACAAGTGTTCCACCTCCTATGGTTGTAGGGATGGTCAGGGAGACATGAATGAACCTAGAAGTCACAGAGAGATCCTGATCAAATTCTCCATAATGGAAGGTCTCATCTCAAAAATGGATACAGCAGATACAGATAGAAAGAAACTGAGAAAAAGGAATGGTGTCCCTACAAAAGTTTTGTTGGGCAGTCTAGGTTGCTGTGGGAGTTGGTGGCTTTGTGGTAAATGCCAGTAAATAGTCTGTTTCCTGAGATGGAAAGAGAGATATCAAGAAAAGGAGTGCAGTGTCAGAAATGCTTCAAATGAATTTGATGGTGGGGGGAAAATGCCGGGGGAGTTAATAAAATCACTGAGTTCCACACAAGTGCAGGAGGTTGCACCAATGCTGTTGTCAGTGGAGGAGAGAAAGAGTTGGAGAATAGTACCACAGAAGGTTTGAAACATATTCTGTTCCGTGTGGCCAAAAGAAAGAAGGCAGCCAGTGTGAGTGCCCATGATTGATTTGTAAGAAATGAGAGGAATCCAAACAGAAGCAATTGAGGGTGAAAGCAATTTCTGCCATGCAAAGAAGATTAGCAGATGGAAATTGGTTGGATTTATATTTAGAAAGAAAGAGAGAACTCTAATATCTTCCTGATAGCAACAATATTGTATTTCTGACAACCTTTCCCCTTCCCCGATCTCTCTGTCTCCCACTATCCTGAACGTGCACGGTGAAGTAGAGGTGGTGAGGGCTGGGGAATTGGAAGCTGTCGAAATGTTGGAGAGCATGGCAGGTATCTCAAGTGTAGATAAGAAGGGACAGCACATTGAAGGACAAGAGAACGTTAAGATATGAGGTGGCAAATTCAGCAGTCAACTTCAGGATGAAACAATGGGTCAAACGGGGCAGTCCCATATGTGGATCTTCGGAAGGAGATAGAAGAAGTCAGCACTGGACTGGGGAAGTATCGTTCTGGAAGATGTGAAGGGCAGATCTTCAGAAGTAATGGTATTGGAGACAGTAGCCGGATGATAATTGCTGGGATCATGGTCACTTCAGATTAATTTATTGGCAGGTTGCAATGAAATTCCTTGATTGCATGGAGCTCAGAAAGAACAGTATGCACAGTAAAAATAAATACAACAAAAAATGAATAAATCTGATAAGCACCAAATTGCTGAGTGGCAGAAAGATAGCGGATAACAGTGAGGAAGTGTATGAGTCTTACTGGCTCGCTTCTGCAAACAACAGGTCGATTTAACAGACCACAATGTTACCGCCCTTGTTTGTGAGTTTACTTGATTAAATAATCCAGTGGAGAAAATATTCCTTGGGGTCTATTGCTTTCAGTTGGTACATTATTGCTGCAGTTAATGTGGTGGCTACAAAGCTCCAGCAGCTCAGCTTTGAACCTAACCTTCTGTGCTATTTGTGTGGAATTAACAAAGACCCCCTCTTCCTGCGTGGGCTTCTCCCTCTGTAGCTGTGTGGCCAGAACTATCGATCTAGGAACACAAGTTAAAGTCCTACAGCTGGTACATTCAATTACAATGAATTAAGTACATCTAAAATCAAAGTTATGCTTAGAACTTGGATTGTATGCTTTTCAGTTTGCTGTACTTGCTTGGTGCAATACAAAAACACAAACAGATTTTTTGCAATTGTTCAAAGTTATGTTAGAAACAGTAGTAAGATAACTTACATTTGGAAATCTGCAGTAAAATAGGGCCTATAGAATTCCCAAAAGGATTGGCTGGTGATAAGTCCTGAAGGACACGCTCTCTGTAGACCTTTAGATTTAGGAAGAGTGACTTGGACATTAAGATTGGTTGATAGAAATAAGCTCCGGTTTCTAGGGTGACCGGGAAGCCCTCTAGAAAAACCATGGGATGAACAAGTCAGGAGTTAGCTCCAGCAGCTTCTTCAGCTATGGGAATTTCCAATCAATGAAGCAAATCAGATATAAATATCAACATCTTACTAGAAATGTCAGGGTAAGAAGGGGCAAAAGGAGACAATCTGACAGTCAGTATTGACTCAGTGGGTTGAATGACCCCTTCCTATGTTGGACCATAAGATAGGAGCAGAATTAGGCATTTGGCCCATTGAGTCTGCTTTGCCTTTTCATCATGGCTGATTTATTATCCCTTTCAACCCCTTGCTCCTGACTTCTCCTTGTTACCTTTGACACCCATACTAATCAAGAACCTATTAACCTCCGCTTTAAATATGTCCACTGATGATCACCGCAGCCATCTGTAGCAATGAATTCCAGAGTTTCAACACCCTCTGGCTAAAAAAGTCCTCCTTATCGCTTCTCTAAAGGGACATCCTTGTATTTTGAGACTGTGCCCTCTGATCCTAGACTTTCTCATTATTGGAAACATCCTCTCCACATCCACTCTATCTCAGCATTTCAATATTCAGTACGTTTCAATGAGATCAACCCCACTTCCCATCATCCAACCCCTACACAATGCTTCCCCTACTCCCAACCCCCTTTCCCGGACTCTGGTACCAGACACCATTCATGTGGCCCAAGCCCAGCTTACAACCATCAAGACCTCTGTGCAAACACTTCCCAAATGGCACTGTATCCCCCCTCTGCCCCTATCACTCAGTGCCATCCCAGGGCAGCCAGTTTCCAGACGGAGAAAAATCTGCAGCTCTAGTTCCTCTCTGCTCCATCCCCTCAGGTGATGTGTCCTCTATCTTCACTAGGCTAAATGTCATAAGATATAATAGAATAAAAAGCATCCCTTTAGATCCTCACCACCAAGGACATGTCTTCTTCTCATTACTACCATTGGAGAGAGCTGAGTGCCAGGTGGGGACCAAAGGTGGACTAACCGCCTTGAAAAGGATGCAACATGTTCCCCCACAAGAGGTGCTACCCCTCCCTGACACCCCATACACCCCAGAACCATCTCAATTCTGTCTTGTCACTGGATCCAGATGGGAATTGGGAAGAGAGAGTGAGGCTGACGTTGTGCAACTCTCCCTCACTTAAATCCAAATCATGCGCTAGTCTCCACACCATCATAATGGTGTTGAGGTCCTCATCGATGTCAACGATGGACGAACACCATTGGAGAGGAGGTAGACACACACTTAATATTTTAAGAGATTCTTCACTTCTGCCATCAGATTTCTGAACAGGCCACAAATCTATGAACACCACCTAATTATTTGTCTTTTGCACTAATAATTTATTTAACATATAGAACTATTAATGTCTTGCACTATACTTCTGCTGCAAAACAGCACATTTCGCCACATGTGTCACTGATAACAAGCTGGATTCTTATTCTGAAAAAGGATAGCAACCAGCTCACAAGTGGCATTGCGGAAATTGCGACAAAGCAGGGGTTTAAATTGTGTGTTAACTAAACAGAGCACAGCCTTTCTCTGTGTAAAAGCTCACTAAGGTAGCAGTCAAGTCGATGAAGCTGACAGAGACAGTGTACAAACAGAGAGCATGGCCTAGGCTGAACATGGCCTTTGAAAGCCTATCTCATGTACAGACTTTCTATTCAAGCCTGACCAACAAGGTAACCATGGATACCAAGGCAAGATAAAAATGCCAATGAAGGATTCTAGGGCAAGACTTACTATTGGACAATTATTTTACAATTTTTATGTATTATTGGCTTTTAACACATGAATTGGTTATTAACACTGGAAATAAGCATTATGATTAGTAATTAAATATGCAAATGTGGGATCCAGAAACGGACAAAGTTTCGATTGGGTTAGTATCGGTATACAACTGGTCTGTTTTGGTATAAAAACGGCATTTTTCAGCCTTCAGAGCAGTGTGGCGACAAGTACCATGCTGTTCTTCTTGTGCACAAGGAGGTAAAGTGTGATTGAGGAATGAGTGCAAGTTGTCAGAGTCCAGTTATTCGGCAATGGCAGCATCTCTTTCTGGGTGGAGTGCCTCTGTTCCTGAGGAACTTCTGACTGCTCTTCTGTGACAGAGACCAAACCTCCACCTGGATCAGCAGAAGATTGTACTAAAGCAGAAGATGATTATCTAGCCTCCATTGGTGCAACCTAAACCCGTCAGCTCCTTGAGGTTACTTGCCTCTTGGGAAAATGAGAAAAGGGAAGCTCATTGTCTCCTGAGTTTATGCCTTTTTCTATGAGAACATTCAAGAGACACTGCCATGTTTCTTGACGTCAGGCTAGCGCAGAGAATAGAGCCACAACCTCCCAGCTCTAGTCACCCAGTTTCAATCCTGACCTCTCGTGTGGTCTATCTGGAGTTTGCATGTTTCCCTGTGACAGTATGGGTTACCTGGGTACTCTGATTTCCTTTCAGATTCTAAAGCTGATTGGTCGGTGAACTGGTTACTGAAAATCATCCCTAATGTGTAGGCAGGTTTTAGAATCTTCGGGTAGATGACTGCAAAATAGGGGACAATGGCTTCCAGGAAATATTAGTTGCAGAAGTGGATTGATTTGGGAGTCAGAAGGGCTAGAAGGGTTGAAATTAACTCCTGTTGCATTGTTAAGAAATATGCAACCCCTGTATTTGAAGAACTAGGCCTGATAATGTGCACATCAGTATAGCTATCAATGTATCTCCATCCTCAAGATAGTCATCATCTTTGGCAAAGGAATTGGTTTATTATTGTCATTACATAGCGAGATATAGATAAAAGCTTGTCTGAATAGATCGTTACACAGTGCATTGAAGTACAACATGGTAAAGTAAAAACAATGAAGAAAGGGTAATGGCTACAGAGAAATACAGGTAAGTAATGACATGCAAGATTATACCAAGGTAGATGGTGAGGTTCAGAGTCCAACTTATACTAGGGAATTACAGTGGTTTCTGGTTAATTGGGCCATTGGTTAACAGGGCAGCTGCTATTTGGGACGTCGCTTAAAGAACAAAAACTATTTGAGAAAACAACTACAATTCCCTTCGTTTATTTGGGATACAATGTCGCTTAATTGGATAAAAGACTGTTGCCAAACAGTTTCTAACTAGTGTCAGTCACGTGCATTTACGTGGCCTTTGGACACTACACTGCGCTTAGAGCGAACAGTTTTTAAATAGCATCAGTTGCGCGTGTTTGTGTTCAAAAAACAATGATTTTTGTCACTGATAGTTGGTGAGAAATAAGCAATAAGAAAATTCAGAACTTTTTTGCTCACTGAGGTTTCAAGCATTCAAGTTTGGAGATGCCAGAAGCGAAAATGAAACGAATTCACTACTTCAACAAGTTAGGGACTATGAAGAATTTGAAAGTATCAACAATCATTTTGGAAGTTACATTGAAAATAAAGATTTGGAGGATGCAGTCATGGATAACCTTTTATGAAGGCAGTCCATTATCTGCATGTCTGTGCAGATTTTGTCCATTTACAGTCAATCAAAAGAACACTGCAGGGTACACTGGATAAATTACTCCATTGATAAATATTAGGAACTAATAAACAGTTTTATTGTACTGTAGTAGTATTGGTAGTATTTTAATTGGTTTGGTATTTAATTTAAAAATATAATTTGTTACTCAGTTAAATGGTAGTTTATCTTTTTTATACCTTTTTAACTATTCCCATGAAGCTTCAACTAAGTGGGGTAGATTCTAACTTGAGCCAAAATGTACTCGTCCTGGTGTGTCCCAATTAATCAGAATCCACTGTATTTAATACTTGAATTCTCTACATCAATGCGGAAACATGTTCCTCTTTGGAACAATGCAGGTATACTCTCAGTGCCCACTTTATTAGGTACACCTGATTGTTAATACAAGCATTTAATCAGTCAATCATGTGGCAGCAATTCAATGCATAAAAACATGCAGACATGGTGAAGAGATTCAGTTGGTCAGACCAAACATCAGAATGGGGAAGAAATGTATACAGTATATAACCTGAAATACTTGTCTTCGTGGATGTCAGCAAAGACAAGTATTTCAGATTTTATACTATATACATTCTCTGATAATAAATAGAACCATTGAATGATTGAAATGTGATCTACAGTAAGTGATTTTGACCATGGAATGATTGTTCATGCTAAACTGCATGGCTTGAGAATCTCAGAAACTGCTGATCTCTTGGGATTTTCAGGCACTACAATCTCTGAGTTTAAAGAATTGTGCAAAAATCAAATCAACAATAGTTTGGTAGGCGAAAATGCCTTGTTAATGAGAGAGGACAGGGGAGAATGGCCAGACTGGTTCAAGCTGATAGGAAGATGACAGTAGCTCAAATCATTACATGTTGCAAGAGTGGTGTGCAGGAGAGCATCTTGAAGAACCTTGAGGTGGATGGGCTACAGTAACTGAAGACCACACTCAGTGTCCACTTTGTTAGGTACAGGAGGTACCTAATAAAGATGCCACTGGGTACATTTTTAAACATTTTTTATGTGTATGTAAATAAATACACTACTACCGTTACACACTTGTTTTTGGCCAATTTTGCAATTTTTTTGAGAAGTACTTAATTAAGTGAGATAAATGTGAAGTAATTTACTTTGGGAGGCCATTTCAAGTATTTAGTATAAATGGCAGAATCCTTTGGAGTAAATCCATAACTCCCTGAAAGTGGCAACACCAGCAAATAGTGTAGCGAAGAAAGCATTTAGTATGCTTGGCTTCATAGTCCAAGGCACTGAGTACAAGAGCTGGGACGTTATGCTACAGTTGTGCAATAGATTGATAAGATTACGCTTAGAGTATTGTGTACATTTTGGTTGAAAAATTACAGGAAGGATGTGTTTGCAATAAAGAGAAGGTAGATTCACTGGGAATTGCCAGGAATGACGGATGAAATAAGACAATGCTGAACATTCCTCATTTATTTTTTATGGAACATGAGGTGGGGGGACCTTACAGAATTTTATGAAATTATGAAGGGCATATAGAGGATAGATCTTTTTCCCAGGCCATTGAAGTCGAGAGCTAGAGGACACTGGTTTAAAGAGAGGGGAGAAATTCAAAAGGACATGTAAGGAGTATGTTTTTCCGCACAAAGTATGGTGCATATCTAGAATGAGTTGCCAGAGGAAGACAGTGGCAGCAGATACAATCACATTTAAAAGGCATTTGAACAGGTACTTGGATAGAAAGACCCAGAAGGATATAGGCCTAATGGAAGAAAAACGGGAGTAATATTGTGGATGGCCATCTCTTTTCTGTATATTTCAATACTATGGACTTAATACAGGCAAATTAGTTTCATGTAGTTAGGTTGGAATAGGGACATGCTGGGCCAAAGAGTCTGTAGTTTTTGTATTCAGAAAACACAGAGACTAGGGCATCAAATGTAAATCATTGGACATATCAATTCTGAATGATTAAGAATAGTTTTAAATACGCTCACAAGCATAAGCTGTTTAAAGTTCTATCCTCCCAAACTGGAAACCATTGTAGAGATTGAAAGATCTATTATGCTACAAAGTAATGCATGTTGTCACTTTTGGAGATGTGCTGGGTTAATCAGCTTTCCATTGCTGAGTCTAAAATAAATAAAAGAAATTACTGCAAATAGGTCAGGCTGCACATGTGGGAAGGGAATCAAGGTGAACATTTCAGAACTGGGAAGGAGCATTTCCAGCATTTTCTGCCTTTATTTTAGATTTCCAGTATCTACCTGTTTTTAAAATTTCTGCAGCTGATATCCCCCTTTTAATGTTTTAGTACTCACAAACTCTACAAAATAGTTACTGGATGGTACTATCAGCTATAGTAATGGAAGCATTGTAATTAGCTACAAACTCTCAATACCTTGTATCACAAGATTAAATCAGCCCAGGTTTACAGACTGCTGTCAGTCAGTTCAAAGTGAGGTGAATTTTGGACAGCATCACCTCAGTGATTAGTAAATATAAGATTACAGTACACAGCCATTCATTATTCAGCATTGGTTAGGACTAAACTGGCAACCATACCAGAAAGATAATTATGGTAGTAATGGTACATTGGAAAGGTCTTGCTGGTGAGTGGAGGGGGAGGAATTTAACTTGAATATCTGGCATTCATGGAGACTTACAAACAAGTCACTAACATACTTTGTTTATGGAAAGGACAGAACACCCTCAGTACACATGTAGAGAAGAAAGTGACCTGATCAAAATTCTCCGTCAGTGCTGTTCTTTAGCTCTCTGTGTCACTACTTTATTTTTGTGAGAAAGTGTAAAATGGAAAGTTGGCCAAGTAATGTGGGAGGAAAAAAGCATACAGACTGCAGGAAATGTTCTAAACTGAGATGTTTCCCCATGTGAAAAAGGATGTCATGAAAGAATATGAGACATGTAGTGTTTAGTACCACACAGGCAACTGGAAAAAAATCTGGAATGTTCTAGAATGCACAAGAGGAGTATTGGGCTCAGACTTTAATTTCTTTACATGGTGGAGAATGATAGTCAATGACTATTGTCCAGAAGCACTTACATCCACAGTAATGAAGTTCTTTGAGAGGTTGGCCATGAAGCATAACAACTTCCTCTTCTCAAAGAAAAAGTCTACAGAAAGTGATGGATACAACTCAGTCCATCAGAGGCAGAGCCCTTCTCACCATTCAGTATAGTTAAATGGAGGATTTCCACAAGAAAACAGCATCCATCAAAGACCCCCGCCACCCAGGCCATGTCCTCTTCTCACAACAATCATCAGGCAGAAGGTATAGGAGCATTAGGTTCCACATCACCAGGTTCAGGAACAGCTATTACCCTACAACCATCAATCTCTTGAAACGGCATGAATAACTTTGACCTCCACTACTCTGAACTGATTCTAAGACCTTATGACTCTCTTTCAGGACTCTTTATATAACTGTTGTTCTCAGTGCTTTTTGTGTTTGCACAGATTGTCCTCTTTTGTATATTGGTTGCATGTCAGTCGTTGTTTATGGATAGATTTTTGTAAAACTCTTATTGTATTCTTCTTCTCCCTGTAAATACCTGCAAGAAAAAAAATCTCAAGGTAGTATATGGCAACATATATATACTTTGATAATAAATTTCCTTTGAACATTGAGCTTGCCTTGAAGTCAATGCAATAAAGGTTCGCTGGTTTAATTCTTAGTGTGAGTGGACTGCCCTGTGGAGAAAGTTGGGTAAAATGGACAATGTCTTCCAGTTTAGCAGAATGAGAGATGATCTTATTCTAAAGTGCAAAATTCTTACCTGGCTGGATAAGTGCTGAGAGGTTGCTTTCCTTGTTGGAAAATCTGAACTTTAAAGATTATAGCTGCAGGATTGGACGTTGACAAGGAGAAAGTTCTTCACTCAGAGGGTTGCGAAATTTCAGAACTTCCTACTCCATTCATGCTCAATCAAAACATAGATAGATACCAATAGAATTAAAGTATCTGCGATTAGGGAAAGCCCCAATGCTTGAACTCAAAGATAATATCCAATACTGGAGCAAACTTGAGAGGTTACATGGCCTTCTGTTTACATTTCCTTATTTTTATTGAGTCTGTGGTAATGTGACAAATGAGGCAGGTGACAATGAAAATAATAAATTCATTTATAATGATTCACGTAAAATATATAGAGCATACTTTAACAATAAATATATCTTCTCAAGCCACTCTATTTCACAGGTGGGAATATCTCCCATTGTAGAATATTACAAACAGACTTTTCAAGCAGTTAATGGCTTCACTCATGATTGTTTATACTGCCTGATTTCCTGCCTTGATGCCCAGCCCAAACAATTCCAAATCCAGCTACAACAAATTAAAGCATGTTTCATTTGGAAAATTGTCATAAGGCAGTTCACTGGGACATTAACAAAAAAGTTGTCCAAAAAAAAGAAATCACATTGAGATAGTAAGGTAGGTATCACTAGCATAATTTTAAAATGTTGATATCATGGAGCAACTTAAAGGTGGAAAGGGAATCAGAGGCACATGCATATGTTTTCAAGCAAACAGTTTAGACCTGCATCTGTGGTTCACAACATTGTTATTCAGTCAATCATGCTTGTACAAGGGTAATCTCTATAATTTTTGCGCAAGGACTTGGGGAGAGAAGGGACTGGTGAACGTGCAAGGATATCCCCCTTCAGATCAGTGTGACTGATGTACTGATGTGCCGCAGCTTAGATCCAGCAGGTTCTTGGAAGAATCCCAGCTGCAGAAGTAAACCTGACCCTTGCTCTAGAAATGCAGTCTTATCTCCTTTCCCTTCAGCTACTTTGGTCCATTTCTTGCTGTTCAGCTGCATTTCTTCCTATCTCTAACTATCCAACTATCTGATGGTTAAGTTAGCTGGAACAATTCAGAGTCTGGTACGAGTAAATTGGCTGGACTGAAAGTGTAATATCTTAATTGTTGTTTTCTTACGAATCTTACAGTTCAGCTGCAAGGAGATTGAATTGCGGTGTTTGATTCTATGTTGCTTTGTCTAGGTAAATCCCTTTTACCTATTAAGCTGTAGCCGAGCTCCATAAGAGCTTGATATATGAGTAAAATGGCTGGCTATATTTTGAGACAGAGGAAGCCGGAAATGCAAGTTGTGAATTGATTGCAGCATTGCTATTGGACAGGACATGTAAGAAATCAAAGATAAACACAAACCAGAAGATATAAATCAATCAATGTGGCCAAGACATCAAAGCTAGACACTGACCACTTTGACTCACTGGATGCAATTAGAGGGAGCTCTAGGCAGAGAAGCAGCACATGCCCTGGATTCCAGAGGACTTACATCACACAGACAATCTGTTACTGTCTCCAGGGAGAAAATCAAACAGATTCATGACACCAACGGTATTAAAGGAGAGTCCTTGTGGTCCTAAGAGACCAAGATAAGCAAGCTCACCCTCTGGAATCACTATCTACAATCCTTTCAACCGATTTTAAATGTAGCAGCACAGATGGTTTCTGGAGACTGTGCTTCTGACTTCACAGAGACAGCTAAATCAAACTTTAATCTATTCCAGCAGCATTTCAAACTTTATTCATATCCTGGCAACTTTTACAGTCCCATATCTATTGCCTCCATCACAGAACAAGCCATAATATGGATAACAGGCTGACTGTGAATCATAAACACAAAATAATCTGCAGATGCTGTAAAAGGTCAAAGCAACACTTTCAGCACGCTGGATGAACTCAGCAGGTCGGGCAGCATCAGTCAGAAATGATGAGTCGACGTTTCGGGCCAGAACTCTTTCGTCAGGACTGAAGAATGAAAGATGGGGAAGGATTTGAAGAAAGCTTGTAGCATCAGTTGAAAGACCAGTAATTTGAAAGACAAGAGGGTGGGGGAGGGGAGGCATTGACGTCATAGCCCTGAAAACAATGGGTGGTAGAAGGAGGAGGCGGAACCATGAGGGATGTTGTAGGCAGCTGGGGGAGGGGGTAGAGTGAAATAGGGATAGAGGAAGGGAGGGGAGGGAATTACTGGAAGTTGGAGAATTCTATGTTCATACCAAGGGGCTGGAGACTACCTAGACAGTATATGAGGTGTTGCTCCTCCAACCTGAGTTTAGCCTCATCATGGCAGTAGAGGAGGCCATGTATGGACATATTTGAATGGGAATTGGAAGCAGGGTTGAGTGGGTGACTACCGGGAGATCCTGTCTGTTGTGGCGGCCAGAGTGGAGCTGCTTGACGAAGCGGTCCCCTAATTTAGCCCACTGACTCTCATAACTACCTCGACTATACCTTTTCCCACCCCACCACATGCAAAAATACATTCCCTATTCCCAGTTCCTCCGTCTCCGCCGCATCTGCTCCGAGGATGAGGTTTTCTGTTCTAGGACATCTCAAATGTTGTCTTTTTTTAAGGATCGTGGTTTCCCTTCTACCATCATCAATGATGCCCTCACCCGCATCTCCTCCATTTCCCGCACTTCGGCCTTACCCCATCGTCCCGCAACCACAACAGGGACAGAGTTCCCCTTGTCCTCACCTACCACCCCACTAGCCTCCGGATCCAACACATTATCCTCCGCAACTTCTGCCACCTTCAACAGGACTCCACCACTAAGCACATCTTTCCCTCTCCACCCCTCTCCGCTTTCCGCAGGGATCGGTCCCTCCGCGACTTCCTTATCTGCACGTCCATCCCCACTGATCTCCCACCCGGCACTCATCCCTTTAAGCGTAAGTGCTACACCTGTCCCTACACCTCCTCTCTTGCAACCATTCAGGGCCCCAAACATTCCTTCCAGGTGAGACAACACTTCACTTGTGAGTCTGTGGGGTCATCTATTGCATCCAGTGCTCCCGGTGCGGCCTCCTCTACATCGGTGAAACCCAACGCAGATTGGGGGACCGCTTCATCGAGCACCTCCACTCTGTCCGCCACAACAGACAGGATCTCCCGGTAGCCACCCACTTCAACTCTGCTTCCCATTCCCATTCAGATATGTCCATACATGGCCTCCTCTACTGCCATGATGAGGCTAAAGTCAGGTTGGAGGAACAACACCTCATATACCGTCTAGGTAGTCTCCAGCCCCTTGGTATGAACATAGAATTCTCCAACTTCTGATAATTCCCTCCTCCTCCCTTCCTCTATCCCTATTTCCCTCTACTCCCTCATGGTTCCACCTCCTTCTTCTACCACCCATTGTTTTCAGGGCTATGACATCAATGCTTCCCCTCCCCCACCCCTTTGTCTTTCAAATTACTGGTCTATCAACTGACGCTACAAGCATTCTTCAAATCCTTCCCCATCTTTCATTCTTCAGTCCTGACGAAGGGTTCCGGCCCGAAACGTCAACTCATCATTTCTAACTGATGCTGCCCGACCTGCTGAGTTCATCCAGCATACTGAAAGTGTTGCTTTGACTGTGAATCATAATAGGCCATGTGCAAAGGGACAGAGAAGCTAATTTATGGAATCTCAGGAAACAATTGCAATATGTTCTCATTTCAGGGGGTTATTCATCATTTTCACCCTTTCAAAGATTAACCTTGACAGGGCAAATTGGAAGAAGCTCCACGTTTGTGGACGCAATGGCTGTTTTCTAATTCACATTCTTATTTGTTGAGGGAGTGGGAGGAGGAGTCTTTTTTCCCTCTCTACGTTCCTTTCTTTTGTTCTTCTCGCTCTTCTCCCACTCCCCCAACCCATGATGTCACTTCATTATTAGTATTGATTAGCTGACACATTACTGTAAAGCTTCCTTAACTTCTCCAGTGAGTGCAAGATAAACTACCCTTTTCAATGTAATAGAGGTCCTAGCCCGCAGAGGTTAACAGATAATGACGCAGGGGAGAAAACTTGACAGATTTCCTCTTCTCTAACCAAAGAACATGAAAGCAGATTGGAACTCAGTAACCATTGCACCAGATGCAAACCCAACCGTCAGTACCAAAACAATTTCTAATCACCCAAACCTACAGCGTTGCCTATCTTTGAGTCAGTGGGGAACCTCTGTGTTCAGAAAATGTTATTCATAGAGTTTCCAGGAAATTAATCCATACCACAAGAGGTAGGTCAACTTATAATTATGGTGTAACTAACTGGAGAGTAATTTCTTTCTCCTCTTGACTGGAAAGTTTGAGATTGGAATGTGACAACATTCCACCAATATGTGATTAATAAAATGTAAAGATATCATTGATATGATTCAGCACATTAAGCGTAGGTTAAAACTAGCCATAGGAATTTAGTAAAATAAGTTTCCTTACACAATGTGGCCATTACAGAGACTTGGATGGGTCAGGGGCAGGAATGGTTACTTAGAGTGCCAGGCTTTAGATGCTTCAGAAAGGACAGGGAGGGAGGCAAAAGAGGTGGGAGCGTGGCACTGCTGATCAAAGATAGTGAAAAGGAGGAAGTCTTGGAGGGATTGTCTACTGGGTCTCTGTGGGTGGAAGTTAGGAACAGGAAGGGGTCAAAAACTCTACTGGGTGTTTTTTATAGACCACCTGACAGTAACAGGGACATCAAAGAGCAGATAGGGAGACGGATTCTGGGAAGGTGTAATAATAACTGGGTTGTTGTGGTGGGAGCTTTTAACTTCCCAAATATTGATTGGCATCTCCCTAGAGGGAGGGGTTTAGATGGACTGGAGTTTGTTAGGTGTGTTCGGGAAGGTTTCTTAACACAGTATGTAGATAAGCCTACAAGAGGAAAGGCTGTACTTGAGCTGGTATTGGGAAATGAACCTGCTCAGGTGTCAGATCTCTCAGTGGGAGAGCATTTTGGAGATAGTGATCACAATTCTATCTCCTTTACCATGGCATGGGAGAGGGATAGGAACAGGCAAGCTAGGGAAGTGTTTAGTTGGAGTAAGGGGAAATATGAAGCTATCAGGCAGGAACTTGGAAGAATAACTTGGAAACAGATGTTCTCAGGGAAATGTACGGCAGAAATGTAGCAAGCGTTCAGGGGATATTTGCATGGCATTCTGCATAGGTACATTGCAATGAGGTGGAAAGGATGGTAGGATATAGGAACTGGGGTGTACAAAGGCTGTTGGAAATTTAGTCAAGAAGAAGAGAAAAGCTTATGAAAGGTTCAAAAAACTAGGTAATGATAGAGATGTAGAAGGTTATAAGGCTAGCAGGAAGTAGCTTAAGAATGAAATTAGGAGAGTCAGAAGGGGCCATGAGAAGGCCTTGGCAGGCAGGATTAAGGAAAACCCTAAGGCATTCCACAAGTATGTGAAGAGCAAGTGGATAAGATGTGAGAGAATAGGACCAATCAAGTGTGGCAGTAGAAAAGTGTGTATGGAACCGGAGGAGATAGCAGAGGTACTTAATGAATACTTTGCTTCAGTATTCACTATGGAAAAGGATCTTGGCAATTGCAGGGATGACTTACAGCGGATTGAAAAGCTTGAGCATATAGATATTAAGAAAGAGGATGTGCTGGAGCTTTTGGAAAGCATCAAGTTGGATAAGTCACCGGGACCGGGATAGAAGTACCGTAGGTTGCTGTGGGAGGTGAGGGAGGAGATTGCTGAGCCTCTGGCGATGATCTTTGCATCATCAATGGGGTTGGGAGAGATTCTGGAGGATTGGATGGTTGCAGATATTGTTCCCTTATTCAAGAAAGGGAGTAGAAATAGCCCAGGAAATTATAGACCGGTGAGTCTTACTTCAGTGGTTGGTAAGTTCATGGAAAAGATCCTGAGAAGCAGGATTTATGAACATTAGGAATAGTCAGCATGGCTTTGTCAAAGGCAGGCCGTGCCTTACAAGCCTGATTGAATTTTTTGAGGATGTGACTAAATACATTGATGAAGGTATAGCAGTAGGTGTAGTGTATATGGATTTTAGCAAGGCATTTGATAAGGTACACCATGCAAGGTTTACTGAGAAAGTAAGGAGGCATGGAATCCAAGGGGACATTGCTTTGTGGATCCAGAACTGGCTTGCCCACAGAAGGCAAAGTGTGGTTATAGACAGGTCATATTCTGCGTGGAGGTTGGTGACCAGTGGTGTGCCTTAGAGATCTGTTCTGGGACCCCTTCTCTTCGTGATTTTTATAAATGACCTGGATGAGGAAGTGGAGGGATGGGTTAGTAAATTTGCTGATGACACAAAGTTTGGGGGTGTTGTGGATAGTGTGGAGGGCCATCAGAGTTTACAGCAGGACATCGATAGGATGCAAAACTGGGCTGAGAAGTGGCAGATGGTGGTTCATTTTGTTAGGTCAAATATGATGGCAGAATTTTAGGGTCGTAAAGAGAGTTTTTGATACTTTGGCCTTTATTAATCAAAGTATTGAGTATAAGAGCAGGAATGTTATGATGAGGTTGTATAAGGCATTGGTGAGGCTGAATCTCGAGTATTGTTTTCAGTTTTGGTCACCAATTTACAGGAAGGATATAAATAAGTTTGAAAGAGTGCAGAGAAGGTTTACAAGGATGTTGCCGGGACTTGAGAAACTCAGTTACAGAGAAAGGTTGAATAGGTTAGGACTTTATTCCCTGGAGTGTAGAAGAATGAGGGGAGATTTGATAGAGGTATATAAAATTATGATGGGTATAGATAGAGTGAATGCAAGCAGGCTTTTTCCACTGAGGCAAGGGGAGAAAAAAACCAGAGGACATGGGTTAAGGGTGAGGGGGGGAAAGTTTAAAGGGAACATTAGGGGGGGCTTCTTCATACAGAGAGTGGTGGGAGTGTGGAATGAGCTGCCAGATGAGGTGGTAAATGTGGGTTCTTTTTTAACGTTTAAGAATAAATTGGACAGATACATGGGTGGGAGGTGTATGGAGGGATATGGTCCGTGTGCAGGTCAGTGGGACTAGGCAGAAAATGGTTCAGCACAGCCAAGAAGGGCCAAAAGGCCTGTTTCTGTGCTGTAGTCTTTCTATGGTTTCTAATATAGCATTAATGGTAAGACTCTTGGCAGTGTGCAGGATCAGAGTGATCTTGGGGTCCGAGTCCATAGGACACTCAAAGCTGCTACGCAGGTTGACTGTGTGGTTAAGAAGGCATGTGGTGCATTGGCCTTCATCAACCGTGGGATTGAGTTTAGGAGCCGAGAGGTAATGTTGCAGTTATATAAGACCCTGGTCAGACCCCACTTGGAGTGCTGTGCTCAGTTCTGGTTGCCTCACTACAGGAAGTATGTGGAAACCATAGAAAGGGTGCAGAGGAGATTTACAAGGATGTTGTCTGGATTGGGGAGCATGTCTTATGAAAATAGGTTAAGTGAACTCGGCCTTTTCTTCTTGGAGCGACGCAGGATGAGAGGTGACCTGATAGAGGTGTATAAGATGATGAGAGACATTGATCATGTGGATATTCAGAGGCCTTTTCTCAGGGCTGAAATGGTTAACACGAGAGGGCACAGTTTTAAGGTGCTTGGAAGTAGGTACAGGGGAGATGTCAGGGGTAAGTTTTTTTACGCAGAGAGTGGTGAGTGTGTGGAATGGGCTGCCAGCGGCGGTGGTGGAGGCGGATACGATAGGGTCTTTTAAGAGACTCCTGGATAGGTACATGGAGCTCAGAAAAATAGAGGGCTATGGGTAACCCTAGTAATTTCTAAAGTAAGTACATGTTCAGCACAGCATTGTGGGCCGAAGGGACTGTATTGTGCTATAGGTTTTCTATGTTGCTATGTTTCTAATATAAAGAAAAAAATGACTGAGACATGGAAGTATTTAATGGTCTTCTTATTCTTATACAAAGGATTTACCTCTTTCTACAGATCCATGGTGTTGAGGATAATTTATAACAGAATGTTTACATCATTCACAATCCTTGCAGTCCCCTTCATTAACACTGTATGTCATAGCCCAAGGGGCTATTTCTGAACATTGAATGGACTTGCCCAACTTGGGCTTTGACCTAAGGATCTCCCTGTGGGTATTTTTATTAAACTTGTGTTTTACAGATATGTGAGATGGTCCATTGTGGTTATTTTTGAAGAGGAATTGTAAGAATGAAGAGGAGAATTCTAGGCCTAGGTCTACAGACAACTCTGATAAGTTTAATGATGAAGACTTACAATCTTCTGAGTCATTTCTGCACTAGTGTAACAACAGACACAGACAAGTCCTTCTTTACAATGAAAGCTGCTTATCACTGGGTTTCACATGGACTGGTGATCCAAGTTGTCCTATTCCATTGTGCCTGGTCTGTAGTAAACAACTTACAAATGCAGCAACGGCTCCAGCAAAATTGAAAAGCCACTTAACTACAAATCATAACCATATGACACACAAAAGTGCTGATTATTGTAAATGGCTATTGGAATCTCAAAACAAACAGAGTAAGGCTTTTTTTAATAAAGTCACCATCAGTAAATGGGCCCAGAAAGCAAGTTAATTAGTATCAGACAAGAGAAAATCTGCAGACGCTGGAAATCCAAGCAATGCACACATAGTGCTGGAGGAACTCAGCAGGCCAGGCAGCATCTATAGAAAAGAGCACAGTCGACATTTCGAGCCAAAACCCTTCGACAGGACTGGAGAGAAAAAGCTGAGGAGTAAATTTTAAAGGTGGGGGAGGGGAGGGAAACACAAGGTGATACTTAAAACCTGGAGGGGGAGGGCTGAAGTAAAGAGCTGGGAATATGATTGGTGAAAGAGACAGAAGACCATGGAAGAAAGAAAAGGGGGAGGAGCATCAGAGGGAGGTGATGGGCAGGCAAGGAGATGAGGTGAGACAGGAAAAGGGAGATGAGAAATAGTGAAGGTGGAGTGTGGGGGGCATTACCGGTAGACTGAGAAATCGACGTTCACGTCATCAGGTTTGTGGCTACCCAGACAGAGCATAGTTCCTCCAAACTGGGACTGGCCTTATCACGACAGTGGAGGAGGCCATGGATGGTCATATCAGCATGAGAATGGGAAGTGGAATTAAAATGGGTGGCCACTAGGAGATCCCGCTTTTCTTGGTGGATGGAGTATAGGTGCTCAGCAAAGCAGTCTCACAATCTTCATCAGGTCTCACCGATATACAGGAGTCCACATCGACAGCACTCGATACAGTAATGACCCCGACAGACTCACAGGTGAAATGTCGCCTCACCTGGAAGGACTGTTTGGGGCCCTGAATTGCATTAAGGGAGGAGGTGTAGGGGTAGGTGTAGCCTTTGTTCCGCTTGCAAGGATAAGTGCCAGGAGTGAGATCAGTGGGGAGGGATGAATGGACAAGGGAATCACGTAGGGACCTATCCCTGTGGAAAGCAGAAAGTTGGGGGAGGGAAAGATGTTTTTAGTGGTGGCAGAAGTTTTGGAGAATTATGTGCTAAAGGTGGAGGCTGGTGGGCTGGTAGGTGAGGACAAGAGGAACCCCTTGTAGTGTGGCAGGAAGATGGGGTAAAAGCAGATATGCATGAAATGGAAGAGATGCGAATGAGGGCAGCACTGATGGAGGAAGGAGGGAAGCACCTTTCTTTGAGAAAGGAGGATATCTCCTTCATTCTAGAATGAAATGCTTTATCCTGAGAGCAGATGCTGTGGAGCCAGAGGAATTGAGAAAAGGGGATGGTATTTTCACAGGATGGGAAGAGGTATAGTCCAGGTAGCCGTGAGATTCCATGATCTATAATAGACATTCTAATTTATATTGTTTGGCCCACACTTCAAGATGTTACATCATTTGAATACAGCTCTCCTATGTGACTTATTGGAACTGCACATGAGATACATTTTCAAACTTAATTTTGTCTTTGCTGCAACACACACAAAATGCTGGAGGAACTCAGCAAGCCAGACAGCATCTATGGAAAAAAGTACAGTCGAGGTTTTGGCCCGAAATGCCAACTGTACTTTTTTCCATAGATGCTGTCTGGCTTGCTGAGTTCCTTCAGCATTTTGTGTGTGTTATTTA
Source organism: Mobula birostris (assembly GCF_030028105.1). Lineage (NCBI taxonomy): Eukaryota > Metazoa > Chordata > Chondrichthyes > Myliobatiformes > Myliobatidae > Mobula > Mobula birostris. The sequence goes on along the minus strand of NC_092375.1, from coordinate 143,283,742 downwards.
GTGGCAGAATTTATAATCCAGAAAAGGAAAAGTCTCACAGTTGCTGAGACCCTAGTAATGCCAGCATGTAAATTTATAGTGAGTAAAATGCTAGGAGAAGATGCATTACGAGAAATTGAAAAGATTTCACTCTCAAACAAGTCGACATATGGATAATGCTGAAAAACAACAGCTTTTCTATCCAGGTTGATGAGTCAACAGATTTCACCAATAAATATCACACTGTAGCATTTGTAAGATTTGTAAATGATGGTGAAATTCAAGAAAAAAATTTCTGCTGCAAAGAGCTGCCCAAAAGAAGAGAAGGCCTAGATATACATATTTAATGCTTTGCTTTCATAGCTGGAAACAAAAGGTCTGCCTTGGAGGAACTGTGTTTGCATCCGCACCGATGGTGCCCCATCAATGGTCAGCTGCATGAGAGGTTTCATTTCTCTTGTAAAAATCCTGACATTGTCACAACACACTGCTTCCTTCATAGAGAGGTGCTGATGTCAAAAACTCTTGATGGTGAAATGAAAAAAGTTCTGAACAATGTTACAAAAATGGTTAACTTATTAAACAAAGATCAGGTCATTTGAGAATGTCGAAAAGACTGTTAAAAGTTGGACAAAGAGCACACTGATTTCCTGCCACATACAGAAATCTGGTGGCTTAGCAGAGGAAGTTTGAGCTGAATTGCTCGAGAACTTTCAAGAAAATAGTAGGCTGGATTTTGCTGAGTGCTTTGAAGATGAAGGATGGCTGCAGAAACTCGCTTACTTAGCAGACATTTTCATCATATGAACCAGTTGAACAAGCCTCTACAAGTCCCTGGAGAAAATATTTTGACTTCAAGTGACAACACTCCTGGATTTAAATGGAAACTGAATCTTTGGAAAATTCATGTTGCAAAAGGAAATCCTGAAATGCTTCCACTGATGCTTGGGTGTGAGAGTGAGTAAGGATATCAGGAAGCTTATTCTTCAACCTTATTCAAAACTACCTGGAAGAACTGAAGAACAAAATTGAACAGTATTTTCCCTCCCATGCAACACAGGCGTTTGACTGGGTGAGGAACCCTTTCTCTGAATCTTCTGTTCAGCCTGAGAACTTGATTTTGAGAGAAGAGGGAGAACTTTTTCAGCTGCAGTCTGATTATGCACTCAAGATGAGATTTACTGACCTGCCCCTGGACAAGATGTGGATTTCTGTGAAAGAAGAGTATCCTGCCATTCATAGGAAAGTAATGAACATTTTGCTGCAGTTTTCAACTTCTTACATGTGTGTGCAAGCTTTTCCTTGTTTAACAGGCATTCAGTTGAAGGTGAAATCCATGTGTGCTTATCTCAAGTTCGACCCAGAATTGAGTATCTGTGCAGCAGAAAACAAGCCCAGGTTTCACATGCTAGGCCGATGTTTGAGTCACTTTGTAAAAAAATGTTTTTTTCAAGTCTTGGATAAAATTGTGTCTTAGGCTATACTTTTATTCAAGTTGTTTCGGCTTATGGTTTTTTTGGTAACTTTCCTCTTCAATCTTGTCAATACATATTCATGTTGTAAATAGTATTAATTAAAATCAACTTACAACCTTTATTTAAATTAAATCTACTGAGGCTACCTTTAGAAAAATCAAATCTCATTTTGGCTTAAGCTAGTTATTTAACAGAAATTTATTTTGTTTGCCTTCTGAGTTTTTTAAAATTTATGAAAGAGAAAGAAAGATTAAATTCAAGAAAGGTAAGCTAAGCTTAACTGTTTTTTTTTCAAGAAAGGTTAGCTGAAAATTCATTCTCTAGTGCAGCCGCTACTACCAAGGAATTGGTGCCCCTGAATGGTCTGGCTAAATTCACATGAATCTTCTGCCAGGATAATGTAGGTTATTTTCAGCGATGAAGATGTGTTGCTTTTGGCATCTTCAGGACATGTTGGTCTCATGAACAGAATATTGTAAGCTGCTTAATCGTTGATCTATTTCAAGTCACCAAAGCCTGAGCTTTCATTTAGACCACACCTAGATAACCAGCACATAGCTCCTCCAACACTTTGGCTGTCAGCTTGGAAGGTTCAAAATCTCTCAATCCCCACATGAGTCAATCGCAATTAAGGGATTGGATCTCCAATCAAGTTGACATTGCCTCAGCCACTCACGTACCCACAGTGCTGGCCCCCCTGCTTTTACCACTTACAAGCTCAATGCGGCTTGTTGGCTGTTTTATTTCACTGTTATAAATGTCATTCCCACTGGAAGTTCTTACAAGTTCTTAATTGGATATCTACAGGCTTCGGTTCTGTGTCTTTGAAATGCCGTTTAAACAGATTTTGTGTTTAAACAGAAACACCCGAGCCAGTGTCCAATTAAGTTGCCATTCACTTCCGGTGTAAGCTATTTAGTTTGTCTATTGTTAGTTTTCACACAGTAAGTGTTAAGGCTACCCGCTGTTGCGTCACTCTCGTCATTAACAGATTTTTCATCAATAGCATGAAGATTAGTGCTCTTTTTCAAACTGTAACTTGATTTTATTTTTATCTTTTTCTCTCACCTGTGCAGTCCATTTATTTTTGTTTGCCTTACATGTTCTTTGTTTGTGTCCTAGTCGCACTTTTTCAAGTTCTGCATTTAAACCTGCATTGGTCTGGTATATATGAACCCCTGCCACAACAGTGAAACAATTTATTCAGCTAGACTGGTTTCTTTTTTGGACATTGCCAGTTTTGTTCCCATTCACTCTTATTCCTAATTGGCAACTCAGTTGAGTCTCTGGCTGGAGTATCCTTTGAAAAGTGATTTTAACTGCTGCTTCAAATGTAAGTTTTGCCTCAGTTCAGAGCCATTTTTGAATGTTTTCTTGGAATATTCCTGAAACTAAATGATCTCTCAGTGGATCATTAAGCCCACCACTGAACTGAAAATGCTTGGATAATTTCTTTAATTCAGCTGCAGAAGCTGAAATTGACTCCTCTTCCTTTTGATTCCACTTATGAAACCTAAAGCATTCTGAAATCAACAATGGTTTCAGTTCTAAATGTTCTGATATTACATTCACAATATCAAAGCTCATTTCTGCTGGATTGGGGTGGAGCAGTTAAATGTCTAAATAAACTATTCTTTTCCATCTGTTGCACTCAGTAGCACTGGCACTTGCATTTCATTGGCTATTCCATTTTCTTTAAAATACAGCTAAATTTATTCAGTGTACATCATCCAGTTATCAGTTGTGCAACCGAACATGTCTGTCTTTCCAATGTAGCCAGCTATTTATGTGGGTTTTTTCAAAATTTATTATTATTTTCACCTAGTGCTCATTATTTATGAATCCCTGATTTTTGTCCATTTTCTGCCTTTTAACTCAAACGTCTTTCTCTCCTCCTGAGAAAAAAAAAACATGGAAGGTAGTTGTCTCGGGTTCATTTTAGTATTTCCTCATTTGTGCTGTAATGTTTTGTGCATCCAAAATATAAAACCAATTGAAAGAAAAACACAGAGCTGGGGATAAAGTTCTTACTTTGGTGAGACATTCACTTATGACGTGGTGGTGTAATGATGTATGCTATATGACATATAACCACAGTGAATTATTAAACAAAGAATGTTTAAGCAAACAATATATTTACTATATTACTCAAATATTACTGTGAGGGGTTTCTTCTTTTATGTTAACTGCTGAGAAAGTCCTCTCGCTAGCAGTTTGTTTGAATTATGTTATTGATAAGATGGTGTTACGAACCAATTGGGATAGATGTTATTCTTTCTGTATGTCTGTAAGTTATTGTGATGAGTGGGTTTTTGGGCAAAAGGCACGAGAGAGAGAGAGTGAGGATGGACAAGGTGCTGTGAGTTGACTAACGGGGTCAGGCCCTGAAAAGGAGTCCGAGGTCCAGGGTGTTCGGCGAGGAGAGGAGACAGAGACAGACTCGTGTGGAACATCGGTGGTCCGAGGGGATCGCAGGGTGAAGAAGGAGGGTCTCGAGCTCCAACTGTTTGTGCACAAAGATATTGAACTTTGATAAGTGTGGCGCCTTTTATTTTCCTTTTATATTTTATTCTATTAGTTATATAGTTCCAGTAATATCTATAAACTGTAATTCATTTAATTGTATCTGGTGTATTGTCTGTTATTTGGGTAGGGTGGGGTACATCACACAGCATCCACATAAACTAATTACCCAGTTTGGCGGGGCTGAGGGTTGATTCCCTAGACGACAGCGAGCTGAGCAACCCTGAGGCTTGCCAGGGGGGGCTACATTACTAAAACATTAAATGCACAACAGAATGGACAGCCAGAACCTTTGTCCCAGGATGGCAATGGCTAACCCAGAGAGCAAGATTTTAAGATGAATGGAGGAAAGTTTGGGGGAGATATTTTCCCCCCACACAAAGTTTAAGTACCTTAAACACACTGTCAGGGATGGTACTAAAGGTTGATACATTAGGGACATTTAAGAGACTTTTATCTAGGCACTTGGATGAAAGAAAAAATGGAGCATTATGGATTACATAGGATGGAAGAGATAGGCTGATCTTAGAGTAGGTGAAATGTTTGGCACAACATGGAACAAATGGCCCAAACTTTATCATACTGTTCTATGTCCCAGGTTCCTATCCATGAAAACTTATAATGGAGAATCATAATGCTGTGATTTCCAGGTCTGTGCTCTGGGGGTACTTGGAAACTCAGTGTAAGTGGAGGAAGGACTGAAGCACCCAATGAACTGCTCCCCCTGCTCTCATGTCAGGTAGCTCCTATCCCATGTGTTACTGCTCACCAGTCATTGCCAAACCCACGGTATGGAGCAGAACCAAATTATTCTTGGTCCTCAGGGTTTGTCCAAGAAATATCTAGAGACATAGAACATAGAACATAGAATAGTACAGCACAGTACAGGCCCTTTGGCCCACAATGTTGTGCCGACCCTCAAACCCTGCCTCCCATATAAGTCCCCACCAAAAATTGCTCCATATACCTGTCTAGTAGTCTGTTAAACTTCACTAGTGTATCTGCCTCCACCACTGACTCAGGCAGTGCATTCCACGCACCAACCACTCTCTGAGTAAAAAACCTTCCCCTAATATCCCCCTTGAACTTCCCACCCCTTACCTTAAAGCCATGTCCTCTTGTATTGAGCAGTGGTGCCCTGGGGAAGAGGCGCTGGCTATCCACTCTATCTATTCCTCTTATTATCTTGTACACCTCTATCATGTCTCCTCTCATCCTCCTTCTCTCCAAAGAGTAACGCTCTAGCTCCCTTAATCTCTGATCATAATGCATACTTTCTAAACCAGGCAGCATCCTGGTAAATCTCCTCTGTACCCTTTCCAATGCTTCCACATCCTTCCTGTACTGAGGCGACTAGAACTGGACACAGTACTCCAAGTGTGGCCTAACCAGAGTTTTATAGAGCTGCATCATTACATCATGACTCTTAAACTCATCGACTTATGAAAGCTAACACCCCATAAGCTTTCTTAACTACCCTATCCACCTGTGAGGCAACTTTCAGGGATCTGTGGACATGAACCCCCAGATCCCTCTGCTCCTCCACACTACCAAGTATCCTGCCATTTACTTTGTACTCTGACTTGGACTTTGTCCTTACAAAGTGTACCACCTCACACTTCTCCGGGTTGAACTCCATCTGCCACTTCTCAGACCACTTCTGCTTCCTATCAATGTCTCTCTGCAATCTTTGACAATCCTCTACATGATCTACAACACCACCAACCTTTGTGTCATCTGCAAACTTCTGGAGACAAAACTATTGATACTAGTTTTATTTATTCTAGATTTATCTGGTTACTTGAATTTAAGTCCCCCAGCGGCCATGGTGAAATGTGAACTTAATAGTGTACTGTGATTAATAAAAATCACATGTGGCTCGATAACAGGTAAGGAAAAAAATTCTGCCATCCTTCTCTCAGCAAGCACTAGTTGTATGTTCAGACAGATTTTCTCTTGTTCTCCTCAAGCAATTTAATAGATGCTTAATTTCTAAGTTTATCTCAATTCTGTCTGAAGCATATATTCTGTTTATTTGTTTCATAGATGCAGGCTGACCTGCTGGGTACTTCCAGCATTTTGTCTTTGTTATCACTTCCTTCTATCGATGTACCGTGGAGAGCATTCTGATAGGCTGCATCACTGTCTGGTATGGAGTGAGGGGGCGGGGTGCTACAGCACAGGACCGAAAGAAGCTGCAGAGGTTTGTAAATTTAGTCAGCTCCATCTTGGGTACTAGCCTACAAAGTATCCAGGGTATCTTCAAGGAGCGGTGTCTCAGAAAGGCAGCGTCCATTATTAAGGACCTCCAGCACCCAGGGCATGCCCTTTTCTCACTGTTACCATCAGGTAGGAGGTACAGAAGCCTGAAGGTACACACTCAGTGATTCAGGAACAGCTTCTTCCCCTCTACCATCCGATCCCTAAATGGACACTGAACCCTTGGACACTGCTTCAGTTTTTTTTTAATATATAGTATTTCTGTTTTTTGCACGATTTTTATTCTATTCAATATATGTTTATTGTATAAAGCATACTGAATAAGATTTACTTAGTTTTTTCTTCTATATTATGGACTGCATTGAACTGCTGCTGCCAAGTTAACAAATTTCACATCACGTGCAGGTGATAATAAACTGATTCCGATTCTCATCCCCCTTCCCACTGACGTTGCCGCCTTCTCGGTCTCTTAATTCTAACTCTCTTGTTTATCACTTTAGCATTTCTTTTTGCACTCCTCCCAATTGCTCTACTGTCTTTATATCCTTTGTTGTACTTTGCACTGTAATCTGTTAATTTGCCATCACTGTATTTATTACTATGTTCTGTTTGATTTGTGAGCTTCTGATTCTTGTAAGAAGTTTGATTGTCATGCAGCATAAACTAATCTGAATCAGACACTCAGCATCTGCAGTTCTTTTGGCTTTTCAATCTGTCATCGTTAGACAATCTGACTATAAGTGACTCCAAACAGAGCCATTTTGTTGACTCTTAACTGACTTCTTGTCTTAAAGGCAAATAGGAGAAGACAATAAGTCCCAGTGGTGCCAGACACCCTCACATCTCACAAACAAATAATCATAAAGCAATTTGAAGTTCTGGTCCACCCAAGGTTCAAATCAAATCAACTGCAGAAGTTTGAAATCTGGAATACAGACAGAAATGCCAGAAACATTTAGCATGTCAGAAAGCATCAGTGGAAAGGAAACTTGTTAAAGTTTCATAGAAACATAGAAACATAGAAAATAGGTGCAGGAGTAGGCCATTCGGCCCTTCGAGCCTGCACCGCCATTTATTATGATCATGGCTGGTCATCCAACTCAGAACCCCACCCCAGCCTTCCCTCCATACCCCTTGACCCCCGTAGCCACAAGGGCCATATCTAACTCCCTCTTAAATATAGCCAATGAACTGGCCTCAACTGTTTCCAGTGGCAGAGAATTCCACAGATTCACCACTCTCTGTGTGAAGAAGTTTTTCCTAATCTCGGTCCTAAAAGGCTTCCCCTCTATCCTCAAACTGTGGCCCCTCGTTCTGGACTTCCCCAACATCGGGAACAATCTTCCTGCATCTAGCCTGTCCAATCCCTTTAGGATCTTATACGTTTCAATCAGATCCCCCCTCAATCTTCTAAATTCCAACGAGTACAAGCCCAGTTCATCCAGTCTTTCTTCATATGAAAGTCCTGCCATCCCAGGAATCAATCTGGTGAACCTTCTTTGTACTCCCTCTATGGCAAGGATGTCTTTCCTCAGATTAGGGGACCAAAACTGCACACAATACTCCAGGTGTGGTCTCACCAAGGCCTTGTACAACTGCAGTAGTACCTCCCTGCTCCTATACTCGAATCCTCTCGCTATAAATGCCAGCATACCATTCGCCTTTTTCACCGCCTGCTGTACCTGCATGCCCACTTTCAATGACTGGTGTATAATGACACCCAGGTCTCGTTGCACCTCCCCTTTTCCTAATCGGCCACCACTCAGATAATAATCTGTTTTCCTATTTTTGCCACCAAAGTGGGTAACTTCACATTTATCCACATTAAATTGCATCTGCCATGAATTTGCCCACTCACCCAACCTATCCAAGTCACCCTGCATCCTCTTAGCATCCTCCTCACAGCTAACACTGCCGCCCAGCTTCGTGTCATCCACAAACTTGGGATGCTGCATGTAATTCCCTCATCCAAGTCATTAATATATATTGTAAACAACTGGGGTCCCAGCACTGAGCCTTGCGGTACCCCACTAGTCACCGCCTGCCATTCTGAAAGGTCCCGTTTATTCCCACTCTTTGCTTCCTGTCTGCTAACCAATTCTCCACCCACACCAATACCATACCCACAATACCGTGTGCTTTAAGTTTGCACACTAATCTCCTGTGTGGGACCTTGTCAAAAGCCTTTTGAAAATCCAAATATACCACATCCACTGGTTCTCCCCTATCCACTCTACTAGTTACATCCTCAAAAAATTCTATGAGATTCGTCAGACATGATTTTCCTTTCACAAATCCATGCTGACTTTGTCCGATGATTTTACCGCTTTCCAAATGTGCTGTTATCACATCTTTGATAACTGACTCCAGCAGGAAGGAAACACTTGGAGGGGAGATGTTTAATCACTGTAGCAGCACTCAGCATTGAGCTAATGAGTGCAGGCACAAGATCTGTTTGCCATGAATGTGGGATCATGGGACTCCTAGCAATGCAAAACCACAGTGAAGTTATTATATATCAAGTAAAACATCAGGAAGAATAGTGAAAGGAGTAAATGAACTAGGTGTTTAAATGGCGAAGGGGGATAGGGACTTACTGAGATACAAATGATTGCTCAATCTAAAAATTTTATCGAACTGTCCCATATATCAGTACTCCTTGAAAAAATGATGATTTGACACTTGTGCTTTAATGTGTGAGAAGGAATTTAATTAACATGACCAGATAATACAGTACATTAGTGGGGAAAAAGATTAAGTTGATGGGGACCTGTGCAGTTAGAGTGAGGAGGTGGGCAGTAAAGGTGGACCAAAGCTCTCTCCTCTGATTGCTGGAACTGGCAAACAAAGGTAAAGGTACAAAAAGCATCAGGAAACAATTTCTATGAGCTGATTGACAGGTATCCAAAGATACATAATGATGAACTTAGCAGCTTTCATGGTATGGAAGTCAAGATTGGCCCGAGAAGGAGAAGGATGCACTCAGCTCTTTCAAAGCAGGAATCACACTTTACATCCAGAAGGAAATGATTGGGAAAGAGCTGAAGAGACTTCAGGAAGAGTGTGTCATTAAGACCCACTTGGTCAAGTTCTCCGGCTGACCTGTTCCTGCTGCTCCAGGCATGAAAGCAGAACACTCCAACAGAGTAAATGCAACAAGTAAGCTTAATGTTAAGAGAGGTTGTCATCTACCCCCAGTTTGTGATTTATTTGCCAGTTTGTGATTTATTTGCACTGGAAGGAGGACAGGACTTCACAACCACCAAAATCTCACATGCTGTCCATCTGATGGGATTAGACAAAGGAGTACTCAGTGTTAAGTACTCATCTTGCATTGCAGTTCTACTGATTGGAATGGTATTAACTTTGGAAAATTTCCAGGGAACTAACTGTGCTAGTCCAAAGTGTGCCAGGAATTAATGGCTGCCTTGATGATATTTTACTGTCCAGAAAAGCAGAACAATAATACAAGGAAAATCTGGAAGGCATACTTAAACATTTCTAGATGGTAAAAATATAATTGAGGAAAAAGAAACATGTGGTTGCTAGTCCATTGTGGACTCTACACAGTTGAGTAACTGATTGCAGTTGTGTTAGATGCAGTTAATGCAACCACATCTACATAATTGAAGACATACTTAAGACTTTCCATCAATTATGGACCTTTCATCTCATCTTTAAACCAAAATTTAGCACTTCTGCTTCAGATGCTGAATCATAAAAGAACGGAGAAGTGATCAAAGACATAAGTAGCTGCATCTGATAGTTGAAACAGTGATGTCTAAACTCACAGCTTCTTGTTCACCATGATCCAGTGAATTCATTTTACCCCCTGTAGGATGCTGGTGTAGCTTTATCCCACAGCAAGGAGAGTGGAGATAAGTGTCCTGGAGACAGGCTCTGGCAGTTTCACTGTAACCAGTAGCAGGCCAACTGGCTTGAAGCTCCTGGTTTTCTCTCCTTCCATTCTTCTGCTCTGTTGGCAACTTTTCAATCCATGAAGATTATTCCAAAACCTAAGGAATTCTGGAAACCCAAAGCTATTTCCTCTACTGCCTGTACAGCCAAAACTTATATGAGGTTGGCCAAACGCAAGAGTTTATTAACTTTTAATCCATTAAATTCCATGGTTCTCTTTCTACAAGCTCTGGATATTGAGTATTATTTTCTGTCCTGAAGCTAGATCCAAAGTCTTTCCTTATTTCATTATTTCCCCTATTATAATTTCTCCTTTATCTTTTCACTAATCTTTTCATTATTATATGCCTAAAGGAGGTTTTACCATCTGTTTTTATGTCTTCTTATAGCTTGCTCCTAGCTTCAGCTCTCTCCTTACCAATATTTATCATTTTTTCCTCCAGAATCACGATTGTTTTCAGCAAGGTGGGAGGTCACTTCTATCAATTGCATGCTACCGTTAATGACTCTCATTGATATTCATTCCTTTGTCAAATTCTGGAAGTGCCTACCCAGCAGCCTTGTGTAAGTAACATCACATCAATACTGCAGCTGTTGAATAAGGTGGCTCACAACAGTCTTTGTGGGCTGAAGGGCCTGTATTGTGCTGTATATTTTCTATGTTTTTTTCCTGCTTTCTGAAGGACTGTAACAGAGGGCAACAGAGATTGGTCTTCCTAACACTGCTCGCAACCCATCTTATACAACAAATTAATTAGAATTGGGAATTATTAATTTAAATACCTGCCAGTGTTTGTTTACATATTTTTACTGTGGTTGCCTAATATACCTTAGTTAGATGGCCCACTTTCTTGTAACACAAGTGAAACACTCTCGAGCTAAGCTTGATATACAATTGAACAAATGCGAATGGCTAGTACTCTTGGAGATCTAAAATGTTCACTGAAACTGCAGGAAATACTCAGCAACTGAGGCAAAATTTATGCTAAAGTAAACAGTAGACATTTCAGAACTTTCCAGTAAAACAGTCTTTCTGTTCTACTCTTGGATTTGATCTTCACTCAATCGTTTTTAAACAAAGATTTTTTAAAATAAGAAATCATTGCAATGAAATAGAGAGATCCTGCTAACTTTGAACAATAGCCCAAAACAAGCGATAACTTATACATTGTATAAGTCATGTAGCAGTACAGCACAGAAACATGACCTTTGGCCCATCTAGTACATGCTGAACCATTTAAACAGCCTACTCCCATCAACCTGTACTGGCATCATGGTCCTCCATACCCCTACCATCCATGTACCTATCCAAATTTCCCTTAAAATGTTGGAATCGAGCTCTTATACATCACTTGCACTGGTTGCTCATTTCACACACTCACGACCCTCTGCAGTTTTCCCTCATGTTCCCCTTAAAATTTTCACCTTTCACCCTTAATCCATCACCTCAAATTAATGTTCCCCCCAGCCTCAGTGGAAAAAGCCTGCTTGTATTTACCCTATCTATACCCTCATAATTTTGTATACCTCTATAAAATTTTCCCTCAATCCTCTAGGTTCCGAGGAATAAAGTCCTAACCTATTCAATTTTTCTTATAACTCAGGTCCTCCGGTCTTAACAACATCCTTGAACATTTTTTCAGTACTCCTTCAACCTTATTTACATCTTCCCTGTAGGTAGGTGACTAAAACTGTACATAATACTGCAATTTAGGTCCCACAAACGTCTTATACAACTCCAATATAACATCCCAGCTCCTACACTCAGTACATTGATTTATGAAGGCCAATGTGCCAAAAGCTTTCTTTGTGAGCCCATCCACCTGTGACATCACTTTCAGTGAATTATGGACCTGTATTCCCAGATCCCCTTGTTCTACAGCTCTCAATGCCTTTCCACTCACTGTGCAAGACCTACCCTGGTTGGTCCTACTGAAGTGCAACACCTCACACTTGTCTGCATTAAATTCCATCTGCCATTTTTCAGCCCATTTTTCCTGCTGGTCCAGATCCAGTTGCAAGCCATGATAGTCTTTTTTTCCTGTCTGCTACACCCCAGTCTTGGTGTCATCTGTAATTTGCTGATCTAATTAACCATATTATCATCCAGATTATTGATATACTTCGATGACAAACAACAATGAACCCAGCATCGATCCCTGCAGCACTCTGCTGGTCGTAGGTCTCCAGTCAGAGAGGCAACATCTACGACCACTCTGTGGTTTTATTACCCCATCTTGAATGCCAAGCTACTGAACCTTCCTGACCAACCTCCCACTTGGGACTTGGGACTTGTCAACTGCCTTGCTGAGGTCCATGTAGCCAACATTCACTGTCTTCCCTTCATCAACTTTACTGGTAACTTCCTTGAAAAACTCTATAAGATTGATTAGACACGACCAACCACACATGAAGCTATGCTGACAGTCCCTAATCAGTCTATGTCTATCTTAGTACCCATATCCAGCACTTTTGAATACCTTCCAATAACTTTCCCATTACTGATGTCAGACTCACCGGCCTACAATTTCCTGACTTATTTTTAGAGTATCTCTTAAACAGTAGAAGAACATTGGCTATCCTCCATTTCTCCGGTACCTCACCTGTCGCTAAAGATGATTTAAATATCTCTGCCAGGGGCCCAGCTATTTCTGCACTTGCCTCCCTCAGGGTTCAAGGGAACGTCTTGTCAAACTCTGTGGATTTATCCACCCTAATTTGCCTCAAGGCAGCAAACATCTCCTCTTCTGTAATCTGTATAGGGTCCATGAATTTGATGCTGCTTTGCCTCACTCCTGCAGACTCTGTAACCTTCTCCTGGGTAAATACAAAAAAAAAAAAAAAATTAAGATCTCCCCCACCTCTTTTGGGTTCATGCATGGATTACCATTCTATCTTCTAGAGGACCAGTTTTGTCCCTTGCAAACCTTTTTCTCTTAACACATCTCCCTTATCTTGTCTGCTAGGGCAAAGTTATGCCTTCTCTTGGCCTTCTTGATTTCTTTCATAAGTGTTTTTTTGCATTTCTTATACTCCATAAGCAGTTCATTTGTTCCTACCTGCCTGTACCCGCTATTATTTTTAAGCAGGGGTTCAATATCTCTCAAAAGCCAAGATTCTCTACACCTGTTACCCTTTATTCTGACAAGCACATACAAGCTTTGTACTCTAAAAATTTCACTTTTGAATGCCTCCTATTTATCAGGTACACACTAGCCAGGAAGCAACCTGTGCTAATATACACTTGCCAGATCCTTTCCAATACGATCAAATTTGACCTTTCTCCAATTTAGGATCTCAATCCGCATACCAGAAATATATTTTTGGATATTTACTTTGAAACTAATGGCATTGTGATCACTGGATGCAAAGTATTTCCCTACACAAACTTCTGATGCCTGCCTTGCCTCATTCCCTAATTAACAGATTATTGCACACTCTCTCATTGGGACTTTTTTTGAACACATTTGACAAACTCAATCCCATCTAGTCCCTTTACAGTATGGAAGTCCCAGTCAATATGTGAGAAGTTAAAAATCAGCTTTGATAACATACTTTTGTTTGTTGCAACAGTCTGTGGTCTATTTACAACCTTGTTCATCTAAATCTCTCAGACAGTTGGGTGGTCTGTAATATAGTCTAATTAGCATGGTCATACCATTCTTCTTCTTCAGTTCCACCCATAACATGTTACTAGGTGAGTTCTTGAGTTTGTCCTGATTGAACACTGCCTTGACATTTTTTTTCCTGACTAGTAGTGCCACCTCTCCTCCCTAATCCCTCCTATTCTGAACCCTAGAATAGAGTCTAGCTGCCAGTCTAGCCCTCCTGCAATGAAGTCTCACAAATGACTGCAATATCACAATTCCATGTGTTGATCCACTCCCTGAGCTCATCTGGCTTTACTATAATACATCTTGCATTGAAATATACACAGCTCAGCATATTAGTTACACCATGCTCAGCCTTTTGATTCCTGACTTTATCTGAGGTCTTAACAACGTCTCAACGTTTTGGGGGTTCCAAGCACCCCCAAACCCTCCCTCACACAAAAACTAACAGATTATCCAAACTCCCAGCCACCAATTGCCAAGAAAGAAAGAATGGGTGAGAACACATAAAACAACAAAGAACTGAAAGAGAACAATATGAACTACAGTACGATCCATAAACCTGGGAATTTCGATAACATCTTCAAGAACAGTGGGATCCAGCAGCCCCTCCAAGGGAAGCAACATGAACCAGCAGCCTCTCTGAGAACCACTCACTCTCCTTTGCATTTGCTTCAATGTTTCAATCTTCTTCAGCACTTTAATTGGCAAGAAATGTAGTTGATCATGGCCCCTTGTCTCATCCCTGAGCTTCTCCTCGTGGTATCTCGTGCTCACATTTCTCTTCTGAAGTTTTCTTGGGGATAGTAGAGTACTGGCTCACTTGATTGAACTATAGACTGTAAGTACCAGGCTCCCACGGTTTCAAAAACAAAATTAAGGTAAAAAGAATAAATAGAAGATGTAAAAAAACTGAAATGATTGATTATCTGTAGGATGTTGCCCGAGGAATCGTTGGTCACTGGTGCCATCTTGACCAGAAAACTCCCATCCCATGACGCATTAGCAAACTTTCCTACTAGGATACTAGTCCCCTTCCAGTTCGGGGGCAAACCATCCCTTCTCTACAGGATCTATCTTCTCTGCAAGAGTGTCAAATGATCCAAAAATCTCTCCCACTTCAACACAGTGTTAAACTGTATAATCTTCCTGCTTCTGGCTTCACTAGCACGTAAAGTGGGTAGCAATCCTGAGATCACAAACCTGGAAGTCCTGCCCTTTAACTTAGCACCTAACTCTCTGAACTCACTTTACAGAACATTGTCACTCTTCTTACCCACGTCATTGGTACCTACATGGACCTTGACGTTTGGCTATCTCACCCACTCATTTAAGAATGGTAAGACTTGATCCGAGATGTTCCAGCCCCTGGCACACAGGAGGAAACATACCATCTGGGAATCTCGTTCTGGTCCACAGACTGTTTTCTAATGTTATATATTGCCACTTCTCCCGTCCCCTTCTGAATTGACATTTATCTCAATTCCCATTAATTCCAATGTAAAACACCGTTGATTTTATTCTACCCCAGAGGCAAAAATCATCTTTCACACAATGAAAATTAGACCATGTTTTGTGTTTTATCTGGAGGGGCTGATATACAGAACTTGCTGCTAGAGGTGGTGATGGAACCAGATGCAAGCACTATGATTACATTTACACAAGTTCCTAAGTAGGCAAGATATAGAAGGATGCAGACTCACTGTGAGCAAATGGGATTCATGTAAATGGTGAATAAGTTTGTAATGGATGTGGAGGGCTATTTCTTTCCACTACAAATATATACCACTGACAAACAAAATAGAAGATCAAAAATTATCAAAAATTTTCAAAAAATTCCCAAAAATGCAAATGCATCAATGAGTAGGTAGCTCATCAAATGACTTGCACCATCTGGATTATACACACATAAAGCTGAAGGAACTCAGCAAGTCAGGCATTTATGGAGGGAAATAAATAATTGACATTTTGGGCAGAGACCCTTCATCAGGACTGGAAAGGAACAGGGTAGAAACCAGAACAAGAATGTGAGAGGCAGAGGTAGTAAAGGACTAAAGAAAAAGGAATCTAACAGGAGAGGATAGGGAACCATGGAATAAAAGGGAAGGAGAAGGGCCCACTTTCATTACCTGCCCATCAACTCCCTTTGGTTCCCCTCCTCTTTCCATTTCTTTCATGGGCCCACTGTCCTCTTTTAGATTCTTTCTTCTTAAGCCTTTTACTTTCCACCTCCCAACTTCTCAATTCATCCTCTATCCCCTACTCACCAGCCTTCTCCTTTACCTGGTCTCACCTATTACCTGTCAGCATGTGCTCCCCTCCCCCTCCCCCCAACACCCTAGCCCACCAAACCTCCTTATTCTGGTGTCTGTGGGTAGAGAAAAGATTATAATCATATCAGCCATGATCTTTTCAATCTCAGCCAGCATAAGGGGTTAAATTGCCTACTTCTGCCAAAAGTTGTAGAGTTAAAAAAAATCTTGTGCTAACATCAATTGATCGCAGCCCCAAAGAAGAATGAATTTGTTCTTTTACATGCATGGAATCAAATACACAAATCATAGAAATTTATAGGAGAGAAGGGAAATTACTTCCCATCATGTCTCTGTTGGTCATAACCACAAAGCACTTCAATTACCTTTACAATATGTGGGCATTTTCTTCTTTATTATTGAATCACAAAATGAGTTCTATACCCCACTACCTTCTTGTTCCAAATTAAAATTTCCTTTCCTATCTAGTTCTTTTACATAGAGTGCCTACTGACCTCTCTGGTAATTCTTAATAATCCCATCATAATTTTATAAATCTCAATAGAATCTTATTTTCTTCTTCTGAGAAAAATGACCTAATTCAATCAATCTTTCTTAAAATTATACTTCCACAGCTCATTTTCTGCACTTTTTTGGATTAAAGGCTAGAGAGAACAAATAAACACAATTTATAATTATTCTGAAATTTAAAAAATTGAATGAAATATGGCAGCAAGTGATCAATGCTTACAAGGAGTAATTAATTTCTGAATGCCACATTTTTTTAAAGTAATGCCCCTCACCAGAATTTCCTCTTCATACAGATTTATCCTGGCATTGTCTTGTTATCATCTTTTAAATCCTTAAATATTTATCTTCTATTAGATTCCTCTCCACATCCATTCTATCTATGACTTTCAATATTTGGTAGGTTTAATGAGACATCCCTCATTCTTATAAACTTCAGCAAATAGGGCCCTAGAGCCATCAAGTGCTCCTCACCTTAAGCCTTTCAGTCTTGGGATAATTCTCATAAACCTCCTCTGGGCCCTCTGCAATGCCAGCACATCTTTCCTCGGAAATGGGGCCTAAAATCAGAATGAGAAGCAGGTTTATTATCACTGACATGTGATGTGAAATTTGTTAACTTAGCAGCAGCTGTTCAATGCAATACATAATACAGAAGAGAAAAAAAAGTAAATCTATTCCAGTATACATACATTGAATAGATTGAAAAACGTGCAAAAACCAGAAATACTGCATATTAAAAAAGTGAGGCAGTGTCCAAGGGTTCAATGCCCATTTAGGGATCGGATGGCAGAGGGGAAGAAGCTGTTCCTGAATCACTGAGTGTGTGCCTTCAGGTTTCTATACCACCTACCTGATGGTATTAGTGAGAAAACGGCATGCCCTGGGTGCTGGAGGTCCTTAATAATGGGCACTGCCTTCCTGAGACACCGCTCCCTGAAAATGTCCTGGGTACTCTGTAGGCTTATACCCATGATGGAGCTGACGAGATTTACAACCCTCTGCAGCATCTTTCAGTCCTGTGCAGTATACCCCCACCCCCACCCATACCAGACAGTGATGTAGCCTGTCAGAATGCTCCCCAGGATACATTTATAGACATTTTTGAATGTATTTGTTGCTATGCCAAATCTCTTCCAACTCCTAATAAAGTATAGCTGCTGTCTTGCCTTCTTTATAACTACATCGATATGTTGGGACCAGGTTAGATCCTCAGAGATCTTGACAGCCAGGAATTTGTAACTGCTCATTCTCTCCACTTCTGATCCCTCCGTGTTCCTCCATCTTACCCTTCCCGAAGTCCACAATCACCTCTTTTGTCTTACTGATATTGAGTGCCAGGTTGTTGCTGTGGCACCATTCCACTAGTTGGCATATCTCACTCCTGTATGCCCTCTCGTCACCACCTGAGATTCTACCAACAATAGTTGTATTATCAACAAATTTATAGATGGTATTTGTGCCACACAGTCATATGTATATGGACAGTAGAGCAGTGGGCTAAGCACACACCCCTGAGGTGTGCCAGGTTTGATCGTCACCAAAGAGGATATATTATCACCAATCCGCACAGACTGTGGTCTTCTGGTTAGGAAGTCGAGGATCCAATTACAGAGGGACGTACAGTGGCCCAGGTTCTGCAGCTTCTTGATCAAGATTGTGGGAATGATGGTATTAAATGCTGAGCTATAGTCGATGAACAGCATCCTGACATAGGTGGTTGTGTTGTCCAGGTGGTCTAAAGCCGTGTGGAGAGCCATTGAGATTGCATCTGCCGTTGACCTATTGTGGCAATCAGCAAATTGCAATGGGTCCAGGTCCTTGCTGAGGCAGGAGTTCAGTCTAGTCATGGATAGTCGTTCAGGCAATTCACATTATTCTTCTTAGGCACTGGTATAATTGTTGCCTTTTTGAAGCAAGTGAGAACTTATGCCGTAGTAGTGAAAGGTTGAAAATGTCCTTGAATACTCCTACTAGTTGATTGGCACAGGTTTTCAGAGCCTTACCAGGTACTCCATCTGGACCTTCCATCCTGCGAGGATTCACTCTCTTTAAAGACAGCCTAACACTGACCGCTGAGACAGAAATCACAGAGTCATCAGGTGCAGCAGGGATCTTCACAGATGAAGCACAAAACTGCTCACAATAATTCAAATGTGGTCTGATCAATGCCTTGTAAACCTCAGCATTACATGCTTGCTTTTGTATTCTAGTCCTCAAAATGAATAATAACATTGCATTTGCCTTCCTTATGATTGACTCAACCTACACGTTAATTTTTAGGGAATCCTGCATGATGACTCCCAACTCCCTTTGCACCACTTATTCCCGAATTTGCTTCCCATGTAGAAAATAGTCTAAGCCTTTATTCCTTCTACAAGTGCATGACCACAGCTTCAGCCTAGAAGGACATCCCTTTAGAACAGAGGTGAAAAGGAATTTCTTTAGCCAGACGGTGGTGAATCCGTGGAAGCCATGTCACTCGGTATATTTAAAGCAAAAGTTGACAGGTTCTTAATTAGCAAGGGTGTCAAAGGTTACAGGGGAGAAGGAAGAAGAATGTGGCTGAGCAGGATCATAGATCAGTCATGACTGAATGGAGGAGAGAACTCAATGGGCTGAATGGCCTAACTCTGGTCCTATACCTTATAGTCATTATCAAGAGCAGGACTCTGCAGCAATGTCAATAACCATTGGACATGGAAGGACTGGGGAGAACTATCTGTTGGCTTTTGTTTGCAATATCAGCCAATTTCATTTGCTTGGAACGTTTGTTTTGTGCTGTAGTTATAACTGCTTTGAGGCGACACTGTTAGGATGATGGTCAATGACAAAGGCAAGGACCTGCTGTTGAAAGGGACATTAAGGACTTAGATTCACATTTGACTTCTTTGGCACACTATCTACGAAATGTAGTGTTCCTCTCGGACTGCCTTCATCCTTCTGCTCCAGAACTGACTGTGCAGCTGATCACAAGAACTTGATCCTCACAATGGCTAGATGATGGAACTTACAGATGCCCACCCAAGCCATGACCCTGCTCCATTCAATACTAATGTTCTTCCAATGCTGTTGAAGTAGCAAAGAAGCTGAAGGATTGCTTTTGCATTTTACAGTAACTCCCTGTTTTACCACTTTCGGTGTGGAAGCAAGGATCATACTGAATGGATGTTGTTCATACATATATGGGGTTTCACACCAGATTCAAAAGTCATGCTGTCAGCAACAGTTGTCAAGCAGTAAACACACTGGCTGGCCAAAGCGTGCTTGCTTCTGGAGTCGCTGAATAATGGCAACAGTACTACACTGAACATTGGATAATCTCGGCATTAAAAAGGAGCTAGATGGGGCAAGAGCTACAACAGCCCTGACAAAAATGGACAGCTCTAGTCAGAAGAGTTTTGAAAAAACAGAAACCAGTAGATGTATAAAAGGTATCTTAGTGGATGCATAGGGCTTTCAAGTGGCACTGCTGGTGTCAGGACAGCAGGCACTATCATAATCCAACTGTTCTGCAGTGGTCAGGCAAATGCTCACTGACTCCTCCAATAAGATTGTATCAGCTCACATTGCTTCATACACCACTGACGCAAATTTATAAGCATTAGCATGCTAGCTGTCCAAGCCTCACTTGCACTAGGCCCCATTCCCCTCCATCAGACTGATCATTCACATCTTATAAATTTTTTTTAAAATGGTATTGAGTTCTCTGCCCATAAAGCTGTAAATTTTAAAGGAGACTTTAAGCACTCTCTAATATAGGTATCAACAAGTACCCTCACTATAGGAGGCTATCCCTTATCAACCTACATTTCAAGGACTAGCTTACTTCACTACCTAGTCTCTACAAGGTCTAACTACCAATGCCCACTACTTGAGTCGTGTGACTCTCACTTCCAGTTGATGATGTAGTTTAAGCAGCATATTCCATTTCAATGACATACATTTAATCAAATAATTCTTGACACACACAAAGGATTTCTAACTTATAAAAGATTTCTAACATATAAAAGATTTATAAGCAACAAAACTCTGCCAAACATATGTGCAATCTTACAAACTAAAAGGACATACATGCCAGAAAATTGCAGATAGCTATAACAAAAACCCAAAAGTGCGGATTCAGTTCTAGATCTTCATTCTCCTTGTCATCTCTAACAATCCTGCCTGCTTCAGCTGCATCTGATGGTTTCAGTTCTGTTCATC
The DNA here is from genome assembly GCF_030028105.1 of Mobula birostris. Lineage (NCBI taxonomy): Eukaryota > Metazoa > Chordata > Chondrichthyes > Myliobatiformes > Myliobatidae > Mobula > Mobula birostris. The sequence goes on along the minus strand of NC_092375.1, from coordinate 143,263,030 downwards.
AGAACAGGTGAATGCAATGTTTAATTAGGCCCAAGAGAATCATATTGTCTTTCCTGATTAAGTCATGAACCACAAAGGTTACAACAAGAGGCTGAGCAAGGGATATTGGTTGAGGTCTAACTTTATTACAAACAATGCTGACCCTTTGGAAAGTTCATGCAGCTGTGTTAGAAAGCTGAGGTCAGTAATAATCCTCTTGGGCCCTGGAAAGTGTATATCTGTGACACTTTGAGGCAATGAAATACTGACTCTCCAAATGGAGCTGTCTGCCACAGTTACATTTCTGTCAATGCAGTTTTTTAACTTTAATATTCATACAATTCCCTTGTCCTGCTTCAACCACACTGCTTAATGATGCAGATTGTACAGTCTAGCCTTGCACTTACCATACAGCAGGCTAAGCATCAGAAGTAAGAAGAGGAGCTGGCGTAGGAGACGCAACTGAAGATGTAGCTTGTTCTCTCCTGTTCAGCTTGCCACAGTGAAAACTTGTATGAAGATATTTCTTTGCTCCAATCATCCTCAAGAAAATATTTCTTTTATTCTTTGCTCTGTTCTAATAGTCAGCTTGAGCATTATCTCCATCAGAGTCTTCAGTAGGTGGAATTTATTTTTCAAAGCTTAAAATTCAAAATCTTCTATGAATTAAAAGAAACTCTACATGTGTCATTTACAGTTTCTCCATTCCAGATGGTATGGGAAATTTATGCGTTCTGAATTTTTATACCATCCTTTACTCCTGGAAACAATCCTGTAAGTTATCATCATTGATTTTCTCCTGACAAAATAAATCTTTTCAGAATGAGTTCTGCTGCACAAATGTCTTAGACAAATTCAACATCGCAAACTGTTCTCAAGCAAATTTTTCCTGTGTTTGTATTGAAAAGGTTTCATGTACCGTCACCATGATGTCCTTCTGAGATTTCCTTTACTACCATTTAAGATATCACTCTTTTCATTGTTGCAATTTGCTCTAGTGAAAGTGTGGGTCAATGAAACTAAGAGAATTACTCAACCAGGTACCATTACAGATCAACGTTTTGAGGGCTCTTTCTCTGCTAGAATAACTCGATGACTGAATTAAGAAAAGGCCATTAGTCTCCTGAGCAGGTTCCTATATAAAGTCATATCATGGCTGATTACCATCTGAGCAACATTTGTTTATAACCCATAATCTTCTTGCTTTCAAACTTACTTCAAGCTCAATCCCTTTTGGGGATAGGGGAAGTAGATCCAGTGGGTTTCAAATATTCCTCCAGTGCAGAGTTTTCCACCTTCACTTCTGAATATGCTAATCTAATTTTAAGCTTACATCAGGGTAAATTTATCACCAGTAGAATGATACGCACAAAGTGTCACTGGTCTTAACTTGCCAAAACATCTGGAAATGGCCAAGTGCAGAGAGAGAGAGAGAGAGAGAGAGAGACTGAAGCGTGTCAACAGTTCACTGACTTTAATGAGAACTATTGCAAGATTTCAAGGATAAGAAAAGCAGTATATGCTAGGCCAACAGGACCATTAACTAAAATTCTCAAACTGAAAGTCAGCACCAACCTGTGGCTGGAAACAGTAACTAATACTAAACTAATACCGCTCTTTGATAGTATCAGTTGAAACAGTAGTCTTTCCTGAACAAGGATGATGGTCAAGTATCAACAAGACTACAATGAAGAGGGAAGTTAACTACCACCATAACAAGACAGCAATTAGCTGGAATGTACATACTTATGAACTCCATTGCTGAACCTGACATGTAGTTCACCTGCTGGCGCACGTAGACCCCACAGCAGACTCCATGGTTGTGTCCAGGCCCCCGTTCCTAGGTACAGCCCCTAGAGGTGCCACAGACCTATGCAGGCTCCAAGTCCTGGATGAGAGATTTGTCCAGCATGTCATCCACCGGGATCCAAGAATGTTCCTCAGGACCATACCCTTCCCAGTCCACAATGTATCGGTTCTTGCCCTGTACCCAGCAAGATGCCAGGAGGCACCACACTGTATAGACCAGAGAACCATCAACTAAATGGTGAATAAGGTGAGGTAGTGTGACCGGAGCCTGGGGGAAGGTAGCAACCTGCTTGAGCTGGAAAACATGGAACAGTGGGTGGATCTTCCTTGATGATGGTAGCTGCAATGTATACGAGACCTTGTTGTTTGCTTTGACCACTACACATAGCATGGGGCCAACTTGCAGCTCTCGACTTTCAGAACTGTAGTCGTGAGAATGGAGATTATAGACCCCTGGCTCCAATTGCCTGTGGTGATCTGCTGAACAGGTGTTGCAGGGGATGACATCTGTTCCTCCAGCTGAAACTGGGCTTGTCAAACTGAGATTATCTGTCGCATTGCTTCGGTAGCTTCTCCCAATACAGATTCAATCACTTATAACATCTCTCCTACATGGCTAATGATTTTCCGGCTGAGGGTCAGATGTTCTCTCTCAGTGGTTCAATTTTGTGGTCGAAATTTGCTGTCAGAAATTTCAGATATGACCCAAATGCAGAAGGAGAGACACTACGTGGGTCGACAGTTCACTGACTTCAATAAGAACTGTTGCAGAATTAAGAGAAAAAGAAAAACAATAAACACTAGGCCAACAGGGCCATTAACTAAATTTCTCAAACTGAAAGTTACCACCATCACTGTGCCTGGAAACAATAAGTAATACTAAGTGGATACTGCTCCTTGACTGCGTCAGTCTTCTCTCCCAGACAAGGATGAGAGTAAGCAGGGAGCCTAAGTGTTGCCGTGCTTTTGGTCAAGTCTTGACAAGATCAGAATGAAAGAGGGTAGCTAAATACCACCATAATGAGACTGTAATTAGCTAGAATATGCATATTCACAAGTCCAGTTGCCGAACCTAACGCACAGCTCACCTGTGGGGGCACATAGACCTCGCAGCAGAATCCGTGGTTGTGAAATAACTGGGGGAAAGGTGAATTTTAATGTGCTAAATACATAATTCTGCACTATTAAAGAGAAGAGGATGATACTTCACATATGTGCAAGGAATTTATGAACTAAATTTAGGAATTTTACTAGGCTTGACATGTATTGTGCCAACTTAATACTGTACAGCACAGGAATAGATATCATCTGAATGCAGAATTGCACAATTGAACTAGTCATGGTAAGGCTGTGCAGTGTTCTTGCCAAGTCATTTGTGTGTTCAGCTCCATCACTTCTTTTTCCTGATACTTGGTTTGCCAAAAGGTAATGCCACTTGATTTAAAGGTGGTTTTGTTTAATGTTTCCACCACAGTGAAGAGGAGAATGTATGTAATCCAGGTGCAAGGTTGTTCTCTCTTTACACCTCTGACTCATAGAAGTGTATATATTGGTGGGTTTCATTTGTAGAAACAAAAATGTGAATGAAAATATTAATCTAAAAGTAGATATCAATTTTGCAATAAGTATTTATACAGTTTCCTGAATGAATGGTCAAAATGACTAAAATCTTGCAGATGAATTTACTCATTCAGAACCTAAGAGGACAGATTAACTCTTGGCAGCAGATTTACCCGGCTATAACCTTAAAATTTGATTAACAAACTCAGTGGTGACATCAGAAAGTACTTAATTGAAGAATCAATGTCCTAATTGTGTCTTCTGTTATTGAGTGGCATTGTGAAGGGCCTCTGTCATTCTAACAATTAAATGCATTGTAGTTAAATCCATTCTAAACTCTGTAGTAAAGTCAAATTTCCCAATCAGGATCTGGTATTTGGATCTGATTCAGATATGTTAAAGTCAGATAACTTACCATATATAATATATGTGGCGCCTGGGGGTTTCTCATTTTGTGTCCTAATGTCATCAATTTGACATGTTAATTCTGCTTCCCTCTTCACACATAAAACCTGGTCCATTGAACAATTGCAGCATTTTATGTTTTTACAACATTTCAGAGTACTGCAGTATTTTGACTTTAGCTTTCCATTACTCAGAGAGTGGTAGCTGTGTGGAACGAGCTTCCAGCAGAAGTGGTTGAGGCAGGTTCGATGTTGTCGTTTAAAGTTAAATTGTATAGATATATGGACAGGAAAGAAATGGAGGGTTATGGGCTGAGTGCAGGTCGGTGGAACTAGGTGAGAGTAAGAGTTTGGCATGGATAAGAAGGGCTGAGATGGCCTGTTTCCATGCTGTAATTGTTATTTGGATGTTATGTGGTTATATACACAATTAACGAATACAGGAAATTTCCTCTATTTTAATAAAATAGTATCAGTATTGGGTTCCAAATGAGAAAGAATTGTGTGCTTTAGTCAACTACTAGTAGTTTTTGACAAGAATAAGTGTTTTTGAAATCTGTACAAAGGATGCTATTACTAAAGTAGCCTGGGCTTGAATTATACACCACTCTTATAAACTACAGATGTTGAATTTTTTTATATGTCACGTTTTCCTATGGTGTTTCTTTCCAACTAAAGAATTTTAAAATATATTTGCCACTATTAACTGCCGTCTGTTTGCAGTTACCTAATTCAGAAGGAGAGAAATTCATTGGATTTGGCCAGTAACTTATCAGATGCCTATTATAATTGAAAAGTTCAAACTTTGTGCTCTGTCTCATCAACATTTAAGAGTCAACAAATTGTCAATGAAAGAAAGTGAATGCAGAGACTTGCTGAAAAGTAGGTAAAAAAAATAAAATGGATAAGGTCAGTGTTGTGTATTTAATATCTCAGTAATATTTGAGTAATATATTATATACTGTATATATGTACTGTATTGTTTGATTAAGCATTCTTTATTGTTTGGATAATTCAGTATGGGTTACATGTAAAAATATGTGAATGGCATATGTCATTACGTAACCATGCCATAAGTGTGTACCTCACTAATGTCAAAATGAGTAGACACGCATCTACCAGCTCTGTGTCGTTCTTTTTATTCATTTTTGAAGTTACAAAATATAACAGTGGAAACAAGTAAGTTTTGAAGTGAACCCGAGACAACTACCAACCCACTGAAATGCAGCAAGATGATCAAGTTAAAATAAAGTGCAGCACATTTTTTTCTTCAGAAGCAAGAGAAAAGGCGATTGAGTTAAAAAGGAGGCAGGAAACAAACAACATTCATGGGTTCATAAACATTGAGTACTGGGTGACAAGAATAATAAATTTTTAAAAAGCAGCAGAAATAGCTGCTACATCAGAAAGATAGATGTATTCAATTGCACAAAAGATATCTGGGTGATGTATACTGAGTGAATTAAGCAATATTTTATGGCAAATGGAATAGCCATTGAGAAATGAGTGCCAATTTCGCTGAGTGTAATCGGTGGAAGAGCATATTGTTTGGTTAGAGGTTTAACTACTCCAAACAAACCAGCTGAAATGAGCTTTGCTGATATTGTGAATGCAATGAAGGAACATTTAGAACCAAAACCATTGTTAATTGTAGAATGCTTTCAGTAGAATCAAAAGAAAGGGGAGTCCATTTTGGTTTATGTGGTTGAATTAACAAAATTGTCTTAGCATTGTATGTTCAGTAATGGGTTTAATGATGCACTCAGAGATTGTTTAGTTTGTGGAATCTTACAAGAAAGCATTTAAAAATGGCTCCTAACTGAAGCACAACTCACATTTAAAAGAGCAGTTGAAATAATGTAGCTGTATCAATGGAAACAGCAGCTAGATATGCAATTGAGTTGCAGTCAGGAATCAAATTGAGCTGTGAACAAAACTGCAATGTCTAAACAGAAACCTGCCTGGCCAACAAATTGTATATCCATTGTGGCAGGAGATCATATACATCAGACCAATGCAGTTTTAAAGGTGAAATTTGCAAACAAATGCAACAAAACTGGACGTGTACAAAGAGCATGTCAGGCTGATAAAAATAAATGGACTGCATAGGGAATAGATAAAGATAAAAGTCAAGTTATCATTTCAAAAAGAGCACTAATCTGCATGCTGTTGATGAAAAACCTGATAATGATGAGAGTGACACAAGCTGGGGTAGCCTTGAGATTCAACAGGAGGCAAGCAATATGGCTTACACCAGAGCATGATGCAACAAGAGTGATTTTTTAAAAAACCAAGAATCATTTACTGTGGTCATACCATTTCTTCCCAAGACCAAAGGATATGCCATAGTTGTGGTCCCTTATTTGGATTTGTCAATTACTATAATATGTTCCTGCCAAACCTGGTTACTTGTGCTCGACCCTTATTACTGAAGTTTGGGAAGAAATGGCAATGAGAAAGCAGTATGAAGTGGCTTTCAAAATGTAAACAAAATGGTGATGTCAGACACACGACACACACATAGTGATCCACATCATCTATGGATGCTTGCCTTTGATGCCTCACCTTATGGTTTAGGTGTAGTCATGTCACATAGCATGAGTGATAGAAATGAATGCACAATTGCCATTGCATCATATTTCCTTACTGGTGCAGAGAAAAATTATGCACCAATTGACAGAGAGGCCTTGAATCGGGTTTGGGGTGTCGTTTCAACCAGTACTAGCATGGGAGAGAGTTAACCCCCATGACTGATCATCAACCACTTAGTATCCATTTTCAATGCACAGGAGGAGGTTCCACTAACGGCAGCGCATGAAAGCTCTGTTGCTTGGAGGATGCAATTACAAGATCAAACTCAAGAGAACAACTATTCAAGAAAGTGCTGATGGATCGCCCCCTTTACCCTTGGAAAAGGAAGTACCAGAAAAATTTATGAAAGAGGACACTCCTCTTGACATATTCTCTCTCGTGCAAATTGAAAGTCTCACTATTACGTCAGAGATGATCCAAAGGAAAACCAATAAAGAGTCCATACTCTCACAGGTCTACATGGCCACATGAAATGGAGGCAATGTGCAGAAGAAATTCCAGTTTCGCCATTTTTACCAGCACCAAGATGAATTTGCTGCTAACGGAGTCTCCCTTAGGTGGGGATTCAGAGTTGTACTGCCCAAGCTGAGGGCTAAAGTGTGGGAGGAACTAATGCAAGGTGTGGTCAAAATGAAAGCTCTGCTCTTAAACGCATCTCCCCCATTTCACGTACATCTGCTCTCACTCCATCCTCCCGCCACCCCACTAGGAATAGGGTACCCCTGGTCCTCACCTACCACCCCACCAGCCTCCGGGTCCAACATATTATTCTCCGTAACTTCCGCCACCTCCAATGGGATCCCACCACTAAGCACATCTTTCCCTCCTCCCCTCTCTGCATTCCGCAGGGATCACTCCCTACGCAACTCCCTTGTCCATTCGTCCCCCCCATCCCTCCCCACTGATCTCCCTCCTGGCACTTATCCGTGTAAGCGGAACAAGTGCTACACATGCCCTTACACTTCCTCCCTTACCACCATTCAGGGCCCCAAACAGTCCTTCCAGGTGAGGCAACACTTCACCTGTGAGTCGGCTGGGGTGATATACTGCGTCCGGTGCTCCCGATGTGGCCTTTTATATATTGGCGAGACCCGACGCAGACTGGGAGACCACTTTGCTGAACATCTACGCTCTGTCCGCCAGAGAAAGCAGGATCTCCCAGTGGCCACACATTTTAATTCCACATCCCATTCCCATTCTGACATGTCTATCCACGGCCTCCTCTACTGTAAAGATGGAGCCACACTCAGGTTGGAGGAACAACACCTTATATTCCGTCTGGGTAGCCTCCAACCTGATGGCATGAACATCGACTTCTCTAACTTCCGCTAATGCCCCACCTCCCCCTCGTACCCCATCTGTTACTTATTTTTATACACACATTCTTTCTCTCACTCTCCTTTTTCTCCCTCTGTCCCTCTGAATATACCCCTTGCCCATCCTCTGGGTCCCCCCCCCCGTCTTTCTTCCCGGACCTCCTGTCCCATGATCCTCTCGTATCCCTTTTGCCTATCACCTGTCCAGCTCTTGGCTCCATCCCTCCCCCTCCTGTCTTCTCCTATCATTTTGGATCTCCCCCTCCCCTCCAACTTTCAAATCCCTTACTCCCTCTTCCTTCAGTTAGTCCTGACGAAGGGTCTCGGCCTGAAACGTCGACTGCACCTCTTCCTAGAGATGCTGCCTGGCCTGCTGCGTTCACCAGCAACTTTTATGTGTGTTGTCAAAATGAAAGCGTTGGCGCGATGTTTTATCTAGTGGCCTAAGTAAAATCAAAAGAGACTATTCCCCCGAGGGAGCGGCTTGGCACACACTGTTCAGGATGGCAACACATCCAGAAGAAAGGTGTCCATGGCTGTCAGAACAACTTCTTGCAGTCTCAGAGTCAACTCCTACAAGCACCATGGAGGAGGCCCCAGAAACTAAAATTGTTTCACAGCCACAAGATTCACCTGCCAAGCATTGATGCCCCCTTGTCAGGAAAGACGTTAGCCCACAAGAGTAAGAAATCTCCACCACGATTAAATCTTTAGGCCTGAATGGGACAATTTAAGATTTACTATGCTATGGATGTCTACAGTCCTGGGTATGACTCTAAACTACAACCGGTGATAATGCTCCGATTGGGGACTTTCAGAGCTTTGGGGAAAGTGGAGTTACCCCTTAGTCATTCATTGCTCCCAGGCCCATAACTTTTGCTACTTAAGAAGCTGGGTGACATCAGGTGGCAGGTGAGACATGGACATCAAAAGAAGAATAGGGATGGCAAAAGACACCTTTACGAGAATGAAGAGTATACTGACCAATACTAAACTAGGCATGACAACCCGCCTCAGAGTACTGAAATGTTACGTTTATCCCGTTACGTTATATGGCACAGAATATTGGACAATATCTAGTAACATGAGGAAACGAATTGAAGCAGCAGAGATGTGGCTTTTGAGGAAGATACAAAGAATATTATGGACGAAACAAATATCTAATAAGGATGTCATGAACAGAGCAAACACAAAAAGGGAAATAATGTATGAGATCATGAAAAAGCAACGTAACTTCATTGGACATGTGATTAGAAAAGAGGAGTTAGAATGCATGGTAATTATGGGAAAGATTGAAGGGAAGAAAACAAGAGGAAGGCAAAGACAAATAATGATGGAGACAGAAGCTAGAGAACTGGAAATGAATACCAATGAATGGATCCCCTTGACCTGAAACAGGAGTGTGTGGGCCATGGCAGTCGAAGCTCAAACTGGGCACGGAACCAGATGATAATGATGATGATGGATGTCTATATAGTAGTTGTATTATATAGTATGGTGTGTATGTAGTTGGGGTACATTCTATATTGTGTTGTAGTTTATAGCTAAGCAGAGAGAAGTGTTGTGAATTTCAGTAATATTGCAGCTACATTTTTTGATTAAGCATTCATTGTTGTTTGCATAATTCATGATGGTTATATGTAAAAGTTTAATTACACCGCCACATCATAAGTGCACACCTCACTGAAGTAAAAACAACATAGAAAATGGAGAAGGTTCAAAAAAGGTTCACAAAAATGATACACAATTAAAAGGCTTATCGTTTGAGGAGTGTTTGATAGCTCGAGGCCTGTACTCACTGGAATTTCGAAGAATGAGGGGTGATCTCATTGAAACCTATCAAATGTTAAAATGCCTAGATGGAGTGGATGTGAAGAAAATGTTTCTTCTAGTGGGGGAGTCTAGAACCAGAGGGCACTCCTCACTTATAATGGAGAGGAGGAGAAATTTCTTTTGCCCGGGGGGGGGGCATTAGTGGCGGACCAATTGGTTCGCAATTCATTAGCAGGAGTAAATAAAAGTAAAGCAGGTTCAAAGCAGAGCGGCCATTGTGTGAGTGGACCTGTGTAGGAGTGGGAACTTGAGGCTTTGCTGAGGAGTCACAGGTACGTACCAAGTAAGTCACTAAGTTACAGCTAATTAAATAAAGGGATGATACAGGATCAGGTGATGTGCACATGATATGGGAGCTGGTGGACCCCATTGTGGTTCCTGTCGACCATATCTGCAGCGAGTGTTGGTTGCTCGAAGAACTCAGGCTCAAAGCTGATGACCTGGAACCTGAGCTTCAAACACTGCAGCTCATCAGGGAGGGGGAGAGTCATCTGGATTCTCTGTTTCAGGAGGTAGAAAACACCCATTACATTAGCTGCCTCAAATTCAGTCTGTGGTCAGGGACAAGAGGGTGTGACTGCGAGTGAGGAGGGTAGTTCCGGAGGAGCCTCAGCCCTTGAACTTATCCAACAGGTCTGAGATTCTTGCTCCCTGTGTGGATCAGAGTAGACAAGTCCCCTGTTCCTGATGGAATGCATCCTAGGGTACTGAAATAAATGACAGAAGTTATAGTAGAGCCTTTGGTGATAAATTATCAAAATTCTCTGGACTCTGGGCAGGTCCCAGCAGATTGGAAGGTGGTGAATGCCATGCAACTGTTCAAAAAGGGTGTAGGCAAAAGGCAGGTAACTATAAGCCAGTTAGTTTAATATTTGTAGTTGGGAAAATGCTTGAAGCTATCATTAAAGAAGAAATAGCAAGGCATCTGGAAAGAAATGGATCCATCAGGCAGATGCAGCATGGATTCAGCAAAGGCAGGTCCTGTTTGACAAACTTACTGGAGTTCTTTGAGGATATAACGAGTGCAGTGGATAGAAGAGAACGGACGGATGTTATTTACTTGGATTTCCAGAAGGCATTTGATAAGGTGCCGCCTAAAAAACTTACGCATAAGATAAAGATGCATAGTGCTGGGGGGTGATATATTAGCATGGATAGAGGATTGGTTAACTCATAGGAAGCAAGGAGTTGGGATACATGGATGTTACTCTGGTTGGCAATCAGTGGTGAGTGATGTGCCGCAGGGGTTGGTGCTGGGCCTGCAACTGTTCACCATATACATTAACAATCTGGAAGAGGGGGCCAAATGTAGTGTAGTTTGCTGATGATACTAAATTGAGTGGAAAGCAAATCGCGCAGAAGATACGGTGAGTCTGCAGAAAGATATAGATAGATTGAGTGGGTAAGGGTCCGGCAGATGGCATACAGTGTTGATAAATGTGAGGTCATCCACTTTGGAAGGAAAAATGAAGGAGCAGATAATTATTTAATTGGTAAAAAAAAATGCTGTGCAGAGCTACTTGGAAGTACTTGTGCATGTATCACAAAAGGTTGGTTCGCAGGTGCAGGCTATCAAGAGGGCAAATAGAATGTTGGCCTTCATTGCTAGAAGGATTGAATTTAAGAGCAGGGAGATTATGCTGCAGCTGTACAGGGTACTGGCGAGGCCGCACCTGGAGTACTGCATGTAGTTCTGGTCTCTTTACTTGAGGATGGATATACTGGATTTTGGAGATGGTGCAGAGGAGGTTCACCAGGTGGATTCCAGAGATGAGAGGGTTAGACAATGAGGAGAAATTGAGTCACCTGGGACTGTATTGCTGGAATTCAGAAGAATAAGAGGAGATTGTATAGAAACATATAAAATTATGAAAGGGAGAGCTAAGATAGGGGCAGGAAAGATGTTTCCACTGGTAGATGAGACTAGAACTAGGGGACATAGCCTCAAGATTTGGGGGTATAGATTTCAGATGTAGATGAGGAGGAACTGCTCTTCCCAGAGAGTCGTGAATCTGTAGAACTCTCTGCCCAATGAAGCAGTGGAAGCTACCTCAGTAAATATATTTAAAACAAGGTTGGATAGATTTTTGCATCGTAGGGGAATTAAGGTTTATGAGGAAAAGGCAGGTAGGTGATGATGACTCCAGGGCCAGATCAGCCATGATCTTATTGAATGGTGGAGCAGACTCGACAGGCCAGATGGCCTACTCCTGTTCCTATTTCTTAAGTTCTTATGCTCTTATGTGGAATTTGTTGTCATGGCTGGTTGTGGAGGCCAGGTCATTGGGTGTATTTATGGTAAAGGTTGATAGATTCTCGATAAATCAGGGTGTGAAGTGTTACAAGGAGAAGGCAGGAAAATGGGGTTGAAAGGGAAATGAATCAGCCATGGTCAAATGGCAGTACAGTCTCAATAGGCTGAATGGCCTAAATCTGCTCCACTGCCTGATGGTCTTGTGGCCTTGACACATATCTTCCGGCTCCATGTTTTTCTGTTGATTAATTTTTGAATTTACAAAACCTGACAGTCAGGTCAACAAGTACATCTGTGTTGATGCATTCTGTATATTTTGCACCAGAAATAGTTTTTTTTTAAACCCATAAAAGTGCAATAAACATCTGGTTTTCATCAGAAGGTTTTTCCAAAAGAAAAATATCTCTGGCTTGAAAAGTGACTCTTCTCGATCTGACAATATTCCAACAGAGTCACAAAATGGCAGGTTTAGTTGGAGAGCTTAGTGCATAAAAAATAAATCTAACAGACATTACTGTGCAGGAGAGGGTCACAAATCAACATCTATAGATGTTTTCTTTTGCAAAATTCATTACTCAAAATTTTATATTTACATAATTTGGCATCTTTATGCTGGAAGTATCTCAAATTCGGGTCACAATCACCTAGTTCAACAAGTTCTTGCAAAACCGTGGCACTGAATGTAATATTAATTTCAATGTTAGTTATAATGAGGACTTTTTCATTGAGCTACTAATTCCGTTATCATGTGTGCTCAGGGGCTTTCTTCATAGCACTCATAAACATTGCAGCCAACTTATTTACTTGAGGGGTCCCAGTCCACAAGGCAGCAGGTCTATAGAGCTCATGAAATCCTTAACAAAACATTTCTATGAATAATTGGTATACAGCCACCAAGGAACACAAATATCAGTACAAATCTATTGTGAGAAGGACAGACTTCTATAGCAGATATGAACACAGCTAGGGAGAGATAGTGTCTGGACATAGCCCAGTCCAGTCGGGTAAACACAGCACGTAGATAAAAATTTCGTTCTCAAAAGTCTCCCAAATAATGTAAACAAAAAATAAATGGACAGAAGTTAAAGCTACTGTTAATTTCATTTTTGAAAAGGGGCATCTAGCTGCACCCCTTTCAGGTGAGCAGCCACTGTTTGTAACAGCAGAAGACGTGAGAAAGACTCTGCAGAGAGACAAGTCCCATAAGGTGGCCAGGCCAGATAACCTCCCAGGCTGAGTACTCAGAGGGTATGCACACCAGGTCACAGACATCCTCATGGACATCCTCAAAACTTCACTCATCCAGTTTGCTGTCCCCATATGCTTCAAATCAGCCACCATCATCCCTGTACCAGAGAACTCTACACCTTCAGAATTAAATGGCAACCGCTCAGTAGTACTGATGCCAATCGTCATGCAAGGCTTTGAATGGCTGATAATGGCAACTATCAAAAACTCCCTTACTGCCACATTGGGCACTCACCAGCATGCTTACCAACAGCACCATTCTAATACCAGATGCCACAGAACCTGCCATGCACCTGGGTCTGATACCTACACAACAAGGACACTGTTGCTTTGGAATTTCAGTTCAGCATTCAACACGATTATCCCACGGACCTTGGTGTACAAGTATCTACTCCTCAGTCTAAATTTACCACTGTGCAACTAACCAACAGACCTCACACAGTCAGGATGCACAACTGTTCCTCTGCTCCCTGTCATCTTCAACATTGAAGCCCCCAGGGCTGTGTGCAGAATCTATTGCTGTACACTCTACTCACACATGACTGAACCACCAAACACCCTAGCAATGACATCGTCAAGTTCACCGATGACATGACAGTGATGGGGCTCATCACCAACAGCAATAAAAAGGCCTACAGAGAAGAGGTGGAAAAGCTTGAGACCTGGTGCCAGGCAAATAACCTCATCCTTAGTGTCAACAAGACAAAGGAAGTGATTATCAACTTCAGGAGAACTTGCACCACTCACATCCCCCTTTATATCAGCGACACAGCAGTGAAGCCTGCAAGCAGTTCCAAACTCCTGGGAGTGCACGTCTCACATAAACTCTCATTGTCCCAGAACACATCCTACACGGTCAAGGAAGCTCACCAATGCTACTAATTTCTGAGGAGACTGAAGAGAGCAGGACTTTGCACATCCATACTCATGGCATTTTACAGATGCTTAGTATAGAATATCTGATCAAGCTGCCTCACGGGCTTGGTACAGCAACTGCACTGTGGAGGACAGGAAGGCTCCACAGCTGGTAGTCAAAACTGCCCAACACATCACTGGCACCACCATGAGCATATATACAGAAAGGTGCAAATACACCAGTAACATTATGAAGAATCCCAGATACCCTGCTCATAGACTGTCCTACTCCCATCAGGAAAAAGGCTATGTAGCATCCATGCCAGCAACCTCTGAGTCAAAAGTTTACTTACCCCAGGCAGTAAGGGTCATCAACATCTCCACCCACTAACTCGACCACTATTTTAGTTTTTCCTGTCAGTCACCTTATGTACAACCTAGGGTCACTTTCTGGATATATAATCAAGCCATGTATATAAGCTATCTTACGTATTTATATTGATCGAGTGATTTTTTTATCATTATTATGGCGTTTATCTTTTGTCTGTTTTTTGTGCTGCTTTGGATCTGGAGTAACGTTTAATTCATTCCCCTTGCACTTATTAATAGGAAATGACATTAAACAATCTTGAATCTTGAATTGCAGACACAATCAGGTTTGATGCGATGGACATCAATCTGACAGGTAACTGTGATGTGCAATTAATTTAAAGGAAACAACTATGAGAAATGGAGAACCATTGGAAACACCTAGGGCAAATAAAGTTAAATAATCACATGCAGCACAGCCATCAGAACTGTAGGTTTTCACAAATAAAACGACATGAGGTGTTTTATGGTTAAGAAAAACCATAACAACTTACAGTATTTATTGCACTTCAAAAACCTGAACACAACGCGCGGTAACCAAACGTCATGTAATTACATCATCAAGTCGGACCAGCCTCTTAAAGTGAACAATGGCTGTGAATTATGTATGTTTCCACCAAGTACATTAGCCGACACAGAATCCCACCTCCCAACCCCAGAATTCACTAAAACCGGCATTGTAAGCCTGCCTGGAGCTTGGACGAACCGTCTGGTTTGGGTCCTACGTTTTATGGGAGGAGGAACAACAGGTGCCTTTGGCTCGTCCAGAGATGTGATGGTACATTTACGGTCATGTTGTGATGGCAGTGGCATGGTAGCGGAATCCTCCAAACCTTGGTGGGCCGGGTTAAGGCGAGCAACTGAAACTCAGTTAGGTTTACTCCTCTTACCTATGATAAAACACTTCTCTCTCCATTGCACCATTTTAAGGGACCTCAGGGCACGTTGGTGCCCGTCATTATGGATGAAGACAAACGAGGTGGAATGTAGGTCACCAGGAACCCAAGAGTGCTGAATGCCATAAGGGGAAGTAGGGATAGAGGCAAAGGAATTGAATTCACTGAGGAGGGTGGAACACTATTAGGAAGCCGACCAGGCAGTCATGACATCAGCAAAAGTCACCTGGTTCTCATAGCAGCTGCCTGTCTACCAAATCAGCCATGGACGTCTGCAGGTCCTCTTTCCTGAGCCTCAGCAGGACCCAGGGGAGATGATCATTCCAACAATCATCCGTCAGGGAAGCACGCAAAGCAGACTTTAAGGAGCAGTGAAACCGCTTGCATAGGCCACTGAACTGTGGTGCGATGCTGCCTAACGCCAAGGCTTGGGGCCATCGCAGCTCAGAGGTCTGATACGAATTGGGGACTGCAATCAGAGGGATTGAAATGACTTACATCCTTCATATACATGAGGAGTAAAAATCTTTATGTTACGTCTCTGTCTAAATAAGCAATGTGCAATTTATTGTCATTTATAACAAATAGTATGTACAACAGGATAGTCAATATAACATAGAAATACAGTTACATCAGCATGAATTAAGCAGTCTAATGGCCTGGTGGAAGAAGCTGTCCCGGAGCCTGTTGGTCCTGGCTTCTATGCTGTGGTACCACTTCCTGGATGGTAGCAGCTGGAATAGTTTGTGATTGGGATGACTCGGGTCCCTAATGATCCTTCAGGCAATTTTTACACACCTGTCTTTAAATGTCCCGAATAGTGGGAAGTTCACACCTACAGATGCGCTGGACTGTCCACATCACTCCCTGCAGAGTCCTGTGATTGAGGGAGGTACAGTTCCCATACCAGGCAGTGATGCAGCCAGTCAGGATGCTCTCAATTGTGCCCCTATAGAAAATTCTTTGGATTTGAGGGGGATGAACACTCGAGCCATCTATACGGCCATCATTGATGCTAGAGGGGTGACCTCTTGCCACTTGGTGGTATAATCCATGGGAGGGAGGAAGAGGACCAACGAGGTCTACATTCACTCATAAACCTCAAAAGATGCCAAAGGTGTCTGAACATGACAGTTAATTTTTTCCCTCTGGCAATTCACATAGGTTGCAGTCTAATCACACACATCCTTTCTAAGACCATGCTACACAACCTTTAGTGCAACCAATGTCTGTGAGACCTTTTGGCACAGATGCAAAAGGCTATGCACGGAGTTGAAAACAGTCCATCTCCAGTTTGGAAGCACAATGGGACGAGAGCGAATGGATGGGACATGGCACAGGACAGAAACCCCAGCTGCCCCAAATTTAATATCAGCCAACTGCAGACTACTGTTCAGTAAGCCTGAATCTCTGGGTCAGTAGCTTGGTTAGCTGCCATGCTGGCATAGCCAACCCCTATGTGTATGACCTCAGCGGCCGGCCATGAGAGGCAATCAGCTAAGGCATTATTTTTCCCCTTAATATGTCGTATATCAGTTGTGAACCCTACAGACTGGTAGAATGTGAAGGACAGGACTGCATACTCCACTGGACCTCAGTCTTCTCAAGAAGTAGATGTCACTCTGGCCCTTCTTGTACACAGCCTCTGTGTTGGTGCTCCACTCAAGTCTGTTGTCCTAGTGTACTCCCAGGTGCTTGTAGGTCCTCACTACATCCACGTCCTCACCATCAATAGTAACAGAGAGCAGTGCAAGCTTTTCTTCCTAAAGTCCATCACCATCCCTCTTGTCTTATTGATAATGAGCTGCAGATGATTCAGCTTGCACCATTTGACAAAGTCCTCCACCATGGCCCTGTATTCATCCTCCCGTCCTCCCTTTATGCACCCAACTATTACTGAGTCATCAGAGAATTTCTGTAGGTGACATGATTCGATATTGTATCTAAAGACTGAGGTATACAGAGTAAACAGGAAGGAAGATAATACAGTCCCGTGTGGAGCCCCAGTGCTGCTTATAACCATGTTTGACACACAGCTCTGAAGCTGCAGTCTACCAGTCAGGTAATCCATTATCCATGATGCAATGGAAGTGCCATCCTGCATTGAATGGAGCTTTTCCACTAGCAATGAGGGCTGTATGGTGTTGAAGGAACTTGAGAAATCAAAAAAAAAGATTTGATCCTCACAGTGCTGCCCTGCTTGTGCAAATAGAACTAGGCTCAGTTCAGAAGGTAGATGACAGCATTGTCGTTTCCAATGTGCTCCTGGTAGGCAAACTACAGGATACTGAGGGCTGATCTGACCAGGGGTCGGAGGTGAGCTGAGACCAGCCTCTCTAGGGACTTCATGATATGTGAGGTCAGGGCCATTGGACGGTAGTCATTCAAGACTTTCGGTCAGCCTTTCTTGGGTACTGGGACCATACGTGATTTCCACACAGTCTGGACCCTTTCCAGGCTGAGACTCAGATTGAAAATGTTCTGGAGAACTCCACACAGCTTTTCAGCACACTCCTTAGGGACCTTGGGGTTCACACTATTTGGTCCCAATGCTTTGCCATGTCTGAGTTTCCCCAGAGCCCTTCTCACCTGCTCAGTAGTGAAATGAGTCCATGATGACTGGAAAGTGGGGGCTGTGGGGGGTGAAGATCAGGGTTAATAGTGATTGGCATGTAGAGGTGTGGATGGTAGGTGCAGGTGAAGGAGGGGGTGTAGACAGTGGTAGCCTCTGTTGTTCATCCGCATGTTGAACTGGGGTGGGGGGAGAAGGGAGGGAGCATTGGGTATAAACAGGAGGGTAATTGTCAAACCTACTGAAGAACTGGTTAGCCCATTCATGGCTGCAGTTAGAGGCTCTACAGCTAAGCTGATTGAAGCTAGTGATGTTCTTCATGCCTTTCCACACCTCCCATGTGCTACTCTGCCCAGACTTGTTTTCCAGCTCTCCCCTGTATTCCTCTTTAGCTACCTTGATCTTCTCCTTCAGCTCTCTCTGCATATGTTTCAACTCCCTCCCTGTCTCCTGATCTAAAGGCTTTTTTTTGTGATTGAGAAGAGCCTTCACATCACTAGTGACCCATGGTTTGTTGCTAGAGAAGCAATGAACAGTCCTTGATGGTATTACAGTGTCCTAAATGCCATCCATGAGGGGAATGCCTATAGATGAGCTCAATGACTTCTATTGATTACCAGAATAAGGAAGAAACATTGCACAACCCCTCGTGTCCTGATAATCGTTTGGTCTCAGTATCTGAAGACAACATGCAGGCTGCCTTGAAGGGAGCGAATCCAAGGAAAGCATTTGGCTGGGACAGAGTATTTGGCCAAGTACTGAAGACCTGTGCCAACCAAATGGCTGGTGTATTCACAGATATCTTCATCCTCTCGCTACAGCAGTGTGTGTGTGGTACCTACCTGCTTCAAACAGGCTTCAATCATACCTGTCCCCAAGAATATCGTGTTAACCTGTCTAAATGACTATCACCCAGCAGCACTTATATCCACAGTGATGACGTGTTTTGAGAGGCTGGTGTTGAAGCATATCAATTCTTGTCTGAATGGTGATTTGGATCCTCTCCAATTCACCTACCAAAGCAACAAGTCTATAGCAGATGCTATCTCATTGGCTCTTCACACAACCCTGCAACATCTGGACAGTAATGATGTATTCATCAGGATGCTCAATTGATTACAGGTCAGCATTTAACACCATCATCTCCTCTAGCCTAATCAGTAAATTCCAAGACCTGGGCCTCCTTGTACAATTGGATCCTGGATTTCCTCACTTGCAGACCCCAGTCAGTTTGGATTGGCAAACACACCTCTTCCACAACCTCTATCAGCACAGGAGCACCACAGGGATGTTTACTTAGCCCCCTGCTCTACTCATTTTACGCCTATGATTGTACAGTTCCAACACCATATATGAGTTTGCTGATGACACCACTGTTGTGGGCTATATCAAAGGTGGTTATGAATCAGCGTACAGGAGGGAGATTGAAAATCTTGCTGAGTGGTGTAATAACAACAACTTCTCACACAATGTCAATAAGATCAAGGAATCATGGAAGGAGAGAGGTGGAGAGGGTCAGTAACTTTAATTTTCAGAGGACCTGTCCTGGACCCATCATATAAATATAATTGCAAAGAAGGCACGACAATTCCTCTACCTCCTCAGGAGTCTGCAGAGATTCAGCATGTCATTAAAAACTTTTGCGAACTTCTATAGGTATGTGGTGGAAAGTGTGCAGACTGGCTGCATTACAGCCTGGTATGGGAACACCAATGCCTTTGAGCGGAAAACGCTACAAAAGGTAGTGGATGCAGCTCAGTACATCATTGGTAAATCCCTCCCAATCATTGAGTACGTCGATATGAAACGTTACCATAGAAAAGCAGTACCAATCATCAAAGATCCTCACCACCCAGGCCATGCTCTTTTCTCACTGCAGCCATCAGGTAGAAGGTACAGGTGCCTCAGGACTTGCACCACCAGGTTCAAGTACAGTCACTCCCCCTCAACCATCAGGCTCTTGAACAAAAAGGGATAACTACACTCATTTAAGGACTCTTTCATCTTGTTATTTCATGCTCGTTATTTATTGCTATTTATTTATTATCTGCATTTGCACAGTATGTTTAGTTTCCAGTTCCTGATCTTTACTATTTACAGATCCTGCTTACAGTTATTGTTCTATAGATTTGCTAAGTATGCCTGCAGAAAAAGTATCTCGGGGTTGTATGTAGTGACATGTATATACTCTGATAATAAATTTTACTTTGAACTATGAACTTAGAACTTTGAAATTTGAATTTGCCCAACTGTCGCGCAAACTCATATGCAGAGGCACATGCGCTTAACAAAGTCATTGTGGGGAATTGTGGGTAACGAACCAATGTCCTTGACATCCACAGGCTGGCAGTTCCTAAGATCAACTAACATTCCTTGGGCATGAAGGAAACCTGCCCAGAGCAGAGGTCTAGCCACTTTAGCCAGGATGAAGTCCTATTTGTAATGTCACCCACTGAAGCAGAGCGTCACCCATCTGTTTGTATCCTGCTGCCACTGGTGGCCTCCAGTGAGGTTTCATCACTCTTTGCCTTCTCATCAATAGGCGATGCTGGCAGCACACTCACACGAGCGCCCGTGTCACACAGGAGCCGCTGCCCTGAAAGTGTGTCCGTAATGAAAAGTGGGCATCCCTGGGAGCTGGAACCTATGGTGATTACCCACCTCTAATGTCCTGATGTGTTGGTACTGTCAAAACTGCAAGGCAGTCAGCATACCCTGTATTTGTATCAAAGCAAGCATAGTAAAAACACAGACCAAAGATTGTCTGTTTGGAGATCTTGCTGACCAGGCTTATTGAGGCAGGGAAAGGGGGAGGAACGATGCACCTCTGCCTGGCTGCGTGTCAACTATCAGCTAATTTAGCAAGCTTCCTATAATCCTTCACAGGTCTGTTAGCAAGGGCTTCTTGAACTTGATCGGGCATTTACTGCATAAGGAGTTCTTTAAAAATAAAACAAGGATGGCGATTTCCCAGGAGAGACAGCATGTAGTCCATTGGTTTTGACGGCTTAGCATCGCCAAGTCCGAGCAAGGAGAGCAATTGTTGGGTGCGTTCAGAATCCAATAGTCTAAAAGTCGGTAGAAAGTGAGATTTCTGTGATCGGTATTTCTTGTGTTAAGGCAGATGTTGTAGCGGACTCACCACTCTCCCAGACGTGGAGTTGCTGTGCAACAGTGCCACATGGAAATATTTGGTGTTATCAATGCAGATTTCTCGCAGCACAAATTGGCTTCGGCTTGTACAATCCAAGCAACAGCATTTTGCTCCCAAAACTCTAGCAGTTTCAAAGCAACTGCGTTGTCTGACATGTTCATGACTCTGGAATCGTCCTAAAGCATCGGGGTCACCAATGCAGGTTTTTGCAAATAAAATGACATGGGTCATTTTATGTTTAAGGAAAACTGTAACAACTCATTTATTGTACTTCAAAAGCTAAACACGAAGCACAGTAACCAAACTTCATGTAATTACATCATCATGTTATGTTTTGAGCAGACATTTACTTCATGGGCTTAAATTGCCTCCTTTTGTGGCATAAGGGGCTGAAAAAATAATGTAAATCAAAGTTTGGGGGGGGGGTACAGACACTATCACTTGCCTGCTGTTGCAAGAACTCAACTTTGCACATGGGTTCATTGACCGCAATGTTCTGAACTCAAACTAAGATTTTAAGCCTTATTGGATATAAGTAGCTACAAGTACTCTCATTAAAGCGAGATTATATTGCAACTACCCATTCCTCAAAGACTAGCTTGCTTCCCTGTTTATTTTCCATGGCGAGTTAGCTGACAATACACACTATTTCAGCAGTGGATCCTGCCCCCTACTCACCAAGATTAGATATTTCCAGTTAACAAAGTAGTTTAAAACACGGTTCATTTATTTTCGGTGATACATGTTTAAATCCAAACAACATTCTTAAAACACATTTAAAACTCACAAAGGATTTCTCTCTAATAAAACATTTCCAAATTATAAACCATTTCTAAAACAGAAAAGATTTCCAAAAACACAGACACAATTCCTTTAAACTAAAAATACATACCAATGATGCAGATGAATGAATTGTCTGTCACAAAAATCAGATCTAGAGGAATGGATTCTAATTCACCCTATGTTACTTTCATGCTCTTTGATGTCCCGTACCCCATTCCTAATAAGCCTGAGTTGCTCTCTACCTTTATATAGTTTCTCTGTAATTTGGGTGAATTTATATGTATATGATATTTCCTCAAGTACAATTTTTACACAAAAGGTCTAAAAACTTCTTGGAGACACAGTTCTCAGCTGCCCACCATCAA
This sequence comes from Mobula birostris, assembly GCF_030028105.1. NCBI lineage: Eukaryota > Metazoa > Chordata > Chondrichthyes > Myliobatiformes > Myliobatidae > Mobula > Mobula birostris. The sequence continues at coordinate 143,241,041 of NC_092375.1, read as the reverse complement.
TGCTGTGTAGCTAACTTCCTCGAGTACATAAAACTTCCAGAATGAATAGATCAGTCATTGATATGCTAAATGATATTATCCATCTGGTCTGCAAAGTTTCTTGAAATAAGCAACTTAGCCAGTGTTATCTGTTCTGAAACAAGCCAAATTAAATAATCAGTTGTCTTATGCTGGACGTCTTCAGCAGCTAGACAGGTGCTGTGAGCCAGCAAGTTTGTGGCTCTAAGCAGAGTTTACTTATAAAGCTGTTCTTTTTTCTTTCTTCAAACGAATATCAGCATGCCATTTATGCTTTAAGAACTGAAGACTAGCTTCTCTTTACAACCTGAAGCTAAACAACTGTTTGTTGGAAGTTTACTTACAAGTATTTAATCTTACATCTACTATGTTTAGAAAGCAAGCTTGGCAAACAGCCAAGAGGCCCATTGGCTTAGGAAGTAAATATCCATCACACAAAGCAGCCTTCCTACATTGCAGGCATCCACACTTCAATGTTGCGCGTCCTGAGATTGTGAAAAATTATTCTTAAATTCCACTTTAGCCTTTTCATGGGATCTCTTCAAAAAAAAAGGAAAACCTCTGAAGTGGTTTAGAACTTGTTAATGCAGAACATGATTGTATCCTGGCCAATTATATCAAGGAAATCCTAAGAAATGCAGTATTTTTTTATGATACAGAAAATAGGAGTCTTAGTGCCTTGGGTATTATTGATGACAGAACAATAAAGATTAACTTATTCTTGGAATTATAAATCTCTTCAAACTAAAGCAAGGCTGGCAACATGGAACAAAATACAGAAAAGGGTATTAGTAAAAAATATATATTCTTAGTATTACCACTGTCCAAAAGCGATCTGGGAAGAGGTAAAAGCCACAGTAAGATGGAAAACAGGCTTGAAACCAAAGATAACCATAAGTAGTAATTGTTCGGAATGAATAGTTCTGTATTCCCAAAGGATGACCCAAGTAACATATCCTGGCTGAAGAAATCCCAGACAATGTACAAAATCTATGTTGTTAATAAGGTATTAGTGCAATATGCCATTAATTACTCAGTGACGGTACACATGATGTACGGCAAGAACTGGGGGTAAAGTGGTGATGGAAGGAATGAGTACAGAGAGTGGAGGGTAGACGGTCTTTGCAGGGGCACTGGAAAGCAGTGTGAGGCAAATATTGAAGAAAGAGAGCTTGAGGGAGGGTGGGAGAAGGAAGGGTGACACTGAAGATGTTTGGGGACAGGAAGGATCTAGAGATCAAAGAGATGTGATGAGGTGACAGTGGACAAAGGCATCTGTGCTTAAGCACGTACACATGGGTGTGAAGGTACTTGTGCATAGTCATGATCTCTGTACAAGCATATTGATGATTTGTGTCTATATGTACCCCTGTGTATATGAGTACACTGGATCTGAGAAGATAAGCACCTCCCCACATGTCCACAGACATGGATTAACATCCATGCAGAAGAATCTGGTCTCATAGGCAGCTTCCAACCATCAAAGTGGGGTTCAGGACCTAGAAAATTAGGAATACCATGGAATTAAATGAGAAACAGTACGCAGGAGATGGCCGTCTCAAAAACAAGGGAACTGGTGTACATTCTTCTCATGGGGCATAACTGGGTGAGGCCCGAAGACGTGGAAATCATGGTCATGGATGAAATTGGCTGGCACTACACTGACTTTCCTATAGGAAAGGTTAACCGTATGGCTCACTAACCCAGAACAGCTCACTGTAGTCTTAAGTTCACATGCCTCAAACATAAAAGTACGGATGTAGCCAAGTAGAATCCCCCGGCCCATATCTCCGAAGGTGACAACAAACAGATCCTGATGGGACCCACAATCTCTGGCAATGTATGATTGGCAAGGAGTGAATATTATGGCTTACTGCAAAGACACCTTTCTTCTGTTTCATGTTATGTTCCTTTTCATAGTTAATGTCCTGTTCTGTCAGGTAGATAAGCAGACAAATTTAAAGCAATACCTTCTTACTAGGCACTAGCACCTGTTAAGTTATATTATCATCCAAGGGAGAGGCGTTGCCTGCACAGAGACTGGCCCTGATGACTGGGGAGGTACAGAGGTGATGATCTAAAGTGTGGAAAGCACTGCCAGGGAGAATCAGCATGCCTAGAGGTGTGTACCAGAGGTAGAGGTACTTGAATTGTCTAGGCACAGATGATTAGAGGCCATGTTCTGGAAGATGGGGTTGATATGGATAGGTACCAACTAAGTGGTGGGCCATAGGGCCATAGGGCCATAGTGCTGTATGGCACATTGAATTAAACTGCTAGACTGACCACAGCATAATCCACTCTATCAATTTATCCTTAAAACAATGGCAGCAACAGAAACAACACCTCAAGTAAACCAAGGTTGAAGACCCCACAAAGAAAGCTCTTCACTGATTGCCACTCACAGACAACTTGACACTGCCAAGTAGGAGGGGCCATAAAGTGTTCACAGTATCTATATTGGCCTGAAGCTCACCATAACTGGCAACTATGAAGAGATTTTTGATTCCTCTACTAGAAGACGTCAGAATTTGTTTGATGAGAATAACCAAGTATTCCAGAGCTAATCAATCATAAATGCAAGATGGCCTTCGATTAAAAAAAAAACTCGACTATGCCTCAAAGGAAAAACGATAAATACTTCTACAAGCATCTGGAGGCCAAAGACTAACAGGAAATTCATGATCTAAAAAATAGATGGTTGACAGGGCAAATGCATATATGGGTTCTCCAGCACTGCCAGGACTAACTCAGCACAGCCATTTGAGCATGCAGATCTTCAGCACTAATCTGGCCCCACTGTCTTTGCTCTCTGTGCTCTCTGAAATAGCTCAAATAAAGTCCTACACATAAGCAACAAACAAATCTTAAACTTGATATCATAAATAGTGCTGAAGTAGTTAAAGGAATGAATAAAAGTGCTTTGGCGATAACCAACACAATACAACAATGTAAAACTAAACAGCATAGCAAGGATAAATAAGGGACAGAGTCATAGGGTATAGAAACAGGCCCTTTGGCCTAGTCTGCCATTGCTGCCATTGAATACCCATCTACACTTAACTCATTTACTAGCACTTTGTCCATAGCCCTCAATACTTTGTAAATCAAGTGCACACCCAGATGCTTATCAAATGTTCTAAATCTTATCTTTACCTCCACCGCCTTCTCAGGCCCTGCATTCCAGCTTCCCATTATACTCTGAGTGAAAAGATTCTTACTCAGATCCCCTTTGTTATGAGGAAGGTTTACTATCCAATCCAAACATCTATCAGCTCTTTCTGTCCCAAGGAAAACAAGCCCAGCATGTTCATTCTCTCCTCACTCCATCGCAGGCAGCATACTAGTAAATTTCCTCTGCATCCTCTCCAGGAGCAAATACGATGCTCATAATATTTAAAATGTAGCCTTATGAATATTTATAAAGCTATAAGATAAATTCTTTGTTTTATATTTTAGGCTCTGGTTAATGGAAGCAAACAGCTCTTATGTTTCTTTCTACCTGTGCTGCCATGTCAAGGAATCTTTGGACGAGGTTCATCTATGTCTCAATAATTTTTAGGGCCCTGTGCATATGCTACCCATCACATGACATTCACTTTACGCTTCTCAGGATTAATTTCTATCTGTCTTTGCTCTGTCCAAAGTACCAACTGATCTACTTCATTCTGTAACCTGAGTCTGTCCTTACTATCCACAAATCCACTCATTTTTATGCCATCTGCAAATGATAATACCTATCAGATCTGCAAACCATACCACTTATATGCAATGCCAAGGTAGTATTCAAACCCAAGCATAAAATGTTTAAACCTTAAAGGGCTACATTCATCAGATGGCACCATGAATACTCTGTAGGATCCTACTTACCGAGATGTTTATTCTAGTGCTGGGGGTTATGATTAGGCTCAGAGGGAGGAGAAAAGGTTAAAGAAACCCGAGTCCTTCACTCTGGAAAAGAAGAAACTGGGGAGTTACCATGGAAAGTACACAGAAAGTTTTAAGGATGAAGGGCAATATTATCAAAAGTCAATCAGTTGGAATGGAACCAAGGTTATTTAATTGATTGGTGAACATGAGATCATATTCACATCAAAAGACCTTCTTTGCCTGCAATCAGAAGTATTTGGAATAATATTGCTGTTTTAGTACTGGACTCAAAAACAATCTAATTAGTGTACAGCATATGATATAGTGTTGGAGATTAAATAGAATTTATAAATATAAAAATGAAAAGATGAATGTGGTGAAAAGGTAAGGAAATTAGGGTGAGATTAATATATTGGAATAAATCCAGCAGAGTAAAGAGTGACAGACAGACAGAAAGAGAGAAACAGGGACAGAGAGACAGAAATGAATGGAAAAGACAGAATGTGAGAAAAATGACAAAGAGAGGAATGAGAAAGTCCATAGAAAGGGGAAGAGAGAGGAGAAGGTGAAAAGAAAATCAAGGAAAGGAACAGAAGGACAACTGAGAATGAGAAAGGAAACCAGAAATGAAAGTTAATGAAACAATAAGGATAGAGGGAGGGAAAACTCAGTTTGAGGGTGAATGGAATTATTGCTGCATCCGTTATTAATTTATGGCAGTTACTAACATGCTTGGCTTGACTTTTTATATCAATTTGATCCACATGTTTGCAATTGTTAGCCACACAGTCATCTATACTTAGATTTACTTGAAGGAAACCATATGTTTGTGAAGTTTTGGCTTAGATGCATTGCCAATGCTCAATCCAGCAATACATTTCTTCTAAAAATATAGCTTTCTGTTAGTTACTTTGTAGCAAACTCGTTGAGCTCATTGAAGAACATGCTTGAAATGGGGCACAAAATGATTAAATGTTAAACATACGATCTTTGCACTGAATAAATTCTAGGTTTAGAATGATGAAATAAGATTCCACCATTCACTAATCTTAATGTTCCAATAAAAACATATTAGAGACAATCTCTATTCTTCATTCTTTAAGCAGAATCAGCTTAATAAATGATTAGATTTGAAAAGGGTGATTTAATTCCATGAAACTAACAGATTCCATGGCTAATTCAATGAAATACTGAAACATAAATTTCCTGAAAATTTGGATTAAATTTACAAAGTAAAATGAAGATCTTATTTTTTTAATAAGTTACCAGCTACAATTTAGATGGAAGCCAAACTGAAGGTTTGAGCTTTACTTTGGAATAGTAGTTGATGAGACAAGATAATGAAAAAGAAGTATACCTGACTGAACAAGACTGGAAGATCATGGGTTATATATGAAGTCTAACCAACAGAAAGTGCTTTAGAGAGCTCAGCAATAAAGAGGCTGTGTCCAACAGCAGCTGCCCAATAGGGTTTCTATCACCATCAGATGTTACCTGCAGAAGAGAATCAAATCAGACAGAAAGATAGAAAATGAGGCAGGAGAAATAATATGGACAACAAGGAGATTTCAGATGAACTACTTAAGTATTTTGCATCAGCCTTCACTGGGGAAGACACCAGCAGTGTGCTAGAAGTTAAAGGGTGTCAGGGAAGAGAAATGAGTGCAGTTACTATTACAAGGGAGAAGGTGCTCAAAAAGCTGAGAGACCTGAGGGTTCTTAAGTCAATCAGACCAAATAAACTGCACCCTAGGGTTCTGAAGGAAGTAGTGGTAGAGATTATGGAGGCATTAGTAATGCTCTTTCAAAAATCATTGGACTCTGGCTTGGTACCAGAGGACTGGAAAATTGAAAATGTCATGCTACTCTTTAAGAAAGGAGGAAGACAGCAGAAAGAAAATTATAGACCAGTTAGTCTGACCTCTGTCATTGGGAAAATGTTGGAGACAAATGTTAAGGATGAAGTTATGGAGTGTTTTGTGACACAGGACAAGATAGGACAAAGCCAACATGATTTCCTTAAGGGAAAATCCTGCCTGATGAACCTGTTAGAATTCTTTAAGGAGATTAAAAGTATGATAGATGAAGGGGATGCAGTGCATGTTGTATATTTGGACTTTCAGAAAACCTTTGACAGGTGCCACACATGAGGCTGCTTACCAAGTTAAGAGCCCATGGTATTACAGGAAAGTTGCTGGCATGGTTAGAGCATTGGCTGATTGGTAGGAGGCAGCAAGTGAGAATAAAAGGATCCTTTTCTGGTTGTTTGCCAGTGACTAGTGGTGTTCTGCAGGAGTCGGTGTTGGGACTGCTTTTTATGCTATATATCAATGATTTAGATGATGGAATAGGTGGCTTTATTGCCAAGTTTGCAGATGATACAAAGATTGGTGGAGGGGCAGGTAGTGTTGAGGAAACGGGTAGGCTGCAGAAGGACTTAGACAGATTAGGAGAATGGACAAGAAATTAGCAAATTATTATAATGTTGGAAAATGAATGGCCATGCACTTTGGTAATAGAAATAAATGTGCAGATTATTTTCTAAATGGGGAGAAAATTCAAAAATCTGAGATGCAAAGGGACCTGGGAGTCCTTGCGCAGAACATTCTAAAGGTTAACTCACAGGTAGAGTTTGTGGTAAGGAAGACAAATGCGTGTTAGCATTCATTTCAAGAGGTCTAGAACACAGGGATGTGATGACAAGGCTTTATAAGGCACTGGTGAGACCTCACCTTGAATATGTGAACAGTTTTAGGCTCCTCATCAAACCAAAGATATGCTGGCATTGCAAAACATAATGCAGTCAATTTGGGGCACCGAACATCTTTCGTGGATTTAGATTTGAGGAATATTTGCAGTGGCAGAGTAGTATAGTAAATAGTGTAACACTATTGCAGGACCAGCAACTGGGTTCAAATCTGCCACTGTCTGTAACGAGTTGTACATACTCCCTGTGACCATGTGGGTTTCCTCCTGGTGCTCCAAATTCATCCTACACACCGAAGACATACAGGTTAGTAGATTAATTGGTCACATGGATGTAATTGGATGCTGCGAGCCCATTTTGTCAGAAGGAGCCTGTTACCATGCTTCTATTTCTCCAAATTTAAAAAAAATAGATACATCAGGGAGGAACCAGTTAAATGTGAAATGCTCTCATAAGCTTCTCAGCTAGTAAAATGAAACACATTTATGTGTGGTGTGTGGGTGGGGGGAGAGACAGGGGAATCATTGGTCCTTTTTTCTTGCTGGTGGAGTATATTAGCCCCTGGTTGCATTTGGTGTGTTAGTTCCAGTGACTTTAATGGATCCATAAGTACAACCTGCAGTTAGTATTGTATGGATTTAAAACCTACAATCAAAGACAACTTTCTTCTTCACAAGATATATTTTTATTAATTCAACTTTTGCATCTTGCCCTTCTATAAGCTAGCCTGCTCTCCGCTGCTCCAGAGATGGGAAGGCTCTTGCTCTGTTTTCATCCTGAGTGAATGGATTAAGAGAATGCTAAGGTAAAGTCAAATTTTCAAAAGGAAGACACAACACAATAGGACCATGACATTTGTTTAGATTGTGCAGAGTCAGCTGACAAACTATCAATTGAATAGGAACCTGAATGGATATCGAAAGCAAAGTAGGGATTCTCTAGGGAAGAGTTAGAGTTCCCCTCAGAATCATACATTTCATTGACATCTCTTCCCATTCTCCTAACATGCTCCTCTGTACCTCCCTCTGCAACTGGATCCTCAACTTTCTAACTGGAGGAGCTCAATTTGTGCAGATTGGAAATAACATCTCCACCTCGCTGACAATCAACACTGGTGCACCACAGGGATGTGTGCTAAACTCTCTGCTTTCCTCTCTTTACATACTTGACTCTGTGGCGAGGCACAGTTCAAATGCCATCCATTAATTTTATGACGACACAACTATTGTTGGCAGAATTTCCAATGGTGATGAGACAGCATACAGGAGTGAGATATATCAGCTAATTGAATGGTGGTCACAGCAAGAACCTTGTATTCAACATTAGTAAGACCAAACAACTGATTGTGGACTTCAGAAATGACAAGATGAGGGAACACACACCAGCTTTTTAGAATGTGGGAATTCATGGAACCTGACAGTCTCCCTGATGTCTACACCTGTGAGAAATGCATCCAACTCCAGCTCCTGAAAGACCGCATTAAGGAGCTGGAACTGGAGTTGGATGCACCAAGGATCATCCGGGAGGCAGAGCAATTGATAGGTAAGACTCTGGCTACACCCAGAGTGCAGAATCCACATGGGTAAACACTGAGAGACATAAAGGGAGAAAAAAGTCAGTGCAGGGTGCCCCTGTGGCCATTCCCCTCAGCAACGGGTATACCCTTTTGGATACTGCTGAGGGGGATGGCCTAGCTGGGCAAGGCAGCAGCAGCCAGACTAATAGCACTAGGGCCAGCTCTGAGCCTCAGAAGGGTAGGGTGAAGTCAGGTGGAGCAATAGTCAGGAGGATGGATAGGAGATTCTGCGGCAGCAAAAGAGATGCCAGGATAGTGGGTTGCCTCCCGGGTGCTCAGACCCAGGATGCATCTGAGCAGTTGCAGAATATTCTTGAAGAGGAGGGTGAGCAGCCAGAGGTTGTGGTATATATTGTTACCAATGGCATAGGCAGAAGAGTGGTAGAGGTCCTGCTCAGTAAGTTTAGGGAGTTAGGAAGGAGGCTGAAGACCAGGATCACCAAGGTGGTAATCTCTGGATCATTCCTAGTGCAATGAGCTGGGGAAGGAAAGAACAGGAAGATAGTGCAGACGAATGAGTGGCTGAGGAGATGGTTCAGAGGGCAGGGTTTCAAGTTCTTGGATCATTGGAACCTTTTCTGGGGAAGGGATGACCTGTACAATTGGGACGGGTTGTACCTGAACTGGAGGGGAACCAATATGCTGGGAGGGAGGTTTGCTAATGCTGCTGGGGAGGGTTAAAACTAGATTTTCAAGGGGAAGGAATTGAAGTGAAGAGGCAGAGGATGGGGCAGTTGGCGCACAAATAGAGACAGCTTGTAGGGAGTTTGTGAGGAAGGATAGGCAGAAGACTGAGGAAAGATGCACTCAGCCAGGTGGTTTGAGATGTATCTATTTTAATGCAAGGAGTATCATAAACAAGGCAGATGAACTTATAGCATGGATCAATACATAGAACAGTGACATTGTCGTCATGACAGAGACAGGGGCAGAAATGGCTGCTGAGTATGCTGGGCTTTAGATGTTTTAAAAAGGACAGGGACAGATGGGGTGTGGCATTACTAATCAGGGATAGTATCACAACTGCAGAAAGGGAGGAAGTCATGGAGGGATTGTCTGTTGAGTCAGTGTAGGTGGAAATCAGAAACAGGAAGTGGGCAATAACTCCACTGGGTGTTTTTTATAGACACCTCAATAGTAACAGAGACATCAAGGGAGGTAGATTCTGGAATGGTGCAATAATAATAGGGTTGTTGTGATGGGTGATTTTATCTTTCCTATTATTGACTGGCATCTCCTTATAGCAAGGGGTCTGGATGGGGTGGAGTTTGTTAGGTGTGCTCAGGAAGGTTCCCTGGTACAATATGTAGATAAGCTAACTAGAGGAGAGGCTGTATTTGATCTGGTATTGGGAAATGAACCTGGTCAGGCGTCAGATCTCTCAGTGGGAGAGCATTTTGGAGGTACTGATCACAACTCTATCCCCTTTACCACTTTGGGAAAACATTTAATTGGGGTAGGGGGAAATATGATGCTGTTAGGCAGAGACTTGGAACATAAATTGGTACTTAATGAATAGTTTGCTTCAGTATTCACCAGGGAAAAGGACTTTGATAATTGTGAGGATGACTTACAGCAGACTGAAATGCTTGAGCATATAGATGTTAAGAAAGAGGATGTGCTGGAGTTTTTGAAAAGCAATTTGTTATTTAAGTCAGTTCTGGGAGAGATATACCCCAAGCTACTGTGGGAAGTGAGATAGGAGTTTGCTGAGCCTCTGACAATGATTAATAGGGAAAGGAGAAATACCAGAGGATTGAAGGGTTGCAAGAGTTGTTCCCTTGTTCAAGAAAGGCAGTAGAGATAATCCAGGAAATTATAGACCAGTGAATCCTACTTCAGTGGTGGGAAGGTATTGGAGAACATCCTGACAGGCAGGATTTATGAGCATTTGGAAAGACATAATCTTATTATGGATAGTCGACATGGCTTTGTTAAGGGCAGATCTTGCCTTATGAGCCTGACTAAATTCTTTGAGGATGTATCAAAACACATTGATAAAAGTAGAGCAGTGGATGTAGTGTATATGGATCTCAGTAAGGCATTTGATAAGATTCCCCATGCAAGGCTCCTTCAAAAAGTAAGGAAGCATGGGGCCCAAGGAGACCTTGATTTGTGGATCTAGAATTGGCTTGCACATAGAAGGCAAAGGGTGGTTGTAGATGGTTGGTATTCTGCATGGAGCTCACTGATCACTTGTGTTCTACAGAGATCTGTTCTGGGTCCACTCCCCTTTGTAATTTTTATAAATGACCTGGATGAGGAAGTAGAAGTGTGGGTTAGTAAGTTTGCTGATGACACAAAAGTAGGAGGCGCTGAGGATAGTCTGGAGGGTTGTCAAAGGTTACAGCAGGACATTGATGGTATGCAAAACTGGGCTGAGAAGTGGCAGATGGAGTTCAACCCAGATAAGTGTAAAGTGGTTCACTTTGGTAGGTCAAATTTGAAGACAGAATATAATATTAGTGATAAGACCCTACAGTGTGGAGGATCAGAGAGATCTTCCGGTATGGCTCCATAGGAGACTCAAAGCCGCTGCACAGGTTGACAGTGTTGTTGAGAGGCATGTTGTGTGTTGGCATTCATTAACCGTGGGATTGAGTTCAAGAGCCGTGAGATAATGTTATGGCTATATAAGGCCTTAGTTAGACCCAACTCGGAGTACTGTGTTCAGTTCTGGTCACCTAACTACAGGAAGGATGTGGATACTATAAAGAAAGTGCAAAGGAGATTCACAAGGATGTTGCCTCGATTGGAGAGTGTGCCTTATGAGAATAGGTTGAGTGAACTTGGTCTTTTCTCCTTGGCGTGACGGAGGATGAGAGGTGACCTGATAGAGGTGTATAAGATGATGAGAGGCATTGATCGTATAGATAGCCAGAGGCTTTATCCCAGGGCTGAAATGGCTAACACATGGGGGCATAATTTTAAGGTGCTTAGAAGCAGGTACAGGGGCTGTCAGAGGTATGTTTTTCACACAGAGAGTGGTGGGTGTGTGGAGCGTATTGCCAGCGATGGTGGTAGAGGTGGATACAATAGGGTCTTTTAAGAGACTCTTAGATAGGTACATGGAGCGTAGAAAAATTGAGGCCTATGCGTGGGGAAATTCTAGGCAGTTTCCAGGGAAGGTTGCATGGTTGGCACAAAGGGCCTGTAATGTGGTGTAGATTTCTATGTTCTATGTACCATGGAGAGCATTCTAACTGGCTGCATCACGGTCTGGTATGGAGGGGTTACTCTACAGCATTGAAATGAGCTTCAGGGACTTCGGAATCAGAATCAGATTTAATATCACTGGCACATGAAGTGCGATTTGTTACCTTAGTCAGCTCCAGCCACCCAAGACATGCCCAGTTCTCATTGCTATCATCAGGAAGGAGATACAGGAGCCTAAAGGCAAACACTCAATGATTCAGGAAGAGTTTTTTCCCTTCTTCCATCTGATTTCTGAATAGACATTGAACCCATGAACCCTCACTACTTTTTTAGTTTTTATTTTTGTACTATTTATTTAATTTAACTATTTAATACATACGTATATATACTTCCTGTAATTCACATTTTTGATCTCCATTGTTATGTATTGCATTGTACTGCTGCTGCAAAGACATCAAATTTCACAACGTATGTTGGTGATATTAAAACTGTTTCTGATTCTAATTCTACTTGGTCTTTCCTGGGAATCAGACGAGTGAGCCTCCTCTGAACTGCACCAAGGGCAGGTGTGTCTCTCCAGGTGCAACCTTGCTGAAGTATTGTAGCAAGACATTTTTTCCTTTCCTTTGGAAGTTACGCCAATGCTTCCATTGTTGTAGCTCAACAGTCTCAGTGCTTCATGTGTGAGGACCTGCAGGTCCCTCTTCAAATATGATTCTGGAGCATTGGAGTAGGGTTACAAAGCAAAGAAGTAGGGCCTTCAGAACTTGTCTAATCTGACCAAGCTGTATAATCAAGCTAATCGCATTTGCCTGTGTCTGGCCCTTATCACCCTCAACCTTTCTGAACTGTGTACCTATCTAAATGTACCTCAGACATTGTGATTGTACCCACTTCCGCAGTATCCTCATATCCAGCAGCCTGTGTGTGAAAAACTTAGCCCTCAGGTCCCTTTTAAATGTTTCATCTCTCACCTTAATCCCCACCCTCTAGAGCACACAACAGTACAGCGCAGGAAAAGGCCCTTTGGCCCATGATGTCAGTCCTGAACTTGATCACTGAGCACAACAACTTGATTCTCAATGTGGACAAAACTAAAGAGATGATTGTGGACTTTAGGAAGGTGCAGGCTGACCACTCCCCACTGCAAATAAATGGCTCTCTGTGGAGAGAGTTAAGAGCACCAAGCTTATGGGAATGCCCATAACAGATGATCTCAGCAGGTCCCTCAATACCACTGCTTTAGTTAAGAAAGCACAGCAGTGTTTCCACTTCCTGATGAGATTGAGGTGAGTGAGGCTCCCCACCCCATTCTAACCAGCTTTTACAGGAGCACCATTGAGAGTGTCCTGACCAGCTGCATCACCGTCTGGTACGGAAATTGCAAGGCATCTGACCACAAGACCCAACCAAGTATTGAGAGGACTGCTGAGAGGATCATCAGGGTCTCTCTTCCACCCATCCAAGACATCTATCAGGAGTGCTACATACACAGTGACCTCAGCACTGTCAAGAGGCCCTCTCCTCTGTCCCACAATCTCTTTGACTCACTACCACCAGGCAGGAGGTACTGTCATGTTAGGACAAGAATCCTTAGGATTGGAAACCATTTCTTCCTCCAAGCCGTGATTCTACTGAACTCCTTGCCATCGCCCAGGTCTCATCACATATAAAGGACCAATAGTGTTATACTATCTACTTTTTAACTTATGTTGTAAATGTTTTATCCTAAATGTCAATCTTCTGGAATATGGTTTGTTATTTGTTAATTTATTTCTGATAATATTACTTTTGTGTTCCCTGTGAATTGTATGTACTTGGTCTGGAAGTACAATGTTTCATTTGGCAGGATACATGTATGTGGTTGCATGATAACAAATGTGAACTTGAACTTAAACTTTGACTTTGAGCTTAATGCTGAGCTAAACTAAATCTATCTGCCTGCACATGATCTATATCCATCCACCTGCATCTTTATGTGTCTGTTTACGTGCCTCTTAAGCACCGCAATCATATCTGCTTCCACCACTATCTCTGGCTGTGCATTCCAGGCACCTACCACTCTCTGTGAAAAAAAACCTTAGCCCACATATCTCCTTTAAACTTTTCTCATCTTACCTTAAAGCTATGTCCTCTAATATTTAAAAATTTTGCCCTGAGAAAGCGACTCTAACTATCTTTAAACTCCCCCACCCTGGTAAAAAGACTGACCACCCACCTTATCTTTGCCTCTCATCAATTTATATACTTTACAAAGCTCATCCCTTAGCACCATCGGTTCCAGAGATAAAAGTCTCAAAGTATCTAGCCTCTCCTCAAAGATAAGCCCTGAAGCCCCATTAAGTCCTCATTAATCTTTTTTGTGCCCTTTCTAGCTGAATGACATCCTTCCTATAGCTGAGCAATTGGAATTACATGCCACACTCCATGATGTTTCAATGTCCCTGCCCCGATTGCCTATACTCAAATGCCTTATTTTCAACTCTGTCTAATTGTGTCTCATATATTTTGAGGTCTAGGTCTCTCTGTACTCCAATACTCTCCAGTCTTCTGCCATTTACAGTGAAAGTCCTGACCTTTCAGATTCCTTCTTCTTTAGCTCTTTACCTCTTGAACTTATCACCTCTCAGTTTATTACTTCATCCCCTCCCCCACTTACCTACTTTCCCTCTTACCTGGTTTCACCTATCACCAGCCAGCTTTACTCCTTCCCTTCCCAGCACCTCCTTATTCTGGCTTATTCCTCCTTTCTGTCCAGTGCTGATGAAGGGTCTCAGCCTGAAAAGTCAAATGCTTATTACTCTCTATACTTGCTGCCTTAACTGCTGAATTCCTCCAGCATTTTGTATATTGCTCTGGATTTCCAGTAACTGAAGAATCTCTTGTGTGTAAGTGCTGTCTTGGTTTAACTTACCAAAGTGTAGTGCCTTGCACTTCAACATCATCACTATCACCAAATGTCTGCTGTGCCACTGGCATTTAGGCCAGCAATGAAGGTTCTCCATCTCTGTCTGTCCTTAGGCAACAATTGTGCACCAGTTGTGTTTCAGGGTCCTCATTTGTCTTTGGTCTTCTTCGTTTCCTTCACACTTCAGGGGTCCAATGAAGAGCTGTCTTGATGATAAGAATTGGCCTCTCTTCTCATCACATGCCCATCCCACCTCCAACATTTCCTCATAATGATTGTGGTCATGTTCCTTTGGTAACACTGAAGGAGTAGGACTTGATTGGAGATCTTTCTTGGCCAGAAAATATGAAGGATCTTCTGAAGGCTCATTGTGTGGAATAACGACACCTTGGCAAGATCATTCTCTGTCAGGTGCCAGCATTTTGAACTTTACAAGAGTGTGGACAGAACACAGCTCTAGTACAACTTCATCCTGGTTTGGATGCTGCACTTGGTTGATCTCCATACGTAACTCATTGATATGAAGATGATTCTAGCTTTGCTGAGCCTGCACTGAATGTTGTCCTTGGTCCCACCATGTTGTTGAATGATGCTGGCCAGGTAGGTGAATCTGCCAGTGCTGGTTAAATTGACGCCATTTGCCTTAACGGAAGGAGGAGACTCCACATTGAGGGTCATGGTCTCAGTCTTCTACGGCTGACTGAGACCAACCTCTCCACCAAAGGTACACAAGCATTCTCTTGCACGTGCCGGTGTGTACCGTAAGTGGTAGCAATGCGAGGCTGTCCACAACGTCGAGGTCTTCTAAAGTAGAAAATAGAGTACACCTTATGCCTCTCTGCTTATCTTTTATTGTTTGCCTCATAATCCAGTCAATCACCAGGTTAAATAGTATGGCTGACATCACACAGTCATGCCTGACTCCTTTCTTGACTTCAAAGGTCAAATTGTAGTCCCCAACTATGCAGGTGAAGAAGGCATTGAAACTCTGGATAAACTGGACAATTTTGGAATGGATTCTGTATCATCTGAGAATTCGCCAGAGGCTATCCCTATGGATGCTATCAAAAGTCTTTTCGAAGTCAACAAAATACAGTTGTCTCTGCCACTCTGTTTACTTTTTTTTGTGATGTTACACAATGTGAAAGTCTAGTCAACACAGCCTCTGTTCTTCCTGTAGCCAGCTTGCTCGTTCCTCAAGCACACACCAACAGTATCTGTACTCCATTGGGCAATGACTTTGGCGAGGATTTTGCTGGGCACTGACAAAAATGTGAAGCCACACCAGTTGTTGCAATCACTTAGCATACCTTCCCTGAGGATCATAACAATAATTCCCTTTGTCCAGTTCTTGGATGCTTGTCCACATTCCCAGATTATAGTAAACAATGATTACAGGGTGGCTGCTGCAACCTTTGGTTCAGCTTTGAACAGTTCAGTGTTCAAATTGTCATGTCCAGGATCTTTGCTGTTCTTTAATGGTTTAATCACAGCAACAATCTCTTCTTTCTTGGGTGGATCTGTGTTAACGTTGAGGTCCTCTGCTGCTTTTTGTATGTCAGGTTCTTCAACTGGTGGGGGTCTATTCAGTAATTCTCTGAAATTCTCCATCCATCAGGCTTCTTGCTCTTTCTCAGTTGTCAAAAGTAGACCATTCTTATCTCTCACAAGACCACTGGATTTTGTAGGACTTCTCTACATACCAATTTTGAAATCTTGTATATATTTCCCTGATCAGCTCGACTGGCTGCTGCTTCAGCCTCCTCCGCAATGTCTACCATGCAGACTCTCTTACCCTTTCTTATAAGTTTCTTCACTTTCCTATTAGCTTCAGTATATGCTAGTTGAAGTTTCTCCTTAATTCATGTTGACTTTGCATCTAACACTTTCTTCTCAATTTTCTGCATTTCTTCTAAGGCTATCCATGTTTCAGCTGTATCCATTCTTTATTCTTCTTTCCAGCTTTGTATCCTCGACAAGCCTTGTTGCTCTCCTTAAAGACTGAGGCAATGTGTTTCCACATTTTGTTAATCCTGTCTACTGACACATTATCGTCAAGGTCTTGCAAAGCCTGAAATCTGTTCTTAAGCTGAGCTTTTCAACATCAATATGAATTTGTAAGTGTGTTCTTGTCCCAGTGCTTCTCAGCTTGACTTTCATCACAGCTACAACAAGGTGATGATGACTACTTACATCTGTTCCGCTCTTCAGCTTTACATCCCGCAAGGATCGTCTCCACATACTGTAACATTGATCATTAAGAGGTCAAGCAACACACATTAAAGTTGCTGGAAAGAAGTTTCACCAGCAACTTTTATGTGTGTTGCTTGAATTTCCAGCATCTGCAGAATTCCTGTTGTTTGCATCATTAAGAGGTCAGTCTGGTTCCTGTCATGTCCATTGGGTGAGCACCAGGTCAGTTTGTGGATTTCATGGTGTGGAAAGCAGGTCCCTCCTATGACAGATTGTTCATGGCGAACAATTCCACCAGTCTTTCACCATAGTTATTCATTGTTCCACATTGATGTGTGCCCAAGACTCAAGTGAAGTGGGAGTTGTTATTTCCCACTTTGGTGTTTAGATCTCTCATGACAATGATTATGCTATGTCACGGAGGTAAAGTTAACTGACATGTTAACTCTACCTCCAATTGCAGCTGTTCATATAAGATGCCCTTTTCTCCAATGTCACTACTGTTAGTGGGAGCAAAGCACTGGATCACAGTCATGTTCACTTGCTTCCCTTTCAGCCTGACTCTCATCAGCCTACTGTTGATTGGTTTCCGCTTCAGCAAGCAGTTCTCAATGCTTTTCTTCAAAACAACAGCAACACCATTATGACTCTGACCATCTTCTCTTCCTATAAACCTGTTTCAGGTCTTCCTTCATTGTGCCAGTAGCTTCCTCCCGGTTTTCCCTACTGTCAGCTATGCAAATCCCAGCTAGAGACTCAGGAGTACCGTCACACACAGATATAAGATTCTTCGTTGCTGTTTCCATAACAAGTTGTTTTTGACCGCTCAGGGCTGTTAGCCTAAGCACTTGCACTTGCCAGAGTAAAATTCCATCAGCCATTATTTTGCTTTTTCCCACATCCCCAATTGATCCACATTGCCTCCAATTTCTGTGTCATCGACAAGTTTGCTATCCTTGTCAAATACATTTTTATCCAAGTTGTTAATAAAGATACCACACCTCTTGTCACAAGCCTCCAATCAATTTTCCACTTCCATCCACTGACTCCTTCCTCCAAACCAATTTTGTATCCAATGGGCTAGCTCAATCTCAATCCCATGTGGTCAGTTTTTCTTTTGGCTAGCCTACCATGCAAGACCTTATCAAAGGCCTTGTTAAAGTCCATGTAAACAATGTCCACTGCTCTGCCCTCATCCATTCTCTAGGTCACTTCTTCAAAAAACATTCAATCAGGACATGATTTCCCATCACAATGTAATGCTGGCTAAAGATGATGCCAATTGGATACCAGTCTTTCTGCCTTTCTAAACGCAGGTAGACCCGGTCCCTCTGATCATCTCCAGTAATGTTCCCAGCTCTAATACAAGGTTTACTGGCCTGTAGTTCTTTTGCTTGTCCTTACAGTCCTTTTAAATAAATTTGCCATCCTCTGGTCTTTTATGCATTACCAATGGCTAAAGATGATGCAGAATCTCTGCAAAACCCCTGGAATTCCTTCCCTAGCTTCCCACAATGTCCTAGGATACATTCACTTGGGTGTTGGTGATTTATTCACATTAATGTGCTATAACACCACAGGCACTGCCTTCATTTAATGCGGATATATTCCAGTACATTGCTGTTCATTTCCAGTAACTCCTTTCTGGTAAGCTCCACATTATTCTCACAACATGTAGCCTGAAATGGCAGGTCCTGTGCTTGTGAAGGAAACCAAAACCTGAGACCTTGCATACAGAACGCTGAACATTTTGTAAAATTATTTATTCACAGGATCTAAACGCTGCTGGCAATGTCGGCATTCACCATCCATCCCTAATACAGCTCTTACTGAGGATGCAGTGAGGGCAATTATGTTGCTGTGCTTTTGGGAAATTAGGAGAGATTTCTTCAGTCAGGGAACAATTGGAATGTGGATGTTGCCAGAGCTTCTGAACAGAAGCTTGGAGAGTATAGGAGAGTATAGGAGTATAGAAATAAGCAAAGATACACAGAAGAGTTCCCAATAAGGCTGTGAAATAAACACCAGTAGGTGCAAAGGGAGACTAATGGTCTGCTTCATGCTCTACATTCCTCATATTTCAACCCCTACACAAGCAGACACACATGCAAATCAAAGTCTCACTGACTGATTCATTTACTTCCAGATTATGTCTGAAAATTAGCTGTCAGAAAATCTGGTTTTCATTATTCATCACTTCCCTTTCATTATTATGCTCTCTCTCCATCTCTTTCTTTTCCGAACTGATTTGCGCCGCGTGTAAAGCAGGGAGTTGTCAATGCAAAGTACACATTGTGCTGTTAAACTCTTTACTGCCACTGACAGTAGGGGAATCTATCATCCAGGCAAGTGGCATTTAAGTAAGGTCACTGCACTAAAAGGTAGCCATATCCTTTTCTTCAATTTCTTTACATAAATGGACAGGAATGGGTGATCCATATAATTCAGAAGCAAAATGATAGCATTTTGCTACCTCTTTCTGTTGTTAATTTTGTCAACAACACCTCTGACCACCCCCATCACTGCAGTCACCAGAGAGTAAACTCGGGAGCAAGAATGGGTTAAATGTAATGACGCAAAACCACAGTACTGGAAACGGAAATTAATGTTCTTTTCTTTTATCGTTCCTTAGCCAAGTCAAGTTATTTAGGCAAATAATGTCTATAGAGACTCAGCAAACCAATAAATACTTTCATGCCTTTTCTAAATTGGCTTGAAGCTGCTCTTAACAAACATAGCAGCTTGCATTAGACATATGTTCAACTTGGTGAACCACTGGAGCTTTGCACATTTTAAATCAAATAATGTTCAGAGTAGGACCAGCTAAAGAAAAAACAGTACAAGCATCCTCCATTGTTTCCTTGGAATACTGCTTATAACGGTGATTTTAGTTGGATTGGTACTTGCAGCTTTTAATCATTAAGATTGAGTGGTTTGTGCTTCAGAATGGGAACGTGTAAAGAACATTCAGCTGAAAGGGGAGCATCAGAACTAGGACACATTCACTCAGAGTAACACACTCAAAATGCTGGAGGAACTCAGCATCTATAGAAAGAAATAAACAGTTAACATTTTGGGCTGAAACCCTTCACCAACACAATTACTCAGAATGTGTTGAAAGGGACACATCAAATACAATTAATCTTATCCATAGTGGAATGAATAATACAGAATGCCAAGGACAAAGAGGTCTAGGCGTGAATAGACATCTGCAGGGAAGAACTCAGTGTGTAGTTTTCTATTTCACTGCATATGGTGGGGGATTACCTTACGGGTTGCTAGTTTTTTTGTGGCACAGTATTAAGAGGAGTACCGCTAAGTCAAAGGCCACATCTCACCCCAACTGGCAACATAAGATTGCCAGTCCTATGTTACACAGCTTCTGCAAGAGACTGTGCAGTAGATATTACAGAGCTCTGCACTAACCTCTTAAATAAAAAGGCCATCAGCCGTTGGTGTTTAGATCTGTCGGGTTTCTAATGCTCGGCCACCTCGTTACCCTGGCCCGACACTTTCCAAAGAGCAGGATAAAGCAGAATCTGAGGTGGTGTGATGTGGTAACTAAGTGATTGTGAAAACAATGAATACAAAATCAATTGGCAATAGACAGTGTTGATAGAAACCCAGAGACACAGAACAGAAACCTTCGTAAGGTCTGTCTCATAAACTTCTGCACACTGGTGTACAAATTAGGAGAGTCATCCCGCAGACTTGTCAAGCAGCAGTCAGTCATAGGCCTTCCTATAGAGGACAACATGCCAGACTCCACCCTCGTAGTGCTGTATGTTGGTGCATGCTGTCACTTACAGGACATGCTTGCCAGGGGCTGTCACACAGTGACATTCAATGGTATGAGGGAGTGGCTCTTGGAAGTCTTCAGTGATTTCTAACAGCATCAAGCCAAACAACTCACTGACAGCTCTTATCTAGCCTAAAGTTTTATTAAGTTGGCTAACATGGATCAGTTGGACTAAAGGGCCTACTTCTGTACTGTGTGAATCAATTTCTCTAAGTTCGGGAGAAACAAAATTCGGATTCAAAAGTCATTCAAAGTCTATTTTAAATATTTTGTACATTAAAAAATATAACACACTTAAAATATTAATTAAAAAATTTAAAGAAAATATAATTCTAGATCTTTTTATCACTAACTGCTAATGAGACATCAACCTTCTTTACTTTAACACTCCTCTCTTGAATTCTAACTCACTTCCTCTGAATGCTTCTCTCCACTCTCTCCGTACTAAACACAACCTCACCATCACATCCACAGGTAAGGCAGGGGCAGGGGTTAATGCTGTAGTAGTCTGGCAGAACGACTCCTACCTTGCTGAGGCCAGGCGGCAACTCTTAGACACCTCCTCTTACTTATCCCTTCAACAGAGTCCCAATTAAGAGCACCAAGCTATTATCTCTCGCACCATCACTGATCTTATTGATTCCGGGAATCTCCCATCGTGTCTGTATACCTGGACTCTATTTTATCCCCCTTGGTTCAATCCCTTCCTATCTACATCTGTGACACTTCACACACTCTTGATCTTTTCAACGACTTTAAGATCCCTGGCTCACTTTCACTATGGATACCCATTCCCTATATACTTTCTCCCCCATAAAGAGGGTGTTAAAGCTCTCCACTTCTTTCTGGACAACAGACCCAACTAGTTCCCCTCCATCAATACTCTCCTCCATCTGGTGGAACTCGTCCTCACCCTCAACAATTTCTCCTTTGGCTCCTCCCACTTCCTTCAAACCCGAGGTTTAGCCAAGGGCACTTGCATGGGTCCCAGCTATGCCTGCCTTTTTGACAGCTGGGGGAACAGTTCCTGTTCCAAGCCTACTAGGGCATTGCTCCCCAGCTCTTACTTCGCTACACTGATGCCTGCATTGGTGCAGCCTCCTGCACCCATGCTGAGCTTATCAATTTTATCAACTTTGCCTCTAACTTCCACCTGCCCTCAAATTTACTTGATCAATTTCTGACACCTCTCTCCCCTTTCCTGATCTCTCTGTTTCCATTTCTGGACACAGTCTATCTACTGATATCTTTTACAAACCTACTGACTCTCACAGCTATCTGGACTATGCCTCTTCTCACCCTGCCACTTGTAAAAATGCCATTTTATTTTCTCAGATCCTCTGCTTCCACCGCATCTGCTCCCAAGATGAAGTTTTTCATTCCAGAACAACTGAGATGTCCTCTTTCTTCAAAGAAAGGGGCTTCCATTCTTCCACCATCAATGCTGCCCTCACCCACAACTCTTCCATTTTGCGCACATCTGTCCTCACCCCATCCTCCCGCCACCCCACCAGGAATAGGGTTCCTCTTGTCCTCCACAAGCCTCTGCATCCAGCACATAATTCTCCATAATTTCTGCCTTCTCCAACAAGACTCCATCACCAAGCACATCGCTCCCTCCCCCCCACTTTCCACAGGGATTGCTCCCTACGCGACTCCCTTATCCACTCATCCCTCCCCACTGATCTCCCTCCTGGAACTTACCCTTGCAAATGGAACAAGTGCCACACCTGCCCCTACACCTCTTCGCTCACCACCAGTTAGGGCCCCAAACAGTCCTTCCAGGTGAGGCAGCACTTCACCTGTGAGTCTGTTGGGGTCACTTACTGTATCTGGTACTCCCTGTATATTGGTGAGACCTGACATAGATTCATAGACCGCTTCGTCAAGCACCTTTGCTCCATCTGCCACAAAAACTGGGAGTTCCCAGTGGCCATCAATTTCAATTCTGTTTCCCATTCCCATTCCAGAATGTCAGAACATGGCCTCCTCTACTGCCAGGATGAGGCCACACTCAGGTTGGAGAAGGAAGACCTTATATTCCATCTGGGTAGCCTCCAATCTAATGGCATAAACATTGATTTCTTGAACTTTCAGTAATTGCCCCTCCCCTTCACCAGTCCCCTTTCCTGTTTCCCTCTCTCATGTTATCTCCTTACCTGGTGCTCCTCCCCATTCCTTTTCTTCCATGGTCTTCTGACCTCTCCTATCAGATTCCCCTTTCTCCAGCCCTTTATCTCTTTCAGCAATCAACTTCCCAGCTCTGTACTTCACCCCTCTCCCAGTTTCACCTATTCGTTGTCATTCAGTCGTTAAGTCGAGTCTGACTCTTTGCAAACCCATGGACTCCTGCACACCAAGCCTTCTTGTTGGAAACTGCCTCTCTAAGATCCTCCAAAGTCTGAGTAATATTATCTATCTAACGTAGCCTCTGTCGTCCTCTCCTTCTTTAACCTTCTGTTTTACCTAACATGAGAGTCTTCTCTAAGGAACCCTGTCTTCTCATGATGTGGCCAAAATATTTGAGCTTTGGTCTCATTATCAAGCCTCCCAGTGAGCAGCCTGGCTGTATTTCTTCAAGCATTGACTTGTTGGATCTTCTTGCTGTCCAACGAACTCTTAACACTTTCCTCCAGCATCCAAGTTCTTTTGTATTCAGCCTTATTAATAGTCCAGCTGTCACAGCCATACATCACAACTGAAAATACCATGGACTTGACGATACGGATCTTCGTGGAGAAAGTTATGTCTCTGCTCTTTAGTATTTTATCTACGTTTGTAAATTTACCATGGCTGCCCTCTCTAGAAGTAAGCGCCGTTTAATTTAATGGCTGCAGTTATCATCTATAGAAATCTTTGAACCGAGGAAGACAAAATGCATCACTGCTTCCATTTCCTTTCCATTTATTACCATGGAGTTAATAGGGGTGGTTGACATAATCTTTGTTTTCTTAATATTGAACAACAAGCCACAAGCCAGCTTTCGCACTTTCTTCTTTCACTTTGATTACGAGTTTCCTCAGATCTTCCTTACTTTCGGCCATTAGAGTATTCACCTATTACCTGCCGCCTTTTATTTCTTCCTTCCCCGCCCCCCGCCCCGCCATTTTCTTATTCTGACTTCTTCCATTCCTTTCCCGTCCTGATGAAGAGTCGCGGCCCAAAACGCCTATTGTTTACTGTTTTCCATAGACACTGCCTGACCTGCTGAGTTCTTCCAGCATTTTGTGTGTGTTGCTTTGGATTTCCAACATCTGCAGATTTTCTCATGTTTGAAAATATAATGTATTCCATTACAGTAGCAAATGATTTTTGGTACTGTGTAATTTAACAAAAGACCTCAACATACAGTGCCAGATGGGAAAGGAAGCATTAACTGGGGGGAGAAACATTGTCTAACCAATAATTTATGAGAGAAGATGACATATGGAAAAAGAGAGTCACACTCTGAATAACTGAAATGAAAAAATTTCTTTGGGGTTAAGTTGGGTTGGAAACTCCCAGACCCAGTGACCACGGGAAAACTGGTTTATACCGAGGCCACAATAACTGCTACAGTTCTAGCTTTTTCCATAGCATTTTCCTTGCATAAATGATGAAAGTCTTAGCAACAATTTCCATAATCAAACAGTATCCTTTTCAAACAGAAGCCAACAACATGTACTTAGAAGTGAGTTATGCCACCCTTGGCTAAGTGTGCCACTGAATCTGAATCACCAGTAAAATTAATCCATGAGGCTGAATGTATCAGCTTATACAAGCTAAAGCAGTCGGGTACTTTCAACAACCACTTTCAAGCATCTAAGAAATACTGGCGTTGTTCTCAGAAGGGTTAGCACATGCTCGTTGAATGGTTTGCCTTTTAACATAGGATGCACTTTTTTTTCAATATAGTCATTTAGGTCAGTTACTGGGGATAATAATGAACCCAATGAACCCCCCCCCATCTACTCTGGAACACTAGTAAATAGAAGATGCTTCCTAAAGAGGCTACACAGATAAGCCCCAGTTGCCCACAGAAATTTAACAAATCTATACCAGAATTGCTGGTTATCCTCTTAAAGTAGATGCTGTCATCAACCACATTCAAAAGGAACAAATGCTTTCAAGCTTACCAGCGACTCATAACTAGTAAGCTATGTACATACATCTATTGATGCTTCTGGACACATCTTCAGTGATGTCCCTGGAATCATCGGGTGTTTCGGGTCTTTCAACATCATACAACCTCCTCCAGGTGACCCAGCCGGGGCTGATCAGACCCCAGCTTGTGTCCAGATGGCTAGCTACTTATGACTTCATGGCTCCCTTCTTTTGGGCCACAGCCATCTTGAGGCCCTCTCTGCCACATCGGTGGTACTGCGGATGGCTCTCCTCTTCCTCTCTCACTCGATGCCAAAATGCAGCAACTCATAACTAGCAGAGATAAGTGAAAAAGGTGGAAGAGCAGAAACCTGACTGGATGAGGACTAACCAACCAGGAGAGGCAGACTACGGGGTTATAAATACCATCGGACTAGACATCCCTGATGAAGATGGCAGAGTTTATCATCAAGATGTCAGTTATAATCAATACGTGTATCAGGACGGAAGCCCAAGAAGAGTTTATTTATCAGTGGAGATAGCTTCACAGCTTCACTCACTCTAACACCGGACTGTTCCCACAACCTATCGAGTCACTTTCAAGGACTCCTCATCCCGTGTTCTTGATAATTATTGTTTTATTTTTCTTTTTGTAGCTGCAGAATACTCTGTTTTGCACATGGGTTGTTTGTCTTGTGTGCAATTATCATTGACTCTATGGTGTGTCTTTGTATCTGAAGTGAATGTCCTGAAAATGAATGGTTGTGTATGGTGACATATATTGAACTTCTCTGAACTTTATAAAGTGTGAAATACTAAAGTAATGCACCAGAAAGGAGTCTAACTGAATAAGAAAAGCTTTTCAACTTTGCTAGGTTCTGGCTATTCTTCCTCAAAACCACCTCCCCATTGACTTCTGAAAGAAAACACTCTACTTCAGCAAGTCAATCCCATGGTCATGTGATCATCTTCCCTAGACCAAACTGAATTAAGTAAAACAAATGATGGAAACAAAATATTACGACTAACATCTGGGTAGGCAGAAGTGCTAGCATGTCTTGCAAGAGTGTAGTTTTTTTTTGTTTCTGGTGTGTTTCTTTGTATCTACTGTGAATGCCTGCAAGAAATTTAATCTCGGTGTAGAAAATTCAGTGTAAAATTGTTTCCATTATGAAAATGGATTGATCCTCAGTGCTGGCAGGTCAATTACTTCCCTTGGTGTGAAATTGGTATCCTGCTCCAGGGCATTGAATTTATGCAACAGAAGTAGTGCAACTAGAATAGGTATTACTGCCAAGCACCCAGGGATGCTCACTTGAATGCTCATTTCCTGTGTAAATTCCAAAATATGCAGCAAAATCTATGGAGGGCATAATCATTTTGCACACATTCTTTGTGCTAAGGATTCATTGCACTTTGCACCGGAGTTTGACAATCGTCTTTCCGCAAGGTGGAATTGAGTGTGGATTATTTTGAGAATAGCACACGTATAGAATCAAGAATCAACCAGCAAGTAACTGTTGGTGCTACGTGAATGTTACAGAATGTGATAATGCTACATTATTGCAAAGTAGAGCTACCACGTGACTCCCCTCTCCAGTAGAATCCATGGACTTGCACAGGGATACAGGGAGAGCCACATTTTCCCGTGTCTAAAGACACAGTACAAGTGGCCCTCATGTTGCAGCAGTTTGGATCGAAGAATTCACAAATCACCACAGAACAATCTGGGATTTGGCATAAAAAAAATTGCCCCTACTAACTATACGTGGAAAAGGAAAGTAGAGAAAGAGGCATATAACTTTCTTTACAACTCATGTTCCATGTGCATATGGCACAGCTTGACATTACAGAAAATCAAAACATGAATGATTTTTGGGACTGCAATCTCTCCCCTTTGTAGTGGAGATCACCTGTAGAAAATGCCTGTTTAACACAGAAAGGTGCAAACCCAGTCAATTTACAAGGGCCACCTCGAGACCGCATGAAGCTCTTTAAACTCATGGAGGCTTTGCCACCCTCTTCAGCCAGTTCTGCAGCTTTGGTCACTGTTTCCCTCCCTTTCCATTGCAGGACAGTGTGTGACTCAAAACACAGTGTATGTATCAATTACCGTTTGTAAAGATCACAACCTCCTGTGTAGCAGCAATATGAACTTTCATATTTATGAATATAACTTGTTTCTAATGTTGTGCGCAGACCATTGATGTGGCATCGTTACTAAGAACTGGGATAAGAGATTCTTCAGATATATCCAGGTGTTGCTTTTGGGAAAGTCCAGATGTGGCTTAGCTCCTCTCCAGTTATTAAATCCACACTACTTGCCACATCACAAATCACTCCTACTTGCTTCTGCATCCAGAACTCCAGCTCACTTCAGTGTAAGCTGCCACATCAAGCCAGCTCAAGCTGAGAAATATGAATATAAATAGCAAGGATGGAGAAAGAAACAGCAGATGCAAAGATCAAGGTCTTTTCTGTCTGTAGCCAAGTACTGCAGAACTAATACTTCTCCAAAAGAACCAAGTTACAAGAATAAAAGGCATATTCTAAATCCAAAAAGCCAAGTTCTGTATGGCCAGCTTTTATATCAGGAAAGGAAATTGTGCACGGTACATTTTAAGAAGAGATTTGTTTTCCTAAAGTGATCTTATGTCTCTTTTTCTTACATCTATTCTCATGATCCAGAAGTTCCCAAAGGACAGAATTATTGATAACAAGTATAATGGAGTATTTCCTATTTAAATTTGAATATTTATTAACATACACTTAGGATCATTGCCTTTGTGCCAGATTTAGTATTTACGTCATGCTGAAAAATCGTATGTCCAAACTGACTTATTCCCTGATCAATCTGCCTCAAAAGCAGATATGGAGATGTTATCGCACCATGTAAGTACAGTAAATGAAGTTCACATTTGCACTGGTCAGTGATTAGTTTGGCTTTCCTTGAGATGTTTGTGCATGGCCAGAACTCTGTGTCAGATCTGAAGATTAACAATCTGCTTTTCGTCATGACTTAAGTCAACAGTTACAGACAGTGGTTCAATGTTCTGTACATTACTGAAATAACTCACACAGTTCGAATGAAATAGTTAGCTTTTTATAAAGGAAAGCTATTGTACAACAAGCAGTAGATAGTAATTGGCCTAAGAAGGTTTACAAAGGGAAAAGGAAGATAAATAATGACAATAATTGGGTATATTTGTAAATAGGTTACACATGCAGTGTTTGTAATGCCTTTCAGATAGTGATTAACTTACTCCAGAATAATCCAATAAAGTTATAAAATAATTGTAAAGATTAAAACATCTTGTTAGAATTTAAGCAAGCATGTTCCCATCAGGATTAAAGATATGGACAACAAGATTTGAGAACGCAAACAACAGGAATTCTGCATATGCTGGAAATTCAAGTAACACACATCGAAATTGTTGGTGCACGCAGCAGGCCAGGCAGCATCTCTAGGAAGAGGTACAGTCGATGTTTCAGGCCGAGACCCTTCATCAGGACGAAGGGTCTCAGCTTGAACCGTCGACTGTACCTCTTCCTAGAGATACTGCCTGGCCTGCTGCGTTCACCAGCAACTTTGAGATTTGAGAACCTTGGACAACAAGCAATACAATTACTTCAGTCACAATTATAAAGGAAGCTTTAAGAGGATAAGACCATGAGATATTGGAGCAGAATTAGGACACACGACCTTTCGAGTCCGCTCTGCCATTCCATCATTTTTGATCGATTTCCCTCTCAACCCCATTCTCTTCCCCATAACCATTGATGCCCTGACTAACCAAGAAACCATCAACCTCTGATTTAAATATACTCAATGATTTGGCCCCCACAGATGTCCGTGGCAATAAATTCCACAAATTCACCACCCTCTGGGTAAAGAAATTCCTTCTCATCCCTATTCTAAATTAACATATCTCTATTCTGAGGCTGCGTCCTCTGGTCCTAGACTCACGTCAAACATCCTCTCCATATCCACTCCATCTAGGCCTTTAAACTCAGAGTCCGCTGTGGTCAGGTACTCCCAATGGTGCTGCATTAGTGAGTTGGTGGCGCTTGGAGGTTCATGGTGGGGAGAGTTCCTCCCTTCTGCTGCCTGCGTAGGATGATGAGTCTCTTGGGACTTTGTGACTTTTTTTTTACTGTGCCCATGGTCTGCTCTTTATCAAATTATGGTATTGTTTTGCACTGTTGTAACTATATGTTATAATTATGTGGTTTTGTCAGTTTTAGTCTTGGTTTGTCCTATATTTTCTTGTGATATCATTCTGGAGGAACGTTGTATCATTTTTTAATGCATGCATTTCTAAATGACAATAAACGAGGACTGAGTGTCCTCATAATCTAAAAAAAATGTGATAGGTTTCAGTGAAATCCCACACCCCGCCCCCTTCTTCTAAACTCCAGAGAGTACAGGCCCAGAGCCATCAAATGTTCCTCATACTTTAAATATTTAATTCCCAGAATCATTCTCATGAACCTCCTCTGGACCCTCGCCAATGCCAGCACATCTTTTTTAGATAAGGGGCCCAAAACTGCTCACAGTACTCCAAGTGCAATCTGATCAATGCCCTATAAAGCCTCAGCATTACACCCTTGCACTCATATTGTAGACGCCTTGAAATGAATGCTAACATTGCATTTGCCTTCCTTACCACCGACTCAACCTACAAGTTAACCTTTAGGGAATTCTACAAAGGACTCCCAAGTTCCTTTACACCTCTGAGTTTTGAATTTTCCCCATTTACAAAATAGTCTATGTCTTTATTCCTTTTATCAAAGTGCATGACCACACACTGCCCTACACTATATTCCATCTGCCACTTCTTTGCCCATTCCCCCAATCTGTCCAAGTCCTTCTGCAGACTCTCTGCTTCTTCGACATTACCAGCCCCTCCACCTATGTTTGTATTGTCTGAGAGCTTTGCCACGAAGCCTTCAATTCTGTCTTCCAAATTATTGATACATAACATGAAAAGAAGCAGTAATACCAACCTTTGTGGAACACATTTGTAATCTGAAGCCAATCACAATAGGCCTGCTCTACTCAAGCTCTTTGCCTCCTGCCAATTAGGCAATCTTCTATCCATGTTACTACAATACTGTGCAAAAGTCTTATGCACCCTAGCTCTGTATATATATATATATATAGTGATGCCCACAACATCATATTTGCCAAACCCTAACTGTACTAAAAGATCACCTTATTCCGTGTTCTATGTGCATTCAAATATTAAATTATCCAAGTATTGATGTATACTGCAAGTATTCAGATATTATGTATATTAAAATACAGGACCTTCAGTCACGTATTCATCACTCTTTTTGATTTTTTTCCCCCGTGTTAAACTTCACCTCATCCCACTGACAATTTTGCCCTATCATCTTCCTGTCCATCCTCACCGTCTCACTACACACTGCATCGGCTTACATACCGACTGCCCATTGTCAGCCCTATCATTCCGGTTCCCATCGCCCTGCCAAATTACTTTAAACCCTCCCCAACAGCTCTTGCAAACCTGCTTGCAAGGATATTAGTTCCACTTCAGGTCAGGTGTAACCCATCCTCTTTGCACAGATCACACCTTCTACCGAGAGATCCCAATGAGCCAGAAATAGGAAACCGTGCCCCTATACAACTTCCTTAGCCATTCATTCATCTGCACCATCATCCTATTTCCACTTTGACTAGCATATGGCACTGGGAGTTATACTCAGAGATTACTACCTTACAGGTCCCGTCCTTCAGACTTTTCCCTAATTTCACTGCAAAGGACTTCATCTACTTTCTACCTATATCGTTGGTGCCAATGTGAACTATGATCTCTGGCTGCTCACCCTCCTTCTTAAGAATCTTCTGCAATCGCTCTGAGACATCCTGGAATCTGGCACCTGGAAAGCAACACAGCATCCAGGCTTCTCCCTCATGGCCACGGTGTCTCCTGTCCATCCCCCTAACTGCTGAATCTCCTATCACTACCACTCTGCCTGACTTTACCCATCCCTGTTTAGTCTCTGAACTGGCCACAGTGCTACTGGCCTGACTGGGCTGTTGTTGTTTCCAGATAGGTAATCAAACCTTCCCACCCCAGCAGCATCCAAAGTGGGTGTAATTGTTGCTGAGGGGAATGACCACAGGAGAAACCCTACATTAACTGCTTACTCCCCTTACTTCACCTGGTGGTCACCCATCGACTACATGTGTGACCATTTCAGTAAAAGACTTATCTGTGAAGTTTTCAGCCTCCCAGATGGTCCTGAGTGCATTCAGCCCAACTTCCTTGTCAATCAGGAGCTGACGCCGGATGCACTTCCTGCAGATGTAGTCATCAGGCAGACTGTTAGGTAATCAGGAATGCCACGTCTCACAGGAGGAGCATTGTGCTGCATGAACTACCAGCCTGTTTACACTTGTTATGTATCCAACTTCTCAAACTTAAATTCTAGCCTGCGCCTGGTCTTGCCCAAGGTTTAGGAAGCTGAAATTAGACAAGGCCCTTGAAGAATATAAAGGAAGTAGCGAAGAACTTAAACAAGGAATTTAGAGGGCAAAGTAGGGCAACGAAATATCCTTGACCAGTAGGATTAAGAAAAATCTTGGCATTTTATAGCTATATTAAGAGCAAGAGAGTTGGCTGGTTCCAATCAAGGACAAAAGGAGGACATTACTGCCTAAATCTACTGAAAGGGGGAAGTGAGTACTTTGCATCGGTTTGCACTAAGGATCAGGACATAGATGAAGGTAAGACTAGGAAGAGGTTTGTTGATATTCTAGGGCATGTTGATGTAAGGAGAAGGAGGGGTATACTGAGAAACAGTAAGGTGGGTAAGTCCCCAGGACCTGGTGGGATCTATGGAATGAGCCAAGGGAAATGATTACCATGGCTTAACAAAGATCTTTGTATCCTTTTAACCACAGGTGAGGTGAGGAGTACAACCAATAGCATTCCTTTGATCAAGATGGGCAATAGGGACAAACAATGATATTACAGGCCACAGAGCTTTAGATAAATGGTAGGGATATTATTGAAGAAGTTTCTTAAGGGCAAAATTTACTCACATCTGAAAAAGCATGGAGCTATTAAGGAAAGTCAGTGTGGCTTTGTGCAGGGGTGGGCCTGTCCTGCAAATTTGATTGACGTCTTTGAGGAACTGACATAGACATAGCACATTATAGCATGGTACAGGTCCTATGGTCCACTGAATTATGCCAACTTTTTAATCTACTCTAAGAACAATCCAACCTTCCCTCCTATATAGTCCTCCAGTTTTCTATCATCTCTGTACCTACCTAAGAGTTTCTTAAATGTCCCTAATGTATCTGCCTCTACCACCACTCCTGGCAGCACATTTCACACACCCACCATTCTCTGTGTAAAAACTTTAACTTTGACATCCACCCTATATTTTCTTCTAATCACCTTAAAATTATTCCCCTTTGTATTCGCCATCTCTGCTATGGGAAAAAAAAGTCTCTGGCTGTCCGCTTGATATATGCCTCTTATTATCTTGTACACCTCTAACGTATCACCTCTTATCTTCCTACACTCCAAAGAGAAAAGCCCCAGCTCACTCAACCTATCCTCATAAGATATGCTCTGCAATCCATGCAGTACCATGGTCGATGCCCTCTGTACCGTCTCTAAAACTACCACATCCTTCCAATAATAAGGTGACCAGAACTGAAGACAATATTCCAAGTAAGGTCCAACCAGGGTTTTACAGGGCTGCACTATTACATCATAGCATTTGAACTCAACCCCCTTCCCCTGTCCAATGAAAGCCAATACACCCTATACCTTCTTAACAGCCCTATCAATTTGCGTGGCAACTTTGGGGATTCAATGGACCTAAAGATCCCTCTGTTCCTCCACACTGCTAAGAATCCTCCTACTAACCCCGTATTCTTCCTTCAAATTTGACTTTCCAAAGAGAATCATTTCACACTTTTCCAGGTTGAACTACATCTGCCATGCTTGATGAATCTGACAAAGATGTTTGATGAGAGTAGGGTGGTAGATGTTGTAAATGTGAAGTTTAATAAGGTGTTTGACAAGTCCCTCATGGCAGACTGGTCTAAAAGATGATGTTACATGGCATCCACAGTGAGTTACTAAGTTGAATACAAAATTGGCTGGATCAGAGAAGACAGAAGGTAATGGTGGAGAGATGTTTCTCTGACAAGAAGTCTGTGACAAGTTATGTTCCACAAAGATAAATTCTGGGACACCCGTTGTTTGTGATGTGTGTTTAAATGATCTGGATAAAAATGGAGGTACTTTTATTGGCATGTTTGAAGACAACATGAAAAATGGTGGAGTTGAGGATCGTGAGGAAAGTTGTCAAACAATACAGCAGGAATAAATGGGTTGAAAATTTGGGTGGACGAAATGCAGGTGAAGTTTAATCCAGAGAATTAAGAAAGAGGTGATGCACTTTGGGAGATCAAATGCAAGAGGAAAATATACAGTAAATGGGCAGGATCTTTAGAAACATTGAAGTACAGAGGGATCTTGAGGTACAAGTCCATAATTCCCTGAAAGAGGCAACATAAGTGGTAAAGAAGGTGTGCCTTCATTAGTCAGGGCACTGAGTCAGCAAGTCATGTTGCAGGTGTAGAAAACTTTGATTGGTCACATTGTGTGTGGTTCTGATTGCCACTCTATAGGGAAGATGTGGAAGGTTTAGAGGCAGTGCAGAGGAAGTTCACCAGAACATTTCCTGGTTTGGGGTGTATTAGCAGAGGTTGGTCATACTTGAAATATTTTCTCTGGAAACTCGGAGGCTGAGTGGCAACCTGATAGAAATATATAAAATTATGAGAGACATAGGTATGGTAAACAGTCAGAGTCTTTTACCCAAGGTGGAAATAGCAAATACCAGAGGGTATAGCTTTAGAGTAAGAAGGGATAAATTCAAAAGAGATTTGCAAATCATAAACACAAGAGATTTTGCAGATGCTAGAAATCCAGAGAAACACAAACAAAATGCTGGAGCAGTCCAGCAGGTCAGGCAACATTCATGCAGGGGATTAAACAGTCGATGTTTTGGGCCTCGATCATTCATCAGATCTGCAAGGCAAGATTTTTATAACACAGAAAATAGTAGTGCCCAGGATTATGCTGCCAGAGGTGGTGATAGAAGCAGATACAATAAATGTTCAAGAGATATTTAGATAGACACATGAACAGGCAGGAAATACATGGGTATGTACTATGTGCAGGCAGATGGGATTCGTTAGATTTTTCATCATGGCTGGCACAGACATGGTGAGCCGAGGGATCTGTTCCTGTACTGCGGTGTTCTATATTTTATGCTCCAAAAGCTTGAATTGTTAACGGATTTGTCAGGAAATGTATTCGAGGTTTGATACAAATGCAGAGCAGTGAAGACGGATTAGCAGTGAGCAATGACTTTAATAGTAAATATCAAAATAACAACCCACAAGGGGCCACAAAACAAAAGAGAAATGATACTTAACATGACAAGGCAACAGGGTAACTGAAGTCTAGGAACAAATGGCCGAGGTTGGCTGGTTTGATGCATGAACAAGGATTGTGAATGAGAGTTGGGTTTAAATAGGCTGCAGGTGATGAGTTGGAAACGAATGGCAGGTGACTCCTGTTAGCTGGTTAAGAGAGTGGGTAACAGACCTGACAAAGATGCTCGAATTCTCAAGTATTTTTAAGTATTTTGCACTTATGTAAAGTGCTCTTTCAGTAATAGACTGAAGACTTAACCTAGCCGAATGCTTGAGTAGGATTGACCACTCAATCCTAATAAAACTGTCATAGGATCTCTGCACTAAACATAAATTAAAGTTTGGAAATGCCATGCAGACAAATAGAATGTAGCAGTATCACTCTTCCTTCAGTTTGTCCTGACGAAGGGTCTCGGCCTGAAACGTCGACTGCACCTCTTCCTACAGATGCTGCCTGGCCTGCTGCGTTCACCAGCAACTTTGATGTGTGTAGCAGTATTAGTTGTCTTCTCATTATAGGAAAGTCTTAAAAGAAATTCCATCAATTGACAAACCTTTATAACAACTAGTAAAATATCTAATAGACTTTAAATGGGAATTAAGCTAAAGGTATCATGCAAATTGAAATTACTATTCACATAAGATCTCCATTATGAACCAAATGTTGAAAAGGGAAAACAAAATGCCATAAAATACAACCTTCAGCTGTTCTCCCAATTTAAATATTCCTTCGATCCCAGGAAATTTCAAGTATATTATTGTACTGCTTCACCATTGGAAACTCTAGCTTGCAATTTGTCTGATGGCTTCTGGAACAATTGAATTACCAAAGCTGACTCATGCTATCTTCAGAGCTTTTGCTTCATTAACAAATGCATTAACTTTTATAACTGTAAAGTTAACATACTGACAGAAACAGAAATTATCACTGTGGTTTTATTTTTGTTGTGTAAGAATGGGAAAGACTCTGAGCTGCTGCAACTTTCAACAATTCAGAAACCTTACATACATGAGGAAACTATGATTTGATTGTTTAATTTTTGCCTGAAAGAGGAGGGACGACGATACTCATCACTTCACAGTTAAAGTATTCACTCTCAGACAAGATATTCTGTGGCTACAGACAAGACAACAGGATGGTATATCGTCCAGGTAGCAGAATTCAGGGTAACTCCATGTGGAACAAAAACCTTTTCATGTGGAAGGATGATTAGTCCAAGGCCATTGTACACATAGGTACCAGTGGATTAGGTCGGAAAAATGGATGAGGTACTGCGGAGTGAATCTAGGGAGCTGGCAGAAATTTAGAAAGCAGGACCTTGGGGGACATAATCTCTGGATAAATACTGTTGCCACATGTTATTGTGGGCTTGACTTGGAGGACAGGGCAGAGGAATGCATGACTGAGGAGCTGGTGTAGGAGAGGGGTGGATTTAGTTTTTGGATGATTGGGATGTCTTCTAAAACAGAGATAAGCTGTAGGATATATTGTTCCTGAACTGGCAGGAGACCAATGTCCTGGTGAAGGGATGTTTTGGTGCCAGTATCATGTATCTACATGTGTAAATAAAGGGAGCGAGAGGTAAGAATGGCATGAGAGGAATCTTCTTTATGAGATGTGTGATTGAAATTTGAGGCACACTATGGCCTTCAAGAGAGAATTGGATAAACGGTGAAGAGAAGTTTGCAAGGCTACAGAGAGTTGGAACTAGTGAGATACTCTGGAGAATCCGGGACAAGTGGCCACCTTCTGTGCTGTAACCATTGCACAATTCAGACTGAATAGCCCTGCTGACAAAGGATCAGCTTCAATGGCTCTCTCATGCTGCAGTGACGAAAGGCAAGGGAAACCAAAAGAATAAGACAAACAGGATAAATCTTGGAACCAATGTTAAGGCTGACCATGTAAAAGAAAACAACACGTTGTTTTCAGATAAGCTTACATTAAAAAACATGTATATCATGACAGGAATGCATTTTCCTTCATTACATAGCTTCATTCAGTTCCTGATGACAACATCCATTTCCGTTGTTTCCTTTACATGTATTGCTCCAGCTGAAGCAGTGTTTTCTGCTGCACACTATTTACAAAATTTAGAGCCATCAGTCATCTATTTAGTATCCAGAGACTATAGGGATCCATAGATTTCATAATAAAAAGCTTTTGGCTCTTCTGCTCCACCATATTTTTGTTGGAAATACTGATTCATTTTGCCATACTCAGTTTTCTATATCATGTTCCAAACATGCGTGTGTATCGTGCCAGGACCAAAAAATGCAGAAGACTAGAAATATTTGAGTTAGTTTTATAATCAGCCTTAAATTACTGTCCCATATTATTTGTCCATTCTCTGTACAAAATTATCAAATTTACAGCTTAGAGCTTCTATCGTTATTTTAAGTTCTTCACTCAAAATGTCTCCACTTTGCTCCCAAATATTGCCCTTCATCTAATTTATCAACTACAGCTCAGCATTCAATCAACCCCTCGAAACTAATCAATAAACTCCTTGGCCTCAATACCTCCATGTGCAATTGCATTCTGGATTTCCTCATTTGTAGAACCCAGTCAGTTTGGAGTGGCAACTACATCTCTTCCATGATCTCCATCAGTACAAGTTCAGCACAAGGCTGTGTGCTTAGCCCCCTGCTCTACTTGCTTTACACCTATGAGTGTGTGGCTAAGCACAGCTTCAATGCCATATTTAAGTTTGCTGATGACACCACTGTTGTGGGCCAAATCAAAGGTGGTGGTGAATCAATATACAGGAGGGAGACTGACAATTTAGCTGAGTGCTGTCATTACAACAACCTCTTACAACCACTTGGTCAGCAAGACCAGGGAGCTGATTATTGAATTTTGGAGGAAGAAACTAGAAGTCCATGAGGGAGTCCTCATAGGAGGCTCAGAGGTGGAGAGGGTTAGCCACTTTAAGTTCCCATGTGTTACTATTTCAGAGGACCTGTCCTGGACACAACACATAAGTTGAATTGCGAAGAAAGCATGGCAGCACATCTACTTCCTTAGGATTTGGCTTGATACCTGAAACTTTGACAAACTTCTATTGATGTGTAGTGGAGAGTATATTCACTGGCTGCCTCATAGTCTGGTAAGGAAACACTAATGTTTTTGAATGGAAAATTCTACAAAAGATAGTGGATTTGGCCCAGTACATCACAGGTACAGCCCTCCCAACTATTGAGCACATCTACATGTCCCAGGAAAGCTATTGAGCACATCTACATTTCGCTGTCCCAGGAAAGCAGCATCTATCACTGGAGATCTACACCATCCAGGTCATGCTCTCTTCTCACTGCTGCCATCAGGTAATATGTATAAGAGCCTCAGGATTCACACCACCATGTTCAAGAACAGTTACTTACATTTATCTTCCAGTTATTTTTCATTGATCCTGTTAGTTACTACTCCGTAGATTTGCTGAGTATTTCCACAGGAAAATGAATCTCATGGTTGTATATAGTGACATAAGTACTTTGATAATAAAAGTTATTTTGAACTTTAACTTTTGAACTTTGAATTCCACTGCAATCTTTTGTCATCATGAGTGAATTTATAGATTACAGGTTTAGGGACATCAAAAATCTATGCCAACTTGAAAACCAAAATAAACTGTAGATGTTGGAGACTAAAACAAAACAAAACGGGCTGGAAGAACTCAGCCAGTGAAGCAGTATCTGTGGAATGAGAAACTAATTAATACTTCAGATTGAAGATCGTACATCAGAACTGAGCTTCATCAAATCTTTGCTGACTTTTTCCAACAACTAGATATGTGATCTAAGTGACTTTGACCATGGAATGATTGCTGATGCCATACGGGGTGGTTTGAATCTCTCACAAACTGCTGATCTGGGATTCTCATCCACAAAAGTAAAAAGAGTTTACAGAAAACGTTCAAAAAACTGAAAAAAAATCCAGTGAGTAGCAGATCTGTGGGTGAAAATGCCTTGTTAATATGAGAGGTTAGAGTATGGCCAGACTGGTTCAAGCTGACGGAAAGGCAACAGTAACTTAAATAACTATATGGAGAACAGCATATCAGAATGCACAACATATCAAACCTTGAAGTGGATGGGCTACAGCAGCAGAAGACCATGAATACACACTCAGTGGCCACATTCAAAGTGCCCACTGCATGTATAATCTATTTGAAAAGGACATGCATTCAAAGTTATGAGGAAAGAGGAAGACTACAGTACAAGGTAGATAAAGTTATGAGGAGGAGAGGATTAGCTGGATAACTTTTCCTAAAAGGTTCCTTCTGTATATTGTAAAATTTCAAGTTCATTGTGTCATGTTCCGGTCCGTGAAGTCTGGATTCCAGTTCACGGTCCGGTCCATCGTTCATTATTCCAGGTTTTCTGGTTTTCCCTTTCTCTGTTGGGTGCTCTAATTGAGGCAGCTGATTCACATTCTGGGCCGGCTACATAAATAGCTCCTTGGTTCAGCTTCAGTTGTTGAATTGTTCCTGTTCAAACCTCTTGTCTGAATCCCTTTTCTGTCCCTGCAACCTTTGCCTGCATTGCTGTCAAGTTCAACTGCTGGAGCAAGATAAGAAACTGTCTATTGTTGTTTTGAACTGTCTCTGTGTCCATGCCTTCACTAGGTATGTCTGGCTGTTTGCTGCTACCTAGTGTTGGGAACTGTCTCTGTGTCCATGCCTTTGCTAGGTAGGTCTGGCCATCTGCCACTACCTTGTGTTCGAAACTGTCTGTGTCCATGCCTTTACTAGGTAGGTCTGGCTGTCTGCTGCTACCTTGTGCTGAGAACTGTCTTGTCATATTCTAGATTCTGTGTAATGAGTCCTGGCCCCATGTCCTGTACCCAAGGTGGGGTCTCAGCTCTGTGTTCTATGTATGAGTCCTGGCCCTATGTCCTGTTTCCAGGGAGGGGTCCTGGCTCTGTGTTCCATGTTCCTGCTTCTCCCTTGACCAAGAACATTGTCTACTCCAAGTCACGTCCAAGTCAAGGCTTTGTGTTCCCATCCTATCCATGTGCCTCGCCTAGTCCTGACTCCCAAGACCACGTCATGTCTTTGCCTAGTTCTGGAGTCTGAACCCAAGTCAAGACCCAGGTCTGGGTCCTTGTCCAGTCTCTGGGTCAGTCTGAACCCAAGCCTCATCATACCCTAGCCTTGTAGAACCCAAGCTTTGTCATGTCCTCGCCTGGTTCTGGGGTCTGAGCCTGAGTCAAGACCCAGGTTCTAGGTCCTTGTCTAGTCTCTAGCTTGGAGTCCAAGCCCAGGCTCCTAGTTCCCAGTTCCATGTCCTGGTTCTGCTATCCTAGTCAAGTCCTAGCCCAGGTCCTAAATCCTTGTCTCATCCAGGGCCTGTCATATCCAGTGTCCTTTCTTCCCCACTTCCCTTGCTTTCTTGACTAACCTAATCCTGTTCCTTATACTTCAGTGTCTGTGTCTTGCATTTGGGTCCACTCCCAGAACCCCTGTTGTGACACATTGTCCATATGGACCACAGAATACAAGCAATGGTAATGCCTCAGACCTAACAGACATAGCATCTAACCAATAATGTGGCTTCCAGGGCCAGCCTGATAACAGAGGTGGCACTGATAAATGCTTAGGTTATTGAAGCACTCTGGCCACAAGTCCCTTTTATCTTCAGAAAGGAGGCAGGTGGTTTATATTATTCTCAAGACTCTTAATATGCGAGTAATTCAGTGCGTAGCTCCAAATACATATTAGGTCCCAAAAGACAAGATAGACAGGACTTTCCTACGTGACTAAAGCACTGATTCAGAGTCCCACAGCTAATCAAACCAATATGTCTGTGCCAGCAGTTCTTCCACAGTAACGATATTTGTTTATGTAACATTTCCTTAAAGGAAGCCGAGGTCTCTGCCTTAGTCACTTTCTGACGCAAAACATTTCCCCAGGTTGCTGCATAAACCTTCGATCTCTTTCAGTAATATCAGGGTATGCAGCAACAGCTAAACTTATCCAGTTTAACTTGTGCATTTAACATGCTCAGTGACCACAGGTAGCCCCACTTCCCTGTTGGTGGCTCCCTGCCCACATCTCTGCTCAGTATATCATTGCAATATGCACTCTTAAGATCATGTTAAACCAAGGCACTGATTGCATTCGCAGATGAACAAGAACTACCTCGTGGCAGTGCATTGAAGGAGAGAAGGGCTTTTTGCCCCAGCCTCCTGGCCCATATTTGTCTACCAGCCAACCTTTAACAAATGTATCTTTCTGTTATCACGTTGGTGTTTATATGCACAAATTGGCTGTCATATTTCTCCCATTATATCACTGACTTCATTTTCAACTGCTCTATTGGCTACATACTACTCTGGGGCACCTCCAGCCATGCAATTTGCTCCAGGCATGCATGCCTCCCTTTGAGTTCACCACATTACAGCAGTCGCCCAGACTGGTCAGCCAGGTCTGCAGCCGGAACACACCCCTCATCAGGCAACCAGAAATATGTTAGCAACCCAATCGGATTCTCCTGAGGCCTGCTTCACCCTTTACAACTTAATTGCAACTGGCAGGGGATATTTCTTTCCCCCAGAGGTCCAGCTCATCTAATAGAACATAGAGCACTATAGCTCAGTACAGGCCCTTCAGCACACAATGTTGTGCCAACCTTTTCACCTACTCTAAGATCAATCAAACCCTTCTCTTCTACATAGCCCTCCATTTTCTTTGCTAATAAAACATAGAAACACAGAAATCTACAGCATATTTCAGGCCCTTCGGCCCACAGTGTTGTGCTGACCATGTAACCTACTCTAGAAACTGTCTAGAATTTCCCTACGGCAGAGCCCTCTACTTTTCTCCAATGTACCTATCTAAGAGTCTCTTAAAAGACCCTATTGTATTCCCCTCCACCACCATTGCTGGCAGTGCATTCCACACACCCACCACTCTGTGTGTGAAAAACTTACCTCTGACATCCCCCTTGTACCTACTTCCAAGCACCTTAAACTATGCCCCCTCGTGTTAGCCATTTTAGCCCTGGGGGAAAAGCCTCTGGCTATCCACACGATCAATGTCTCTCATCAGAACATTTTGTTTCCCTGTGGAAATTTGAATTGCAGATTGAAAATAATGCACACCAGCTGGCAGGTTCTATGAAAGGAAGAAGACAGGCATGCTGCACTTGGGGCTTTGGGCTCGCGCCCGTACCTGAAAGAAAAGCAACTGTGCACAGAAGGATGTTAGGAGCAGTGGAGGGTGTCTCTGTATGGTCTGAGGTGGATAGATGTCTTACCTCCTTCTGCAATAGTGACTGGGAAAAAGATTAATGCTCCTGCCTGCAGTGGGACAACTGACAGCCCTAAACTGGCTTAGCGTCTCAGAACTACCGGCCAATGGAGCCCAGCAGTTAGACATAGACCTGAAATATGCTACTGTCCTTCTAGCGCACCCTCCAACTCACTACCTGCCTGCGTAACACTGCCTGAGCGCTCTAATGGAGGGAGCGGTGAAGCCTAACATCGGGTAGGGCATTGCTGATGCAGTGCACTTAGGTTGGTTAAATCATAGATCACGTGTGCAGCCAGACGCAGGTTACCCTGGTAACAACCACTCCGCAAACAGATGAAGGGTTCCAGATACAGGGTCTTTCTGGCTCACTGCGCCGCCGACTCCGTCCAGCTGTAAAAGTGAACGCATGGTTTTAAAGTGAGCTTGAAAACCCCCCAGCGTTCGCTCAGAAACAAGCAAGACAGAGACCGACCCCCCCCCCCACCACCCACACAAACCATCACCACCCTGTGTTCTCCCCAAACTCCAATCAAATTCCAGAATTGAAGTTCTTTGGGATTACACCCCGGCACAAACTAGACCTCTGGGAGTAGTGATGCAGCCAAAGTAAACATGATATTTTGGATTAATTCTGTTCTTGCTGTGGAGAGACTACCGAAGGAAAATTCCGTACAGGGCGAGACTGCGCACTCTATTGGCTAGTCTTTTCAGCTCAGGTATAATATTTTCCTCAAACTTTATTTTTCATAAGATGGGAAAAACAATAAAATTATAAAAGAAAAATAAACTATGAATTTGGTTTGATATTTAAGTGTTTGAGGAATACAATCACCTTGCCCACAACCATCTCAGTTATTTTTACCGCTTATTGCGCACTGAACCCGAGGTAGGTTCAGTCAAATTGCACTACCTTATAATATTTGATTCCCAAACTGCCCCTACTTTAAGCCTTTAAAGCCTTTATTTCTAAAACGTCCCAGTCGACTTTGGAATGCAGTAAAAATACAGACTTTCTTCTAGAATAATAGTAGATCGGTGGTTCATTGTAGCGTAGGGAGCAGGAAGGTGATTCGGGATGTTTCTAGTTTGTGTGTTACTACTCGGAGCGGAATGGGTTAAACCTGGGTAGGTGGACTGCGAGGAATGGGCAAGCGGACAAGTCCACTGTTGGTGTGGCTAACCGGGTGGTTTGCACAGCGGAACGTTCTGAGGGGTTAGTGCAGACCGTGGTTGGGTGGGAATGGGTAAATAAGGGTCGACTTTACCGATTCAAAGGGTCTTCCTTCATCAAGCTGTAACTTATGACCAGTACATTAAACTGGGTTTTCCCCGTACCGTGTAGCGTGTCCAAAAGTCAAACTTCACTGACGTTTCAGACACACCGCCTCTCCTTCCTTATTCAGTCCAGAGACTGTCAGCCGATGGAGTGAAATAGGCAATGAGTTCCAGCATGCAAAAGATTTCCCTTCTCCTCGCTAATAAGAGCAGCAATTTTCTTCTATTTAAAATGTTACCATTTCATCACAGAATGTATACAGCCTGGGAAGAGGACTTTAGAGTCTGCAGAGACCCAGTTCTTATCCCGTAATTCCTCCTCTTTGCTTCTTTTTCTCCGGTCCTTTCTTAAGGCCAACATTGAATGTGCCCCCACCAGCACATTCCGCCCTAGATTCCAGATTCAAGTTTATGTATTACATCTGAATGAGTGAGTGAGGCCTCCGTCGGTTAGAGCTGACCGTGGATATTGTGTCCTAATTGTCTCGATACGCAAGCCTGGGCAGTAGTACGATATAGGCAGCAAACGGTTGCCCATATAGCAAGCGCCCCCTCTCCACGCATCTGATGAACCCAAAGGAAGAGCAGAGACCGAAGCAGTTTGGTACCAGAGGCGTCGCAGGAGTTGCCAGACAGCACTGAACTCAGTGTAGGGCTGCCTTAGGAACTCCAACTCTGGATTTTTTTTCCTTTCAGGGTTTATTCCCAAAGCCTTCCCATGAATGGGTATAGCTGCAAGGCAGCAGAGGTTTGAGATCAGCGCTTTCCTTCTCTGAGATGAGCTCTCAACCACGGCTGATGAGCCCCATCTGCCCGAACCGGCTGGTTTTAGGGCACCAGTAACCCATCTTTACCCCTTCTCCTGTCAGTAGAAACAGTTCTGCCGGGTTTAGTAGCTAAGCCACAGGTGAAGGCCGGGAGCTGGACTTGGCTGTCAGATGCTATTTGAGGCGCAAATAGGTTGTGGGAGATTGTCCCTATTATCGCCTCCAGCTATAACAGGCTTAAGGACCCGATGTATACAGTGACCTGTGTCATTTGCAAAAACA
Source organism: Mobula birostris (assembly GCF_030028105.1). Classification (NCBI taxonomy): domain Eukaryota; kingdom Metazoa; phylum Chordata; class Chondrichthyes; order Myliobatiformes; family Myliobatidae; genus Mobula; species Mobula birostris. The sequence goes on along the minus strand of NC_092375.1, from coordinate 143,197,658 downwards.
ACCAACAGACTCCAGGGTGTGCTGAGGGCAGCCTGCAAGTATCAGCACACTCCCAGGTGCCAACATAGCATGCCCACAATGCTTAGCAGAACAAAACAGAACATAACAAGCAACAAAACAACAACAGCGCCGTTCCTCCCTCACACCTAACCCCAAGAGTTCAGCCTTTGGCCTCCAGAGGACTCGGGTTCACACTCTCTGTGCAAAATGTTTTCTTGAATCACCCCTGCTTCTTTTGCTAATCACTGTCATTCAATACCTGCTGGCTCATGGTCCCTCTGGCACTGAGGAACAATTTCTCCTTAGTCGTCATTATTGTTCAGTCATTAAGTCGAGTCCAACAGAACATCATTGTCTGGGCTGAGTGATACAGCAAGATATAACATTCTCAAAACTAGGACCCCGTGATTAGTACTGATCAGGCATCCACTTTAGTAATACAAGCAACACGGAATCCCTGAGCTTATCAATATAAATTTAACAAGCTTAATCAGAAGTCAGCGGGAAACAACATCACAAAGAGTGAGTCTTTTGAGAAAAAAACACAAGGAATGCTAAAAGATTTACAACTTTCATTAAGCAACAATTAACCAATTAAGGTGCTCTGAACACTTCGGATCCAATACACTCCAGCTCCTTGCACAGGCCCAAAGAGCTTATTACCCTATTAGATCTTCTCAAAGTTTCTTCTGGTCCCCATCTTCTCCAGATTATCCATAGAAATAAACTTCTTGTTTAGGTAAATCTCTTCTGCATCCACTCCAAAGTCTTCAAATCTTTCCCAAAGCATGCTGCCCATAATTTAATACAATACTGCTCCAATAGTTCATCCTGACTGATATGTTCTTCGTTGTTTACAGTTCTTCATTGTCCACAGCTCCAATCTGCTAATTAAGTTTGCTGATGGCACTACACTGATTGGCCTAATCTCAAATAATAATGAGGCAGCCTACTAAGAGGAAGTGGTGTCAAGAAAACAACCTCTCCCTCAACATCACAGAAACAAAGGAGCTGGTTCACATATTGGAAAGGTTCAGATGGTTATAGGTTTAGGAAAACTTGCATTCACCAGCAACTTCCATGTGTATGGCTGTAAATATAGTAATTCAGATTTGCTTACATCAGAAAAGGAAGTGAATTTTTATTAGATAAGGAATGATAGGAAAAATCTAATTACATTAAGGAGAATTACTATAGATTCCAGGTCCACAAGAAGCTCTGATCCACATGTACTGTTTCTTTGTGGAAGTGAAATGAAACAATGAGAGTTATTAGGATCATAGGAAAGTACAGCACAAAATTGGACCCTTTCAACCCCTCTAGTTCATGCCAATCGGGATGCCCATCTATGCACGTCGCAGTGCATTAGACCCATATTCCTCTGTACTGTCCCAAAACTTTTTTAACTGCAATTGTATCTGTCTCTAGCTCCGTATTCCAGATATTTGCCACATTTGGTCTGAGAAACCTATCCCTTAGATCTTCTTTAATTTTCTCTCCTCTTATTCTAAACCAATGCACATGAATTCAGGCTCCCCAGCACAAGGACTAAAATCTTGACTACCTATGGTATCTATGCCCTTCAGAGTCTGATAAATCTCTATAAGATCACAATTTAGTCTCCTACCCTTATTTTCACCCTTCAGTAAGTATAAGCCCTGCCTATCCAATTTCTCATTACTACACCTAAGGAATTAAATATCACTAGTTATTCCTTGTCCCTTGCTATCCTTTTGCTCTTAACATATCTGGAGAATGCCCTGGGATTCTCCTTCACCTTGTCTGCTAGGGCAACTTTATGGCTTCTTTTATCTCTCCTGATGGACCCGGCATCTATAGAAATGAGGCAAAGCGACACTGAGGTCATGGACCCTATACAGATTACACAGGAGTACATGTTTGCTGCCCTGAGGTAAATTATGGTGGACAAATCACCAGGGCCTGACAAGATATTCCCTCAGACCCTGAAAGAGGCAAGTGCAGAAACTACAGGAGCCCTAGCAGTAATTTTGAAATAATCTTTGGTGACAGGTGAAGGACTGAAAGATTGGAGGATAGCTAATGTTGTTCCATTGCTTAATAAAAGTTCTAAAAACAAACCAGGAAGTTATAGGCCAGTGAGCCTGACATCAGTAATTTGTAAGTTATTGGAAGGTATTCTAGGGGACTGAATATATGCATACTAGGGTAGACATGGGAGGTCAAGTTCAACCAATCTCATAGAATTTTTTGAGGAAGTTATTACGAAGTTTGATGAAGACAAAACAGTGGATGTTATCTACATGGACTTTAGCAAGGCATTTGACAAGGTCCCACATGGGACTTTTGTCAAGAAGGTTCAGTCACTTGGCATTCAAGATGATGTAGTAAATAGGATTAGACATTGGCTTTGTTGGAGAAGCCAGAGAGTGGTAGTAGATGATTGCCTCTCTGACTGGAGGCCTGTGACTAGTGGGCCACAGGGATCAATGCTGTTTGTTGTTGTTTGTCATCTATATCAATGATCTGGATGACAAACTGGACAAGGAAATTTGCAGATGACACCAAGATGAGGGGTGTAGTGTAGTGACAGCTGGTCCAGATGAGCTTGTAGCAGATCTGGACCAGCTGGAAAAATGGGCTGGGAAATGGTAGATGGAATTTAATGTAGGCAAGTGTGAGGTGCTGTACTTCTGTAGGACCAGCCAGGGTAGGCCTTACACAGTGAACGGTAGGGCCCTGAGGAGTGTGGTAGAACAAAAGAATCTGCATATCATCATTATGTGATGTGTCATTTGACATGAGCGATCATGGTCTTTTGACCATGATTGTTCTTGGCAAGTTTTTCGAGAGAAACGGTTTGCCATTGTCTTCTTCTTGGCAGTATCTTTACAAGAAAGTTGACCCAAGCCATTACCAATACACCTAAGAGATTGTTTGCCTGCTGTCTGTGGTCCAGGACTTGTGACATGCACCAACTGCTCATATGGCTATCCACCACCTGCTCCCATAGTTTCCCATGACCCTGATAGGGGAACTATGCAGGTGCTACACCTTTCACAAGGTGGGAGGGAGTGCCTTACACCTCCTTTGGTAGAGATGTATCTCCACCCCACCACCTTCTGGGAAAACACGTCTATAATTCACTGAAAGTGGCTGCTCTGCTAAATAGCTTTTGGCACATTGGCCTTCATAAATCAAAGTATTGAGTACAGGAGATAGGATGTTGTGTTGAAGTTGAGTAAGTCATTGGTGAAGCCTAATTTGGAGTATTGTGTGCAGTTCTGGCCAACTACCTACAGGAAAGAAGTAAATAAATAAGGTTGAAAGAGTACAGAGAAAATTTACAAGGATGTTGCCAGGACCTGAGTTATAAGGAATGCTGGAATAGGTTAGGCATTTATACCTTGGAACATAAAAGATTGAGGGGAGATTTGATAGAGGTATACAAAATAATGAGGAGTGTAGAAATATTTAAGGGAATATGAGGGGAAACTTCTTCATTCAGAGGGCCGTGAGAGTGTGGAACTAGCTGCCAGTACAAGTGGTGGATGCGAGCTCAATTTCAACATTTATGAGAAGCTTGGTTAGATACATGGGTGGTAGAGGTACGGAAAACCATGGTCCGAGTACAATTTGATTAGACTCAGTTTAAATGGTTTGGAACTCTTACATCTACTTTGAGCAGGGATGATCCATTTTCCTTATTACCAATGAACAAAATGGATCATCACTGCTAAAAGCAAATCTGAAGAGCTACTAAACTATGAATTATATCCCTTTGTAAAATTTCATTGTCTGAAACTAGAAATGCTGGAAGGCCTATCTATCAGAAGCTACGTATTCTTCTATTAATATAAATAACTGGTAACCAGCTTCAAGGAAATTTCCAGACAATGTCAAGAGTAAAAGAAGCAATTTTGTAAACATGGTCAAAATCCAAGCAAATTTTTAGAAATATGTGGGAGGAAAGTAAAGAAGACAGGATTTAAAAATTATTTACTCATGATCCCCAGAATCCTCAGTTAATTTCCAAGGAAACACTGTAGAGCAAAGAAAAGGAATTAGAAAGGAAGAGTAATTTTGAAAACATGTAATCAGATCCAGAGGGAAATGTACCAATGTAATAAAAAAAACAGAAAGAAGATGCCCATGCAAGTCTACAGCTGAAGGCCAAGGAAACATACATATCAATAAGGGGAGGATTGTCAGATATCCTTATGTACAGTCAGAAGCAAATATTGCAAATACTAAATCCACCCATGGAAGAAAAAAAATTCTCCTGCTCTTTCAGGATAGAGACCTCAATGTGCACTGAAATGGCGGGTTAAGAGAACAATGCTTAGGCATTTGATCACCTAATCCAAAAAGGCAAGCTACAGATCACAACTCTCTCTCCAGCAACTGTGAAAAGTGTTGTGTAAATCTTTATAAAACATCGAAACATAGAAAACCTACAGCACAATACAGGCCCTTCGACCCACAGAGTTGTGCCGAACATGTCCCTACCTTAGAAATTACTAGGCTTACCACCTATAGCCCTCTATTTTACTAAGCTCCATGTACCTATCTAAAAGTCTCTTAAAAGACCCTATCGTATCCACCTCCACCACCGTTGTCTGCAGCCTATTCCACACACTCACCACTCTCTGAGTAAAAAACTTACCCCTGACATCTCCTCTGTACCTACTCCCCAGAACCTTAAACCTGTGTCCTCTTGTGGCAACCGTTTCAGCCCTGGGAAAAAGCCTCTGACTATCCACATGATCAATGCCTCTTATCATCTTAAACACCTCAATCAGGTCACCTCTCATCCTCTGTTGCTCAAGGAGAAAAGGCCGAGTTCACTCAACCTATTCTCATAAGGCATGCTCCCCAATCCAGGCAACATCCTTGTAAATCTCCTCTGCACCCTTTCTACCGTTTCCACATCCTTCCTGTAGTGAGGTGACCAGAACTGAGCACAGTACTCCAAGTGTGGTCTGACCAGTGTCCTATATAGCTGCAACATTACCTCTCGGCTCCTAAATTCAATACCACAATTGATGAAGGCCAATACACCTTACGCCTTCTTAACTACAGAGTCAACCTGCGCAGCTGCTTTAAGTGTCCTATGGACTCAGACCTTAAGATCCCTCTGATCCTCCACACTGCCAAGAGTCTCATCATTAATACTATATTCTGCCATTTTATTTGACCTACCAAAATGATCCACTTCACACTTATCTGGCTTGAACTCCATCTGCCACTCTCAAACAACAGGAATTCTGCAGATGCTGGAAATTCAAGCAACACACATCAAAGTCGCTGGTGAACGCAGCAGGCCAGGCAGCATCTCTAGGAAGAGGTACAGTCAACGTTTCAGGCCGAGACCCTTCGTCAGGACTAACTGAAGGAAGAGTTAGTAAGAGATCATGCCTGATGGCATGAACATTGACTTCTCTAACTTCCGCTAATGCCCCACCTCCCCCTCGTAACCCATCCGTTATTTATTTATATACACACATTCTTTCTCTCTCTCTCTCTCTCCTTTTTCTCCCTCTGTCCCTCTGACTATACCCCTTGCCCATCCTCTGGTTCCCCCCCACCCCGCCTTGCCTTTCTCCCCGGACCTCCTGTCCCATGATCCTCTCATATCCCTTTTGCCAATCACCTGTCCAGCTCTTGGCTCCATCCCTCCCCCTCCTGTCTGCTCCTATCATTTTGGATCTCCCCCTCCCCCTCCCATTTTCAAATCTCTTACTAACTCTTCCTTCAGTTAGTCCTGATGAAGGGTCTCAGCCTGAAACGTCGACTGTACCTCTTCCTAGAGATGCTGCCTGGCCTGCTGCGTTCACCAGCAACTTTGATGTGTGTTGCCACTTCTCAGCCCAGTTTTGCATCCTATCAATGTCCCGCTATAAAATTATAAAAGAAAAATAAACTATGAATTTGGTTTGATATTTAAGTGTTTGAGGAATACAATCACCTTGCCCACAACCATCTCAGTTATTTTTACCGCTTATTGCGCACTGAACCCGAGGTAGGTTCAGTCAAATTGCACTACCTTATAATATTTGATTCCCAAACTGCCCCTACTTTAAGCCTTTAAAGCCTTTATTTCTAAAACGTCCCAGTCGACTTTGGAATGCAGTAAAAATACAGACTTTCTTCTAGAATAATAGTAGATCGGTGGTTCATTGTAGCGTAGGGAGCAGGAAGGTGATTCGGGATGTTTCTAGTTTGTGTGTTACTACTCGGAGCGGAATGGGTTAAACCTGGGTAGGTGGACTGCGAGGAATGGGCAAGCGGACAAGTCCACTGTTGGTGTGGCTAACCGGGTGGTTTGCACAGCGGAACGTTCTGAGGGGTTAGTGCAGACCGTGGTTGGGTGGGAATGGGTAAATAAGGGTCGACTTTACCGATTCAAAGGGTCTTCCTTCATCAAGCTGTAACTTATGACCAGTACATTAAACTGGGTTTTCCCCGTACCGTGTAGCGTGTCCAAAAGTCAAACTTCACTGACGTTTCAGACACACCGCCTCTCCTTCCTTATTCAGTCCAGAGACTGTCAGCCGATGGAGTGAAATAGGCAATGAGTTCCAGCATGCAAAAGATTTCCCTTCTCCTCGCTAATAAGAGCAGCAATTTTCTTCTATTTAAAATGTTACCATTTCATCACAGAATGTATACAGCCTGGGAAGAGGACTTTAGAGTCTGCAGAGACCCAGTTCTTATCCCGTAATTCCTCCTCTTTGCTTCTTTTTCTCCGGTCCTTTCTTAAGGCCAACATTGAATGTGCCCCCACCAGCACATTCCGCCCTAGATTCCAGATTCAAGTTTATGTATTACATCTGAATGAGTGAGTGAGGCCTCCGTCGGTTAGAGCTGACCGTGGATATTGTGTCCTAATTGTCTCGATACGCAAGCCTGGGCAGTAGTACGATATAGGCAGCAAACGGTTGCCCATATAGCAAGCGCCTCCTCTCCACGCATCTGATGAACCCAAAGGAAGAGCAGAGACCGAAGCAGTTTGGTACCAGAGGCGTCGCAGGAGTTGCCAGACAGCACTGAACTCAGTGTAGGACTGCCTTAGGAACTCCAACTCTGGATTTTTTTTCCTTTCAGGGTTTATTCCCAAAGCCTTCCCATGAATGGGTATAGCTGCAAGGCAGCAGAGGTTTGAGATCAGCACTTTCCTTCTCTGAGATGAGCTCTCAACCACGGCTGATGAGCCCCATCTGCCCGAACCGGCTGGTTTTAGGGCACCAGTAACCCATCTTTACCCCTTCTCCTGTCAGTAGAAACAGTTCTGCCGGGTTTAGTAGCTAAGCCACAGGTGAAGGCCGGGAGCTGGACTTGGCTGTCAGATGCTATTTGAGGCGCAAATAGGTTGTGGGAGATTGTCCCTATTATCGCCTCCAGCTATAACAGGCTTAAGGACCCGATGTATACAGTGACCTGTGTCATTTGCAAAAACAACCAACAGACTCCAGGGTGTGCTGAGGGCAGCCTGCAAGTATCAGCACACTCCCAGGTGCCAACATAGCATGCCCACAATGCTTAGCAGAACAAAACAGAACATAACAAGCAACAAAACAACAACAGCGCCGTTCCTCCCTCACACCTAACCCCAAGAGTTCAGCCTTTGGCCTCCAGAGGACTCGGGTTCACACTCTCTGTGCAAAATGTTTTCTTGAATCACCCTTGCTTCTTTTGCTAATCACTGTCATTCAATACCTGCTGGCTCATGGTCCCTCTGGCACTGAGGAACAATTTCTCCTTAGTCGTCATTATTGTTCAGTCATTAAGTCGAGTCCAACAGAACATCATTGTCTGGGCTGAGTGATACAGCAAGATATAACATTCTCAAAACTAGGACCCCGTGATTAGTACTGATCAGGCATCCACTTTAGTAATACAAGCAACACGGAATCCCTGAGCTTATCAATATAAATTTAACAAGCTTAATCAGAAGTCAGCGGGAAACAACATCACAAAGAGTGAGTCTTTTGAGAAAAAAACACAAGGAATGCTAAAAGATTTACAACTTTCATTAAGCAACAATTAACCAATTAAGGTGCTCTGAACACTTCAGATCCAATACACTCCAGCTCCTTGCACAGGCCCAAAGAGCTTATTACCCTATTAGATCTTCTCAAAGTTTCTTCTGGTCCCCATCTTCTCCAGATTATCCATAGAAATAAACTTCTTGTTTAGGTAAATCTCTTCTGCATCCACTCCAAAGTCTTCAAATCTTTCCCAAAGCATGCTGCCCATAATTTAATACAATACTGCTCCAATAGTTCATCCTGACTGATATGTTCTTTGTTGTTTACAGTTCTTCATTGTCCACAGCTCCAATCTGCTAATTAAGTTTGCTGATGGCACTACACTGATTGGCCTAATCTCAAATAATAATGAGGCAGCCTACTAAGAGGAAGTGGTGTCAAGAAAACAACCTCTCCCTCAACATCACAGAAACAAAGGAGCTGGTTCACATATTGGAAAGGTTCAGATGGTTATAGGTTTAGGAAAACTTGCATTCACCAGCAACTTCCATGTGTATGGCTGTAAATATAGTAATTCAGATTTGCTTACATCAGAAAAGGAAGTGAATTTTTATTAGATAAGGAATGATAGGAAAAATCTAATTACATTAAGGAGAATTACTATAGATTCCAGGTCCACAAGAAGCTCTGATCCACATGTACTGTTTCTTTGTGGAAGTGAAATGAAACAATGAGAGTTATTAGGATCATAGGAAAGTACAGCACAAAATTGGACCCTTTCAACCCCTCTAGTTCATGCCAATCGGGATGCCCATCTATGCACGTCGCAGTGCATTAGACCCATATTCCTCTGTACTGTCCCAAAACTTTTTTAACTGCAATTGTATCTGTCTCTAGCTCCGTATTCCAGATATTTGCCACATTTGGTCTGAGAAACCTATCCCTTAGATCTTCTTTAATTTTCTCTCCTCTTATTCTAAACCAATGCACATGAATTCAGGCTCCCCAGCACAAGGACTAAAATCTTGACTACCTATGGTATCTATGCCCTTCAGAGTCTGATAAATCTCTATAAGATCACAATTTAGTCTCCTACCCTTATTTTCACCCTTCAGTAAGTATAAGCCCTGCCTATCCAATTTCTCATTACTACACCTAAGGAATTAAATATCACTAGTTATTCCTTGTCCCTTGCTATCCTTTTGCTCTTAACATATCTGGAGAATGCCCTGGGATTCTCCTTCACCTTGTCTGCTAGGGCAACTTTATGGCTTCTTTTATCTCTCCTGATGGACCCGGCATCTATAGAAATGAGGCAAAGCGACACTGAGGTCATGGACCCTATACAGATTACACAGGAGTACATGTTTGCTGCCCTGAGGTAAATTATGGTGGACAAATCACCAGGGCCTGACAAGATATTCCCTCAGACCCTGAAAGAGGCAAGTGCAGAAACTACAGGAGCCCTAGCAGTAATTTTGAAATAATCTTTGGTGACAGGTGAAGGACTGAAAGATTGGAGGATAGCTAATGTTGTTCCATTGCTTAATAAAAGTTCTAAAAACAAACCAGGAAGTTATAGGCCAGTGAGCCTGACATCAGTAATTTGTAAGTTATTGGAAGGTATTCTAGGGGACTGAATATATGCATACTAGGGTAGACATGGGAGGTCAAGTTCAACCAATCTCATAGAATTTTTTGAGGAAGTTATTACGAAGTTTGATGAAGACAAAACAGTGGATGTTATCTACATGGACTTTAGCAAGGCATTTGACAAGGTCCCACATGGGACTTTTGTCAAGAAGGTTCAGTCACTTGGCATTCAAGATGATGTAGTAAATAGGATTAGACATTGGCTTTGTTGGAGAAGCCAGAGAGTGGTAGTAGATGATTGCCTCTCTGACTGGAGGCCTGTGACTAGTGGGCCACAGGGATCAATGCTGTTTGTTGTTGTTTGTCATCTATATCAATGATCTGGATGACAAACTGGACAAGGAAATTTGCAGATGACACCAAGATGAGGGGTGTAGTGTAGTGACAGCTGGTCCAGATGAGCTTGTAGCAGATCTGGACCAGCTGGAAAAATGGGCTGGGAAATGGTAGATGGAATTTAATGTAGGCAAGTGTGAGGTGCTGTACTTCTGTAGGACCAGCCAGGGTAGGCCTTACACAGTGAACGGTAGGGCCCTGAGGAGTGTGGTAGAACAAAAGAATCTGCATATCATCATTATGTGATGTGTCATTTGACATGAGCGATCATGGTCTTTTGACCATGATTGTTCTTGGCAAGTTTTTCGAGAGAAACGGTTTGCCATTGTCTTCTTCTTGGCAGTATCTTTACAAGAAAGTTGACCCAAGCCATTACCAATACACCTAAGAGATTGTTTGCCTGCTGTCTGTGGTCCAGGACTTGTGACATGCACCAACTGCTCATATGGCTATCCACCACCTGCTCCCATAGTTTCCCATGACCCTGATAGGGGAACTATGCAGGTGCTACACCTTTCACAAGGTGGGAGGGAGTGCCTTACACCTCCTTTGGTAGAGATGTATCTCCACCCCACCACCTTCTGGGAAAACACGTCTATAATTCACTGAAAGTGGCTGCTCTGCTAAATAGCTTTTGGCACATTGGCCTTCATAAATCAAAGTATTGAGTACAGGAGATAGGATGTTGTGTTGAAGTTGAGTAAGTCATTGGTGAAGCCTAATTTGGAGTATTGTGTGCAGTTCTGGCCAACTACCTACAGGAAAGAAGTAAATAAATAAGGTTGAAAGAGTACAGAGAAAATTTACAAGGATGTTGCCAGGACCTGAGTTATAAGGAATGCTGGAATAGGTTAGGCATTTATACCTTGGAACATAAAAGATTGAGGGGAGATTTGATAGAGGTATACAAAATAATGAGGAGTGTAGAAATATTTAAGGGAATATGAGGGGAAACTTCTTCATTCAGAGGGCCGTGAGAGTGTGGAACTAGCTGCCAGTACAAGTGGTGGATGCGAGCTCAATTTCAACATTTATGAGAAGCTTGGTTAGATACATGGGTGGTAGAGGTACGGAAAACCATGGTCCGAGTACAATTTGATTAGACTCAGTTTAAATGGTTTGGAACTCTTACATCTACTTTGAGCAGGGATGATCCATTTTCCTTATTACCAATGAACAAAATGGATCATCACTGCTAAAAGCAAATCTGAAGAGCTACTAAACTATGAATTATATCCCTTTGTAAAATTTCATTGTCTGAAACTAGAAATGCTGGAAGGCCTATCTATCAGAAGCTACGTATTCTTCTATTAATATAAATAACTGGTAACCAGCTTCAAGGAAATTTCCAGACAATGTCAAGAGTAAAAGAAGCAATTTTGTAAACATGGTCAAAATCCAAGCAAATTTTTAGAAATATGTGGGAGGAAAGTAAAGAAGACAGGATTTAAAAATTATTTACTCATGATCCCCAGAATCCTCAGTTAATTTCCAAGGAAACACTGTAGAGCAAAGAAAAGGAATTAGAAAGGAAGAGTAATTTTGAAAACATGTAATCAGATCCAGAGGGAAATGTACCAATGTAATAAAAAAAACAGAAAGAAGATGCCCATGCAAGTCTACAGCTGAAGGCCAAGGAAACATACATATCAATAAGGGGAGGATTGTCAGATATCCTTATGTACAGTCAGAAGCAAATATTGCAAATACTAAATCCACCCATGGAAGAAAAAAAATTCTCCTGCTCTTTCAGGATAGAGACCTCAATGTGCACTGAAATGGCGGGTTAAGAGAACAATGCTTAGGCATTTGATCACCTAATCCAAAAAGGCAAGCTACAGATCACAACTCTCTCTCCAGCAACTGTGAAAAGTGTTGTGTAAATCTTTATAAAACATCGAAACATAGAAAACCTACAGCACAATACAGGCCCTTCGACCCACAGAGTTGTGCCGAACATGTCCCTACCTTAGAAATTACTAGGCTTACCACCTATAGCCCTCTATTTTACTAAGCTCCATGTACCTATCTAAAAGTCTCTTAAAAGACCCTATCGTATCCACCTCCACCACCGTTGTCTGCAGCCTATTCCACACACTCACCACTCTCTGAGTAAAAAACTTACCCCTGACATCTCCTCTGTACCTACTCCCCAGAACCTTAAACCTGTGTCCTCTTGTGGCAACCGTTTCAGCCCTGGGAAAAAGCCTCTGACTATCCACATGATCAATGCCTCTTATCATCTTAAACACCTCAATCAGGTCACCTCTCATCCTCTGTTGCTCAAGGAGAAAAGGCCGAGTTCACTCAACCTATTCTCATAAGGCATGCTCCCCAATCCAGGCAACATCCTTGTAAATCTCCTCTGCACCCTTTCTACCGTTTCCACATCCTTCCTGTAGTGAGGTGACCAGAACTGAGCACAGTACTCCAAGTGTGGTCTGACCAGTGTCCTATATAGCTGCAACATTACCTCTCGGCTCCTAAATTCAATACCACAATTGATGAAGGCCAATACACCTTACGCCTTCTTAACTACAGAGTCAACCTGCGCAGCTGCTTTAAGTGTCCTATGGACTCAGACCTTAAGATCCCTCTGATCCTCCACACTGCCAAGAGTCTCATCATTAATACTATATTCTGCCATTTTATTTGACCTACCAAAATGATCCACTTCACACTTATCTGGCTTGAACTCCATCTGCCACTCTCAAACAACAGGAATTCTGCAGATGCTGGAAATTCAAGCAACACACATCAAAGTCGCTGGTGAACGCAGCAGGCCAGGCAGCATCTCTAGGAAGAGGTACAGTCAACGTTTCAGGCCGAGACCCTTCGTCAGGACTAACTGAAGGAAGAGTTAGTAAGAGATCATGCCTGATGGCATGAACATTGACTTCTCTAACTTCCGCTAATGCCCCACCTCCCCCTCGTAACCCATCCGTTATTTATTTATATACACACATTCTTTCTCTCTCTCTCTCTCTCCTTTTTCTCCCTCTGTCCCTCTGACTATACCCCTTGCCCATCCTCTGGTTCCCCCCCACCCCGCCTTGCCTTTCTCCCCGGACCTCCTGTCCCATGATCCTCTCATATCCCTTTTGCCAATCACCTGTCCAGCTCTTGGCTCCATCCCTCCCCCTCCTGTCTGCTCCTATCATTTTGGATCTCCCCCTCCCCCTCCCATTTTCAAATCTCTTACTAACTCTTCCTTCAGTTAGTCCTGATGAAGGGTCTCAGCCTGAAACGTCGACTGTACCTCTTCCTAGAGATGCTGCCTGGCCTGCTGCGTTCACCAGCAACTTTGATGTGTGTTGCCACTTCTCAGCCCAGTTTTGCATCCTATCAATGTCCCGCTATAAAATTATAAAAGAAAAATAAACTATGAATTTGGTTTGATATTTAAGTGTTTGAGGAATACAATCACCTTGCCCACAACCATCTCAGTTATTTTTACCGCTTATTGCGCACTGAACCCGAGGTAGGTTCAGTCAAATTGCACTACCTTATAATATTTGATTCCCAAACTGCCCCTACTTTAAGCCTTTAAAGCCTTTATTTCTAAAACGTCCCAGTCGACTTTGGAATGCAGTAAAAATACAGACTTTCTTCTAGAATAATAGTAGATCGGTGGTTCATTGTAGCGTAGGGAGCAGGAAGGTGATTCGGGATGTTTCTAGTTTGTGTGTTACTACTCGGAGCGGAATGGGTTAAACCTGGGTAGGTGGACTGCGAGGAATGGGCAAGCGGACAAGTCCACTGTTGGTGTGGCTAACCGGGTGGTTTGCACAGCGGAACGTTCTGAGGGGTTAGTGCAGACCGTGGTTGGGTGGGAATGGGTAAATAAGGGTCGACTTTACCGATTCAAAGGGTCTTCCTTCATCAAGCTGTAACTTATGACCAGTACATTAAACTGGGTTTTCCCCGTACCGTGTAGCGTGTCCAAAAGTCAAACTTCACTGACGTTTCAGACACACCGCCTCTCCTTCCTTATTCAGTCCAGAGACTGTCAGCCGATGGAGTGAAATAGGCAATGAGTTCCAGCATGCAAAAGATTTCCCTTCTCCTCGCTAATAAGAGCAGCAATTTTCTTCTATTTAAAATGTTACCATTTCATCACAGAATGTATACAGCCTGGGAAGAGGACTTTAGAGTCTGCAGAGACCCAGTTCTTATCCCGTAATTCCTCCTCTTTGCTTCTTTTTCTCCGGTCCTTTCTTAAGGCCAACATTGAATGTGCCCCCACCAGCACATTCCGCCCTAGATTCCAGATTCAAGTTTATGTATTACATCTGAATGAGTGAGTGAGGCCTCCGTCGGTTAGAGCTGACCGTGGATATTGTGTCCTAATTGTCTCGATACGCAAGCCTGGGCAGTAGTACGATATAGGCAGCAAACGGTTGCCCATATAGCAAGCGCCCCCTCTCCACGCATCTGATGAACCCAAAGGAAGAGCAGAGACCGAAGCAGTTTGGTACCAGAGGCGTCGCAGGAGTTGCCAGACAGCACTGAACTCAGTGTAGGACTGCCTTAGGAACTCCAACTCTGGATTTTTTTTCCTTTCAGGGTTTATTCCCAAAGCCTTCCCATGAATGGGTATAGCTGCAAGGCAGCAGAGGTTTGAGATCAGCACTTTCCTTCTCTGAGATGAGCTCTCAACCACGGCTGATGAGCCCCATCTGCCCGAACCGGCTGGTTTTAGGGCACCAGTAACCCATCTTTACCCCTTCTCCTGTCAGTAGAAACAGTTCTGCCGGGTTTAGTAGCTAAGCCACAGGTGAAGGCCGGGAGCTGGACTTGGCTGTCAGATGCTATTTGAGGCGCAAATAGGTTGTGGGAGATTGTCCCTATTATCGCCTCCAGCTATAACAGGCTTAAGGACCCGATGTATACAGTGACCTGTGTCATTTGCAAAAACAACCAACAGACTCCAGGGTGTGCTGAGGGCAGCCTGCAAGTATCAGCACACTCCCAGGTGCCAACATAGCATGCCCACAATGCTTAGCAGAACAAAACAGAACATAACAAGCAACAAAACAACAACAGCGCCGTTCCTCCCTCACACCTAACCCCAAGAGTTCAGCCTTTGGCCTCCAGAGGACTCGGGTTCACACTCTCTGTGCAAAATGTTTTCTTGAATCACCCTTGCTTCTTTTGCTAATCACTGTCATTCAATACCTGCTGGCTCATGGTCCCTCTGGCACTGAGGAACAATTTCTCCTTAGTCGTCATTATTGTTCAGTCATTAAGTCGAGTCCAACAGAACATCATTGTCTGGGCTGAGTGATACAGCAAGATATAACATTCTCAAAACTAGGACCCCGTGATTAGTACTGATCAGGCATCCACTTTAGTAATACAAGCAACACGGAATCCCTGAGCTTATCAATATAAATTTAACAAGCTTAATCAGAAGTCAGCGGGAAACAACATCACAAAGAGTGAGTCTTTTGAGAAAAAAACACAAGGAATGCTAAAAGATTTACAACTTTCATTAAGCAACAATTAACCAATTAAGGTGCTCTGAACACTTCAGATCCAATACACTCCAGCTCCTTGCACAGGCCCAAAGAGCTTATTACCCTATTAGATCTTCTCAAGGTTTCTTCTGGTCCCCATCTTCTCCAGATTATCCATAGAAATAAACTTCTTGTTTAGGTAAATCTCTTCTGCATCCACTCCAAAGTCTTCAAATCTTTCCCAAAGCATGCTGCCCATAATTTAATACAATACTGCTCCAATAGTTCATCCTGACTGATATGTTCTTCGTTGTTTACAGTTCTTCATTGTCCACAGCTCCAATCTGCTAATTAAGTTTGCTGATGGCACTACACTGATTGGCCTAATCTCAAATAATAATGAGGCAGCCTACTAAGAGGAAGTGGTGTCAAGAAAACAACCTCTCCCTCAACATCACAGAAACAAAGGAGCTGGTTCACATATTGGAAAGGTTCAGATGGTTATAGGTTTAGGAAAACTTGCATTCACCAGCAACTTCCATGTGTATGGCTGTAAATATAGTAATTCAGATTTGCTTACATCAGAAAAGGAAGTGAATTTTTATTAGATAAGGAATGATAGGAAAAATCTAATTACATTAAGGAGAATTACTATAGATTCCAGGTCCACAAGAAGCTCTGATCCACATGTACTGTTTCTTTGTGGAAGTGAAATGAAACAATGAGAGTTATTAGGATCATAGGAAAGTACAGCACAAAATTGGACCCTTTCAACCCCTCTAGTTCATGCCAATCGGGATGCCCATCTATGCACGTCGCAGTGCATTAGACCCATATTCCTCTGTACTGTCCCAAAACTTTTTTAACTGCAATTGTATCTGTCTCTAGCTCCGTATTCCAGATATTTGCCACATTTGGTCTGAGAAACCTATCCCTTAGATCTTCTTTAATTTTCTCTCCTCTTATTCTAAACCAATGCACATGAATTCAGGCTCCCCAGCACAAGGACTAAAATCTTGACTACCTATGGTATCTATGCCCTTCAGAGTCTGATAAATCTCTATAAGATCACAATTTAGTCTCCTACCCTTATTTTCACCCTTCAGTAAGTATAAGCCCTGCCTATCCAATTTCTCATTACTACACCTAAGGAATTAAATATCACTAGTTATTCCTTGTCCCTTGCTATCCTTTTGCTCTTAACATATCTGGAGAATGCCCTGGGATTCTCCTTCACCTTGTCTGCTAGGGCAACTTTATGGCTTCTTTTATCTCTCCTGATGGACCCGGCATCTATAGAAATGAGGCAAAGCGACACTGAGGTCATGGACCCTATACAGATTACACAGGAGTACATGTTTGCTGCCCTGAGGTAAATTATGGTGGACAAATCACCAGGGCCTGACAAGATATTCCCTCAGACCCTGAAAGAGGCAAGTGCAGAAACTACAGGAGCCCTAGCAGTAATTTTGAAATAATCTTTGGTGACAGGTGAAGGACTGAAAGATTGGAGGATAGCTAATGTTGTTCCATTGCTTAATAAAAGTTCTAAAAACAAACCAGGAAGTTATAGGCCAGTGAGCCTGACATCAGTAATTTGTAAGTTATTGGAAGGTATTCTAGGGGACTGAATATATGCATACTAGGGTAGACATGGGAGGTCAAGTTCAACCAATCTCATAGAATTTTTTGAGGAAGTTATTACGAAGTTTGATGAAGACAAAACAGTGGATGTTATCTACATGGACTTTAGCAAGGCATTTGACAAGGTCCCACATGGGACTTTTGTCAAGAAGGTTCAGTCACTTGGCATTCAAGATGATGTAGTAAATAGGATTAGACATTGGCTTTGTTGGAGAAGCCAGAGAGTGGTAGTAGATGATTGCCTCTCTGACTGGAGGCCTGTGACTAGTGGGCCACAGGGATCAATGCTGTTTGTTGTTGTTTGTCATCTATATCAATGATCTGGATGACAAACTGGACAAGGAAATTTGCAGATGACACCAAGATGAGGGGGTGTAGTGTAGTGACAGCTGGTCCAGATGAGCTTGTAGCAGATCTGGACCAGCTGGAAAAATGGGCTGGGAAATGGTAGATGGAATTTAATGTAGGCAAGTGTGAGGTGCTGTACTTCTGTAGGACCAGCCAGGGTAGGCCTTACACAGTGAACGGTAGGGCCCTGAGGAGTGTGGTAGAACAAAAGAATCTGCATATCATCATTATGTGATGTGTCATTTGACATGAGCGATCATGGTCTTTTGACCATGATTGTTCTTGGCAAGTTTTTCGAGAGAAACGGTTTGCCATTGTCTTCTTCTTGGCAGTATCTTTACAAGAAAGTTGACCCAAGCCATTACCAATACACCTAAGAGATTGTTTGCCTGCTGTCTGTGGTCCAGGACTTGTGACATGCACCAACTGCTCATATGGCTATCCACCACCTGCTCCCATAGTTTCCCATGACCCTGATAGGGGAACTATGCAGGTGCTACACCTTTCACAAGGTGGGAGGGGAGTGCCTTACACCTCCTTTGGTAGAGATGTATCTCCACCCCACCACCTTCTGGGAAAACACGTCTATAATTCACTGAAAGTGGCTGCTCTGCTAAATAGCTTTTGGCACATTGGCCTTCATAAATCAAAGTATTGAGTACAGGAGATAGGATGTTGTGTTGAAGTTGAGTAAGTCATTGGTGAAGCCTAATTTGGAGTATTGTGTGCAGTTCTGGCCAACTACCTACAGGAAAGAAGTAAATAAATAAGGTTGAAAGAGTACAGAGAAAATTTACAAGGATGTTGCCAGGACCTGAGTTATAAGGAATGCTGGAATAGGTTAGGCATTTATACCTTGGAACATAAAAGATTGAGGGGAGATTTGATAGAGGTATACAAAATAATGAGGAGTGTAGAAATATTTAAGGGAATATGAGGGGAAACTTCTTCATTCAGAGGGCCGTGAGAGTGTGGAACTAGCTGCCAGTACAAGTGGTGGATGCGAGCTCAATTTCAACATTTATGAGAAGCTTGGTTAGATACATGGGTGGTAGAGGTACGGAAAACCATGGTCCGAGTACAATTTGATTAGACTCAGTTTAAATGGTTTGGAACTCTTACATCTACTTTGAGCAGGGATGATCCATTTTCCTTATTACCAATGAACAAAATGGATCATCACTGCTAAAAGCAAATCTGAAGAGCTACTAAACTATGAATTATATCCCTTTGTAAAATTTCATTGTCTGAAACTAGAAATGCTGGAAGGCCTATCTATCAGAAGCTACGTATTCTTCTATAATATAAATAACTGGT